>NC_137465.1:75282981-75882981 GCF_964235325.1 Thermobia domestica | reverse complement strand
ATTTTTGGGCTGGCTACGGGCCTACTGACCAAGCCCGGTTATGATTCCAATATGGCGGCCATTAATTATGATTCATAAAAATTAGTTTCTTTCGAAATATTGACCCGAGCATCTAGATTTGTAAATGAATACGGACAAAGTAATATCACCTATTCTATTACTATTCACTTTTATACATGAATCAAGTTTAAGAATATCTTAAGAAATTAGGTGCGTAGCGTCACGATAGAAAAGTTTTATTGTTTCATCTGAATTGAAAGAGAACTGCACAAGAAGACTAAGAAATAAATTCATGTCTTTAAACCATAGACATTGTCTTCATATCGTTTACAGTATTATAAGGAAATTACATAAAGCAATATATTTTTTTTAATTCTTTAATAATTTCTTTCGTATTGTAAGAACATAAACACAACACAAACACTTGGTTCCATAATTTGAAATTCACAATATATTTTTTTGGATTTTCTATGTGTACAAACAGTTTTATGATTTCGACGAACAGTTAATTACTTTTTGTACAAGCTATTCTATAAAGAATCATACATTTAAGTTTATCTATTTATTGGTACGTTTCCAACGTGGTGTAAATTTACTGTGGATCATCTGAATTTTCAAAAATTATGAGTGCTACTTACATGAAAGTGCTATTGGTCTAGATCTTCGTTTTCAGTTTCCATCACCTTTCCACATGTTCCCCTACACATAGAACAAAAAAGCAGCACGGGACGCTTGCACTTCTACAACGACATCTTGGGGTACATATCTTGCAGGCACATTTCAAAAAGAGTTTCCTACATGCTTCGTATACAACTGGAATGGAAGTCCATGTTGGAGAAAGTTCACTTCCATTGTAAGTCCATCCCCAGTTTACTGGTGAAGGAATATGTGCTATCTTCTTTATTTCCTGACCCCAGATTTGTCCAGCTTGGTATGCTGCACGCTTGGTGTGAAGAAGCAAGGCATCACAAGTTGGAGAAAGTGCAGTAAGAGGTCTGCCCTTTTCCAAAAGAATTCTCGCCGGGCTTCATTAACTTTAAATTTTTCATTTGTTTTTCAATATAATAGGACAACATATCGTTGCAGTTAATTAAAACAATCTTTGCCTATGTTGATTACAGGGTGTGAAATAGTTAGGAAAGCTGTAGTCATCTCTGGATGCAAAAGCCGTGTTTTCCATGCTTATAATTTTCCATGTCCGAGAAAGTATGACATCGTATCACATCCTGTAAACGCGTGGAGGCCTCGTAACGCAGTTGATTTTGCTTTTCTTTATGCTTTTGAAATATGATGAACTGGGAGAAATCAATGATGTTTCTTGATGCCGAAAGATATCCATAATTCTTCTAAATCTTGTCGCTCAAAGTCATGGAAAAACGACACAGTAAGTATTACAACATCTGTGTCTACTGTGCGGATAACTATCTTCTTGTGTGCATTTAATGCTACATCAAAGCAAGCTTCTTCTAAATGATTTCCTGATGATTTGTTTGAAAATGTTGGAAGATTTCTTGAAGTTTCTATGTGATATCCATTACTGGTTGCTGCCTCAAAGTTACTTCCTTCCTTTTTACACATAGACTTTCCATGAAAAAGGAACAGTTCTTATTTATTTTCGTCATTACGAAGGAAATCGTTCCACTTGCTAGGAATTGGTGTAGTTGGTGTTACTTTTGTCCTTACTCCTACACCCCTGCTTTCTCATGTGGAAGATTTTATGCTCTTTGAAGAGTATCTATCCCATATCAAATCCACTTGCTCTGCATGGAATGTGTCTGCATCTCTTTGAACATATTTGAAGAAATTACACTGGAAATGATCACAAAATGTTTCTACTGATACTGGTTGCAAAATGTGAATCAAAATTGCTCCATCAACTAACAAAACATCACAAGAATTAGGAAAGTGTTCTTCTTTGATGTTGGCTTCACTTTCTAGAAGCATAACTAAGTCGGACTTTTTTGAGGATTGTGAATTACGGCAGAGAGACTGTGGAATTGGTTGACTCTCGTGGTGAAAGAATTCATCCAAGTCAAGTCGTCTTGTTTGACTGACGCGTAGTAAGCGAGAGAATAGCTCAACGTTCATCTTAAGTAATTTTATTTCATTTCTATTTGTTTTATTCTTTTGAAGGGAAGAATGAAGCACTAGAGAAGATATTTTTATGGCCGAAAAGAATGGCTTGGTACATTCTACTGATCTTTCTTGCACAAATTCCGTGTACATATTAGCCCTTTTTCTTCTGCTGAATATAGGGATTCAATTATATCACCGCTATAGATGATTCTGGAAGCAATACTGGTCCCGTTGTCATCCATTTGACAAGAGCATTGTCGTCGTGTAAGAGACCAATCGCCCCGCCATCCCCCTTTATAATTTTGTTATTCTGTTCATGACCTGATCTATAGCTATTGCAGAGAAAGGTTTTGATGTCTTTCTTATCACAAAGTAACCCATTTCGAAAGCATAATCTCAAGATGTGTTTTTTCCAACTTCTTCAAATCAAAAATGCGAACGGGAAGAGAACGAGCATAGTTTAGGTGGTCCATTGCGAAAAACCATTCTGCCATTAGTTTTAGTGTTTCAACGTAGAGCTTAAAATTTCCTTGACGTATGGCTCTGATGTAAATTAGGAGTAAAATCACGAGACGGTAATATATTATCCAAAACTTAAACGTTGGACACGAAGATTCCTTTTCAGTATACCAAACATTGAAAGATTGCCCTGATGAAGAGTTCTGATATGCATCACGCAGCAAATGATGTAAAACTGTCAAAGTAATCTGATGAGCAAAACGAGCTTTTGTAATGTGAGTTACTTTCAATATACTGTCAGCGGTTCCTGGTGTTGCTACATCTGACTTGTATAAAATTTCTACCCAACCACTTCCATCTAACCATTTGCCTATAAGTTGCAGGAAGGCTTGTTCGATGTGCAATCCTCCCAGCATCAGAATTTTATTATCTTCGCCATATAACTCTGGCCAATTCCATTGAATTCGTTTCCCCAAGGCGAATAGTGCATGTTGATCCATTACAAGAACCGGAACTTGTCCTTTGTTGACTTTGTCTGTAAGTTCTCGTACAACATTCATTTCGTGCCGTATCATAGCAACAGATATAGAGTCTTCCCTAAACAACGGAAGCAGGCAGCATATACTTGGCAATTGCAGTGTTTCAGTTTTCGAGGCATGGTGTACAGACCAAGTGCAAATAGTGTCATTTTTTAAGCATGCTTCAAGCCAACACTCCCAGCTTTTTTCTTCTGCGAAAAATCCATTTCGCGGAAGAACTTTCTCTACAAACTGCGGATTCTGTTGAGGTAAAACTGGTTCCTTATTAGTGATATAAGCAGGAGGTACTAGAGCAGGGATGCAAATAACCACTCGCCCGGGGCGAGTGGTTCATCGGTGCGTTTGAGTATTTAATATCATAACCAAGGTAAGTAAATTATTTCTATTGTGGGATGTAGGTTAGTAGCTTTTTCTTGGGTGAGTAAAATTTTGTTGCTTATTTGCATCTCTGTACTAGAGCATAATTATCGGTGAGAGCAGGAGCAGTTCTCATTTTTATATTCACTTATCCAGTGAGACATGGTCACGTCGAATGCCAAGGTTATCTTTAGAAGGATGGTGGAAAATAGAAATGCTCGTACCATGAAAAGAATCCTTTGATGTTGTGCTGGAAGGATTGTAGTCAATATTATCTAATGTTGAAACGGTTAAAATACCTCGACGAAGTTTGGAAGGACAAACTCATTTCGTCACTTTGATTTATCAAGCACTGAGAAAGACTTGAAGATATTTCCTGTACACGTGTAGACGAATTGTCTTGTGAATGCAGTTCATTTATGAGAGATTTTTTTTTACGAGTTTTAGCATACACGCTCAGCCTAACATAGAGAGGAAGAGGTGGCTCGCGATTGCTTTATGCCTTGCTGCTTCTGTTTCAATATCGCCTGCTTTCCTATGGAAGTTATAAAATATAAGTTGGCTTGCTATCAGGCGATAAGCTTGAAGTTGCTTGACTGCGTTGCTATCAGGGGTGACAGATGAATCATAAAGTAACATATTAACAGCAGTTATTAGTGAAGGAGGAACAGAATCTTCGTGGCAGTGATTCTCAAATTTTCCTGCAAAATAACTCTTGTGGTTTGCCATATCCTTTCGAAGCATCTTAACAACACGACTTAGTGCCATAGCATCTTCATCTATGTCTTTCTCCAGCTCACTTATTATGTCAGATCCTTCTGAAAGCAAAACATCTCTACCGGACAGATGAACTGTTAGCTCTGGCCTGTGACGAAGAATCCTTTCACGAAATCTTGTACTATGAACTTCTATTTCTTCTGATTCAGGCTTCTTCATAATCGTCATTAACCGTGTTTTGTACAATTCAAAAACATCGCTAATTTTGAATCGACGACTTCTTGGTAACACAAGAATTGCGTAGGCGCCTCGAACTTTGCCTTTTTGTGTGATTCCGAAATATTCCCGCCGAAACATTACACGGGACTTACGCTATTGTTACTTTCGATGGAAATACTTCGAGAATAGTGCAGTTGTTATTACTCCTGAAGTTTTTTAAACACTCAGTTCTATCCGATTCTTTTGACGTATTTCGAAACAAGATTTGGAGTTCATTCCTTCCCATACTTACTCTGTGGGGCAGAAGGAGGGGGAGAGAAAAATGTTTCTTATTGCTTTGTCGTACTTGTTTATAAATCTAGATACTTCAATAAATATTTCGAAAGAGATTTATCTTTATGGATGATAATTAATGGCCGCCATATTGGATTCATATAACCGGGCTCGGTCAGACTGTCTTGTGCTCTGGTGAAAATGGGACTTATGAAGAACACATAACAAGAGAATGATTTGTTTCGTACAATGTATCATCCATCAGTGATGCTTTATTACGGTAAATGAACTCTCGCTCGACATTTGGGAAAATCAATCGACTCAATGCGAATCTTTAAATTATCATAACTTCGTTGTTTATTAACCAATCTGAATGAAATATGCACCAAACGAAAGATAATTTAACACTCTTTGAAAAGTTATACGACGACTTTTTCGATAATCCCAGCCGTTTACTTGTTATTTTAAAAAATATGAGTAAACTCCATCATAAGAAATGTAAAGTTCCAAATTAAATAATTTCTGTAGGTGTTAATTTCAGAGTTAGGTAAAACCTTTTGCCAATTTATTAGACCCTGTTGTCTTCTACGTCGTTTAGTTTTTGAATCGTGAAGATTGGACTATTAGTTAAGGAGATATATGCCTCTAAAATCAAGACGATGAATTCGCAGAGGCGGCCATCTTTTATAGCCGCCATATTGGATTCTGGCCACCTGTCGGAGTGGGGCCACTTCGATTCCTGCTTAGTTGGATTAGGGGAACAACATATCCGAGTGGTACCTTTTTAACACAAAGTGCAGGGTTTGGCCATTTTTTTTGCCTTAGGCTCCCCTACTAATTCTACGTAATTAGAATCATACGTGTTGGGCCCACTCCGAATAGAAAACCTGGATACGTGTCTGCACTGAATGATAGACGTATGAGTCAAGGTGTAGAGGGCGGGCTAGGCGATAGACTCCAGAGCATGAAAAATAGAGTAAGACCACAACTTGCAGTTCTTCTTGCCGATTGGTGCTATTTGCAATGATATATCGGATCATACGGTATGTGGAACAAAGGATGGTCGGATAAGCGAGACCATGGTGTATTGGTGTTTCAGGCACCTAAACCTGTAAAATGTTTGTATAAACAATTATCTTTCACTCCCTAGCTAAATTTGTGGGTATGATCACACACCTTGCCTCATAAAGTATAGTCTTATAAAGAAAAAATATATTTTTTTTTTAGCTAAAACCTAAAGAAAAGCCAACTTCAGTAATTTAGTTTTTTTTTTAAATAATAATGGCAAACTAGTCCATTTCATCACGATAAATCACTTTTGGTACTAAGATGTCTTTTTCTGTCCGTATATATCCTTCACACTTTGTTGGAGACAAAATTGTTCTTTCCCCAAGAAAACAGGATGAGAGAAGCTATACAACAGCATGAACAGAAAACAATAGCTATTAACAATAGTTCTCTAATCCTGGATAAATACGCCATTACAGCAAAATATCAGTAAGTTGTCCTTATTATATTGCTTCGGTTCTTATTAACATGAAAATTATAATGTTTTGTAAAAAAAAAATGGGATGGGATGGGATTCGATGTGGTGTCAAAATAATAAAAGAAATTATAAGTCCGCTACTCTATCCACCTAACCACTGAGGTTACGTTGTATTGGCTCTTTTTTTTAAGAAATAATCTTCATAGCCATGGTGCGTATTGCTTCGAACCTTAAGGTAAGAGTTTTTCTGTTTAATTCTATATTTTCGTACGACATCTTAGTTACAGAAGCTAATTTATATTTCGCAGGCAATCTACACACTCTACACACTAGGTTTTAACCAATAAATGCAACATTTTAGTCCACTATCCAGTTCCTTGATCCAACTCCTCGTCTTTCCTACTGAATTCCCTCCGCAATCATGCTCTGCTACTGAAAAAAAAAATCCCTAGAAATCATCGTGGCCAGTATACACAAAACCGAGCATAATTTTGTTTTTTGCTTATATTTTTATTATTTTATTATATTTTTTGGAAATATCTCCTTAGATGGATTGCTTTCTATTATCTCCACATACTTATAACTGAATTTTACCTATAAACGTAAGGAAAATGGAATAAATACGAAAAATTTTCAGTTACAGTATACGCGCAATTTTTTTTGCGCATGGGAGTACATTTGAGCCTTGTCCAAGATTACTTTGACCTACAGACTGTACATTTACATCATCTCGCATCGGAACCTTAGTCCAAAATACCTTTGATTGGCCTATATAAGGTTCACCTGCGCTGTTATTTCCACAACGCGAACATGGGTACCTAATTGTCTGTGAAAAATATTCACTATTTAAAGGCTGTCGTGGAGTTTGTGCAGTTTGTTCAGAACAGAATTGTTCTCTGAATGCGTGTGCATTTAATTTTGCACAATATAGCCCACTCACTCCTCGTGCAGTTTGTTCATCACGAAATGACTCTTGTGAACCTCGTGCATTTAATTCAACACGATGTGGCTCTCTGAAACCCTGTGTATTCGGGTAACCCATACCAACTTCATTTTCAGTTTCAGTAATTTGATTAAATTTATTTCTATAATTTTCATTATTATCTACCTCATCGACATCAGATTCAAACGAAATTAAATTATGATCAGTCGTGTTGTACCATTACAAAAGTATCTAAAGTGCTCACAACTTTCAATGTTTTTTTCTTTATGTTCACACGATATATCATCAAGAAGACAGATCTAGCGCTTGCCTTCCCTGATGGACTTGGATTTTCGCAGCCTTATAAGTATCTAGTGTGTAAGGCATTTAGTAACTTTTGAAAATTTGACTGAAGCCAGGACAGGTCAAAATAAGTATATATCGTGTAAATTACAATACTAATTTTGAAAGTCAACAAATATTTATTAAGAAGTAAAAGAATGACTTTGTTTTCCTTCATGTTGAATAACAAGACAACCCTGTTCGTTTCTTTCAATGACAGGTGATCCGTAATAAACGAGGTTCAGACATAGTAATTTATATATCGCATTCTTTAAATACTTCTTAACCGTAAATAGTCTCTTTTATACTCAATATTTAAATAACACTTGAAATAGAATATGAAAGTGAGCACAAGTGATACCTGAGCAAAAGGCCTCGTGACAAGTGAAGATCAGCAATATTTTTTGAAGGTTAATAAGACTAAACGTGTAATTAAATGAGGCCTTTTATGCCGGAATAGTACCGTAGAACTTCCTTTCCCATTTACAAATATATTTTAGAAAAAATTAGTTACATTATATAAATTGAGACCTAAATAGAAGTAGCAAATAGGTAATGCTACTTCTTACCTGCGAAAATCCAAAGTGATCGGTACGGAAATCGGTACGGCACGGTTAAGTTCCGGCTCTAGTACCGCAATTGCCCACCAGATAGCAACACACTTCAGACAGGCTAATATACAACAGATTATCTCTCTCTCTTTACAGAGTTTTAATCATTGTGCTCTTACAATATTTTCTTATACATAATAATAAATACAAATACATTCATTGGGACTTACGTTACAGTAACCTAGTCCTAAATAATAAAGGAGGGGGAACTGTATACGAGAAGAAGTTATGGGGTTGAAGTGAAGTTTAGTATTGCAACTCAATAAAGAAACAGGTTCTTTGGGTGCCCCTTATGTGTCAACGCAATTTGCGCGTAGCTAAACACTTTAGACACACGTAAAAATATCTGAGTGGTTGGTGTAAATAATCTGTTAATCATGTGTTCAAACCCTATTAAAACTTTTTTTTTTTGTTCGCGCACATCAAAGTCTGCATCTCAATGACTTCCAATGTTAAACTTCAAATACTTATTACTTCTCGTGTACTCTTCCACTTGAAATTTTACATTTAGGCATAATTGATTCTCTAAATTGTATCCAAATTTTGTCAAAGTTTCAGCTTACGTCAGCTAAACCTTGTTTTGTAAGTACTAAATGTTGTCACAAATTCATTTCAAACGGTTCATTCGTTTCCCCTTGACGATCAGACAGATAATTACGATATCACTTAGACATATTTACACGCATTTGGAACTTGTCTTTTCTCCCCTTGAAAGCTGATATTTGAAGACGATGGAAGATGAGCTCACATTTAAACCAAGATATATATATATATATATATATATATATATATATATATATATATATATATATATATATGTATTTGGTCTAGGAATTAATTCGTGCGGGTGGACAAGAGATGGCGCAACGAACGGAGCGTCCCACAGTTCCGTGTATCCACACATGTGTTGCAAACCCCTGTCATCGCGTATCGTTCGCAGTATAGGGCAGTGGATTAAAGCGTCAACAACACCAGTTTGTAGTTAAGTGAACATGGCGCAATTTGTGCCTGATAAAGTGTTTTTGCGGAGTGTCCTGCTGCATTACTTTAACATGCAGAAAAGTGCGACTGAAAGTCATCGTATTTTGGTGGAAGTGTATGGTGACCATGCTCTAGCTGAGCGAACGTGTCAGAAGTGGTTTGCACGGTTTAGAAGTGGTGATTTCGGCTTGGCAGACCAAGAGCGAGCTGGACAGCCAAAAAAATTTCAAGACGAAGAATTGACAGCATTGCTCGAGCAGGATTCGTGTCAAACGCAGGAACAACTTGCAGCAGCATTAGGCGTTGATCAAACAACAGTCTCCAAACGCTTGAAAGCCATGGGAATGATTCAAAAGATGTCACATTGGGTTCCACATGAATTGAAAGACAGAGACGTTGAAAGACGAAAAACCATTTGCGAATTGCTGCTTCAACGACAGAGCAGAAAGGGGTTTCTGCATCGAATTATTACGGGTGATGAGAAGTGGATCCATTACGAGAACCCTAAACGAAAAAAGGCCTGGGTGAAACCAGGTGAACCAGGTCCATCACAACCAAAACGAGATATTCACTGTGCAAAGGTTATGCTGTGCATATGGTGGGATATGAAAGGTGTGGTGTACTATGAGCTGCTGCAACCGGGTGAAACTATGAATGGAGAACGTTATCGACGACAATTAATGCGTTTGAAGCAGGCTCTGGCCAGAACACGACCAGAATGGGAGAACAGACATGATAAACTTATTGTTCAACATGATAACGCTCGCCCACATGTCGCAAAACCGGTCAAAACCTATTTAGAAAATGTCGGATGGGAAGTTTTACCCCACCCGCCGTATTCACCAGACGTTGCTCCTTCGGACTACTACTTGTTCGATTGCATGAACAACGATTTGATTGGACAGCGGTTTACTTCTTCAGAAGATATCGGAACATGGGTCTCTGACTGGATCGCTTCCAAGGATGAGGACTTCTTTCGCCACGGAATCCGTACATTGCCTGACAGATGGGCGAAAGTGGTGGCTAGCGATGGACAATATTTTTCTTAAGGTATTTATGTATTTTGTGTTTGTACTACAGCTTCAATGTGTGCGTACCAACCGCACGAATTAATTCCTAGACCAATATATATATATATATATATATATATATATATATATATATATATATATATATATATACCTAGTTTACCCTTCCTCTTACAGCATATATGTTAATGAATGTAACATTATAAAAGTCCGACTGGAGCCAAATGCTACATACAGTGTTGTAAAAAAAAAATGATCATTTCAAACAGATCATCCATTTTAATGTGAACACAAGATATACAATCTCGATGTTATCATTCTTCAATGAACAAAATATATAGAAATTGACCCCCTTACTCACTTAATACCGAAATTTCTCAAAATGAATGGATACGTGCTTACTCGTTTTAAATAAGGATTTTATATGCTAAGTTTCATCTCATTAACGTGAAGTACTCTATTTATTATGTATTTTTAATCATCTCTCCTCTATTAGGATACGTATTTTGATAAATATGACGTGACAACAACCAGTGTTAGCAATGTTAAAAGCTTCACACCGAACGGTTCAACAATTTCCTTTATGTTAAACAATGTATTTTTCACTTCTATAATACAGACGTAGATTAATATTATTGGTGCTGTCTTGCATGCGTAAGTTATTTCTTGGTATCAAATATGAGTTATGTTTAATGTGGTAAACAATACATAACAACACTTTCTATGTAATCAATAGTCGCGCAGTGAATTTTGTCTGTAAGATACATCTTATATTGAATAAAAGTACCGCACTAATATTAAATTAAGCTTCAATGCTAAAACATTCTTCAGTTTCATTTCTCAACAGATTTTCTTTCCTGTCCAGCCATTGTTTTGTCAAAAGCTTACAAAACACTAGCACCAGACTTTTTGTATGCATAGTCTTTAACGTTTTTTTCCTGTATACTTTCCTCAACTTTCTCAAATCTACTTAAATATTTTCCCCAGTACCTTTTTAGTATTGAAAATAGTTCCAATAATAAATTACCATTAGCACCTAATCTAAAAAGTGCTTCTGATGAACAGGAAAATTAAACTGACTATATACAATATCATGTTTCGTTTCCTCATCTTCCGAAAGTTTCATTTTTTTCAATATCGTAACTCTTATTTCTTCGTAAATTTTTTGTTACTGGTGCAATTTAGATCACTTTGGTCACGACTTTTGTACAAGTCACTCGAGTCGGAATTGCTTTTCAGACCCGCTCTCACTCTAATAGATCCAGCAACTGAAACAAATCTAATCATTCAGACAGACCCGATGGCTTGGAAGTAGCTGAAATGTCAGTACTACAGCATTTTAATCTACCAAGTCATCAAATGTAATTTTACGTTTATTCATCTTCTCATACTAGAAGAAATACAGCAGTTTTGGCCACTCTGCACAAAAAAGATTTAACAGAACACTGTTTGGGTCAACGGTATTTCTTATATTCTACAGGGAAAGTTTTTCGGACCCGCTTGACTAAAGTTTGACTAACCGTTATAAGAAATTCATATAAGTTATTAGTTCTATAAATCAATGGGTTTATATTCTTATAGAACTTGCAGTTATCTTTGAGTGCAAAGTGTCGACACACACATATGATCACATCAAGCGAGGTAGGTAACCATAGATTTAGTGAGAAGAAAGCGCAGAATCGTGTTTCTAGAATCACGTGTCAAAATTAAATAAACGTTAATGAAAAATTAGTTGAACGTCCTACGTATAAGTCCTTTAGGAATTAGATTTCTCGGCTTTCGGCATCTATTGCCATTTAGTCCGTCACGTTTGAGGGATGACGTCCGTCGGCAAGCGCACTACCTTGGGAAAGGAAAGGAATAAAGGATTGGGGAAGAAAGGAAGCGGTCTGAGACCTAGAAGTTAGGTACTACCCCTGCATTTGCCTGATGTGAATGAGGAAAACCCAGGAAAACCTCATTCAAGATGGCTGTCGTGAAAAAGCTTTTTACACTTTTTCGACCGAGTGTCCCACAGGGAATCGAACCCGGGACCGCTCGCACAACTCCTTTAGGCTAAAGGAGACAGACAATTAATTAAAGTTAGCTTGCTAGTTAGTTTCAATTATTTTTAACGGTAATCGAACCCCAGACTACATACACCAAAGGCGCACACGCTACCCACTAGACCAGCAGGAAAGGATAGAACTATATTAAGTGTCATACAAATTCTTCGTGTGTATGATGATGTTTCGTCTTCTTCAGATTTGTTCGTGTCTCACCGAGCCCGCGTCTGACTGATTCCAAATTACAAAAGTCAACCAGTTTCAACCGTACTTCCTAATACAACGTTTGTTCCAATCCCAACAGGCAAGAATTGGCTGTAGTCAAATAGATACTCTTTTCTAAATCCGGAGTTCAATTTTCGGCGGAAGCTCGTGTGGTTCGGATCCCACGTTACGCTGTAGGTCCATGTGTCATATGGCCTCGTTACAGAACGGGATGCTAAACTCAAATCAACTGCTACGACTAATAATATATATTGTAGAAAGGGCTCTGCATACCATTTTCTTCATAAGAAAATTATCTTCATGTCAAACAGAACAAACATGTATACAAAACAATAAACATTCAGTAAAACCTTCAGAAGTATTCAAAAATTTTAATAAAAGGATTTGATAAATGTCCTTCCACCATAAATAGGTTCTAGCAAGCGAAGTGTGCTATTTTTGACATTTTATATGACATTAAATGTGAGTGACTACATTTGTTAATGTTGACGTTACTTTTCTTCCTGAAATATATACAAAGGAAAAATATTTCTTCACCTAAAATACAGCATGTAGTAATAATGTAATTAGGTATGGTGATTTATAGGCAAATCAGGAAGCAGAAGTTGGTTCAATAAACCATTCCCTGTTTTTATCGCTAGTTTCGTCATTTGTAACGATAATTTTAAAACTGTGGAAGTTGAAACTTACGCTGACATCTTCAAGATTTAAAATTCTTAATATATTTCCGATTCTATCGAATCAAATTCAAGTTATATATTTGAAGATGAAGTGTCCGTACCTAAAGGACAAATTTTTCCTAACTTTCAATACCCTGCACGTCATTGTAGTTTACTTTATTATAATTATTGTTTAATTTATTCAGAGTTTGTCACATTATCTTCGACATTGATAGGTACAGATGGTGATCAGAAAAATGGAAACACCTGAATGAAATTGGAACTTACCAGATTAATATGGTGTCGGGCCACTTTTTCGCCTTCAGAACAGCCTTGATGCGACGTGGGATGGAGGCATAGAGGTCGTGAATGGTAGCAAGTGGAATTTTACACCATTACTCGTGCAGGGCATTGGCCAGTTCTGTGAGAGAGGATGGAGGTGGAAATCGTCGCCGGAGTCGTGTTTCCAAGACAGACCACAGATGTTCAATTATGTTGAGATCTGGGTATTGGGCGGGCCAGGGGAGGTGTTGAACTTCATCCCGATGTTCCTCAAACCACGCTGCAACAACGCCAGCTGCGTGAATGGGTGCATTATCATCCTGGAAGATGGTGTCATTGTCCGGGAACAACATCCGGACCATAGGATGCAAGTGGTCTCCTAAAATTGCGACATAATCGTTGGCAGTGATTCGTCCGCTAACTGTGACCACAGGACCCAATGAAAATCATGATATGGCGGCCCACAGCAACACCGAGCCGCTGCCATGTTTCACAGTTGGGCGGAGACACTGCAGATCATAAGCTTCTTTGGGCGTTCTCCACACATAAACACGGCCCGTGGTTGAGAATAGGGTGAAGGATGACTCATCCGACCATATCACACGTTTCCAGTCCTCAACGGTCCAAGTTGCATGGTCGCGGCACCATTTGCGGCGTGCGAAAGCGTTATGGTCCCTGATGACACGTTTAGCCCGTGCAACACGACCCCGTAAGTTTATGTCATGTAATTCGCGGCGGACTGTGATTGTCGAAACAGGGTGGGGGAGGTGCTTATTGAGTTCCTCCGTTACTTGCTCCGCAGTGGCACGACGGTTCTGCGTGACAATGCGCTTTAATACCCGGCGTGACCTGTCACTCATGATTTTCTTCCGCCCACTGTTCCGCTTCCCCGATGTGGTTTTCCCGTGTGTTGTGTAAGCCGTCATCACCTTCGACACTGTCCCACGCGACACACCTAACACAGTAGCCACTGCCGTCACAGTCACTCCACATAACCGCGCACCAACAATTTGCCCTCTTTGAAAATCTGAGAGGTCTCCCATTTTACACTACCTCCGTCTGCTGCAGCCATTGGACACTGCTGTTCCACTGCGTCTAACGTAGTATGGAGACCGACCTAACCCACACAGCAATGAAATATTTTCAAAACGTTTCTAAAACGTACCATCATTTTCCTTCAGAAAATGTATCCTACTTCCCTTAAGGAAATATATTCCATATGTTGTTGAAAACATTTTCCAAATAATACTGAAAATATTTTCGCAATATACTTAAAAACGTTGTAGAAATATTTTATACGCCGTTAGAAAAGTTTTCCAAAGAATGTTTTCTGTACCATTTCCACACATTACTGAAAATGTATTTAAAACGTTTTATACGATGTTAACGGGATGGTTTTTAAAATGTTTCGCATGGAATATTTTAAAATCATTTGCCAATAACACTGAAAATCATTTGTCTAAAATAAAGAAATGTTTTCTAAATATTTTTACAATGTATTGGGTACTTAGTTGAAATGTTTTCTGAAGATTTCTAATCCATTTTTAACAAAAATTAATGTTCTGTAAAATAATAATTTTAAAATATTTTTCACTCATACCAAAAAATATTTTCTATACATGACAAAAAATATTTAGTGAATATTTTCTGCACATCACAGAAAACATTTAGAGAAAATTTTCTGTGCATGACAGAAAATATTTAGAGAACATTTTCTGTACATGACAAAATATTTAGAGAATATTTTCTGTACAAGACAGAAAATATTTAGAGAATATAAGGTAGACATATCAAAAACATTTTCAAATTAATTTCCTTGGTGTTTTGTAACAGTAGAAAATGTTTAGAAAATATTAAACTAGTTTCAAATATGAATTTGTGCTAAGAAAGAAAATATTTACGATTCATTTTTCAAATAGCAATTGATATGTTTTTGATTGGTTATTGTACGTAGTTTCAGAAAGTACTTAAAATACTTTCTAACAAATTCTGGTTTTCACATAGAATATTTTAATTTTTTTCTGAATATTTTTTCATTACCACGATAACACCTACAGTTTGAAATACATTTCTTTCTTCAGAACTGCATACTGAACAGTTTTCCAACTCTTGTGAGTTAAAATATCTGGATTTTATTTTTACAAATTAATGGGGTGGTAGAAGTCTGTGTATGTTGGAACCGGTTTAGAACACACGGAAACTTCTATCATCACATAAATTTGTGGAAATAAATTCTAGTATTCTAATTTATAGGTTGAAGAAAGAAATGTATTTCAAACTGTAGGTGTTATGGTGGTAATGACGAAAAAATATTCAAAAAGAATTTAAAATATTTCTCTGCGAAAACCAGAATATGTTAAAAAATATTTTAAGTACGTTCTGAAACTACATACAATAACAAATCAAAAACATATCAATTTTTGAAAAATAAATCGTAAATATTTTCTTTGTTAGCACAAATTCGTCTGAAACTAGTTTAATATTTTCTTAACATTTGCTACTGCTACAAAACACCAAGAAAAGTAATTTAAAAATGTTTTTGATGTCTACCTTATATTCTCTGAATATGTTCTATCATGTACAGAAAATATTTTCTAAATATTTTGACATGTACCCGGAATCCCTTAATATTACAAGGCGACACCACAGGGGGCACTGTGCTGTATAAGTGGAGAAAAATAAATTATCTCGGACACACTACATTATATCAATGCCAATATTCATTGAAAAATGATATGGAGGAACAATAACAATCGGAACAAATCACATGCATTTTGTGAAAAGTATTCTTAATGGAACTCCTAAAAAAATGCTATAGTACAGTTTCTTACAAAAGTATTAAAAATATACGAAACTTACAAACACGTGTATATAGTGAGTTTTTCTTATAAAGAATCACTATAAAACGTGATCATATCACTATGAAACCAATTTATTGCACCATGACTCTTAACACAAGGACGACGTGGACCACTCAGATGTTCACAGTCGAGGTGTCTTAATTGTGCTCTTCGTTGTATGTTTTACACAACACTAAAACAGCTATTGTAGTACGTAGAATAAATGACAGAGCACAAGAAAGACATCCCAGGTATCAACATGTGAGTGGTTCATGTCGTTCTTGTGTTAAAAGTCATGATGAAATAACTTGAATATAAAGAAATCAGCTCTACTAAGTTAAAGTACATAATTACAAAAGGAAAGAAAATGCAAGAATGGACTAAGATTTGAACCTGTAACTTCAACTTACTGTGTCGATGCATTAACCACTAGGCTACTCACCGTTTCCGAATAGTCATTCATTCTACCACTCCTGAAGTCAGTGCTCAAGCAACCAGACCGCATTGACTATACCGCAACTTGTGAAGTACTTGGGCAACCAGTGTCTATACTACAGAACCCCACTGGTGGTAAGATTTATAGATGATAAATGGGGAAAATAACTTATTTTATATTATGTAAATATTTAATGCGATATACAATCAATTATTTCCTTGAGTTATCGTATATAATAGAGAAATTATCCTTAAAATGATCTACATTCCACCATCCTACATTACTTTTGATTACATAACAAACCGAAAGCCAAATAAAGGAATGAACCTTTAAAAGAGAATACATAAAATAAAATCCTGTAGATTTATTGAGAATAATTACAGTAATAATTACTTAATTTTACATTAAGTATACATTTGTAGTACACTATATATTTAATGTGAATACATAAACAAAAAGTCTATATTAATTTAAGTCTACTAATTGCATACCGTACATTATAATAGTTTGAAAAGTATATACACCTCATCAGTATATCAATTTTAACAAGTGTTATATAACATTTTTTTTTAAAAAACACTCTTACTTTGTAAGAAAAGCTCGAACAGAGTTGCACCTTACAAACTCTTCCCCACACCCTAGTATTGTAGTTCAGAATGTGACTGTACCAATCACCGAAAACCAAGCAGCAGAATCATGCGTTTACTTACGTCCCCCCTCCCCTCAACACATACAAAATAAGTTAAACTATTTCTTGAAAAGTTCTCTGTCATCTTCATCTAAGAATATATTTAACGATACGAAGTAGGTATATTATACATTACTTTAGAGTCTGAAGTCTGATTTAACTGCCATAAATTAAAACTAAACATAATATGCACGCAAATTAACTTAAATGAGTACCATACGCATCACACGAAGCGAGCTATGCCAATAAAAAAAATCACAGTCAATAAGAATTAATTACACCTTCAGTCTAGATTTTTAAATTGGTGTTATGTTGACGCTATGAATTTTGGGCTTCCTACACTAAATGTGTCTATGCCAAACTCTCTCTATATAAAACGTTTTTCGTCAAATCTGCAAATTGAGCAAGCCGCGCGCTAATAATGGAAGGCTGATGATAGTTCATCACATAGGAAGACACTTTGAAATGCTAGGTGAGTCACAACACTTTCTTCCTTTTTCTGGGATTCATCCTTACTTACAGTCAAATTTGGTACCGTCTATGTAGTACCTGTGTGTGGCGTATCTTGAAATCATCTCGGTTGATAGCCTCCAAACGAAGTGGACTCCTAAAATAAAGCAATTGTTGTAAAATTACTATTTGTAGCATGTGTGGCAAAATTTAAAAACAAAAGATATCTCAGAATCAAGGTTAAGTCAAACGAAGCGTTTTATGCGTTTTTTTAATATATATATATCTTACCTCAGGCTATCCAAAACACTAAAACATTGTTTCCTATACTTTTGAAAGTTATATACTAAATATCTTAATAACTGCCACTCAAATTTGGTACGCTGAATAAAGTTATAGTGTAGATAAAGAATTGAAACTATGATCCAAACTTAAAATAATGATATTACAGAACACAATAAACTTAACTTAGGATGAAAATGGAAACTGTAGATGCATGAGTATTACTGAGCGAAGGAAGGAAAGTAACTCAGCTGGGTTACGAGTTTAACAGAGTTCATACACAGAAATCATTCGGTGGTTTATATTTCCAGCTTCGACTTAAGAGATAAAGAAGATAAGCTCACTTTAAACAGTTAAAAAGAAAAAAAACTTTTAAAAGATTTAATTTATTCTGAATTTTTGTTCAGTATTTGTAAATAAATAATGTAGAAAACCGACACAGAGCTTGCCCGCTGGACTCTGGCGCCCTAATCCCAACTCCGCTCTTTGCATGCCTGCCATAAAATAATAGAGATAAGTGCAGATTAAGGGTAGCTTAATATTTACATTTTTTAAACGATACTTACAGTATGGCGCTAAATTCGTCGTACAAAAGCAGAGGAGTGTTTCCTGAGAGTAAAACAAACAAAAAAGTTCCAATAAACTTAGGGCGAAAAGCCCATCGTTCACGTGTTATAGGCTGCCGAAAACATGAAAAAAAATCAATTCTAAAGGTCCACAGCTCCAAAACTATGGGACCTACCAAAGTCGGGTCAAGACTTCACTTAGGAACTAGTATGTGCTCTATCTAAAAATACATGTTTTAGAATCCTAAGGAATCACCCCTTTGCTTTTGTACACCGAATTTAGCACCATACTGTATAAATTAATAAGGTAGAACTATATGTGGTCCTTCTCACTATGCTCACTTATATATATCTTAAAGGCTAGTGATAAATAACACCAGCCCTCTGCTCCTATACCACCTTGTGATACCGGAGCAGGACGTTTGGACGCAAAGCCGTATATCTAAATAGGTTAATCTACTTAAATGGGTTATAATGCATTTCAAAAATAGAAACCGGATGATTACGTACTAAAAGCCTTAAAAATAGGCACTAATATCACTAAAACTCTTAAAAAAAAAACTGCACAACCTAAAATTAAGAAGTTCGGAAAGGTTAAATTTGATGCAAATTTTCTTTAAAATGTCATCTTCAAAACTCTAAATTTTCCTACGTTATAGTCCTATGGCAGTCACTAAAAGTCTCAGTTGCAACAAATGCTTAATTTAGTTCTATTTTTTGTATAATGCAGAAAAAATGGGTCTAATTATTTTGTTTTTAGAATGATATATCCTAATTTCAGGAAAATCGGAGATAATGGACTGCAGAATTTTTTTTCAGCATTAATCTGTATTGGGCTAAAATAAAATTTGCTGTAGGCATCCTACAACACCCCAAAGTTAACTTCTGTGAAGTTATCTTTACAATATCTCTAACGTAAAGGATATTCATAACTTCATAGCAATTCATAACACTGCATTACTGCTTATTACTACGTATTTGCAACACATAATTGGAAAGGAAACAACAGTGAAACAAGAAGTAAACAGTGAAATCTAATATACCTATTGAATAATTTACTTTGTCTTATGTTACAATTACCATGACGGAATTATGGGCCAAATCCAGCATTATTCTGCAATGTCAACAGTTTCAAAATTCTGCACGGCGAATTCTTTCATCAGCTTGAATATATTTTCTCCTTTCAGTTCAGTTGATTTTGAGTTTAACGTCCCGTAAACAGCGAGGCTATACAAAACGTGAACCTACTGATTAACGGGGAATCCGAACGACGACGTGAGCTCTCGTCGGGAATTTTCTCCTTTTCTTGGGCGGATCGTCTTCTCGAAGCATTGCCTCGTGTCCTGCTTCTCTTTTTTCCTTCGAAATGCATCAATAAAGCGCCAAATCAACCAATGTCGTTCCTTTACGTTCGATATATTATAAAGAACAAAAGTTTGTTTATTTTGGGGTGTCATTGGCTGCCTGCAGTAAATTTTATTTGACCCATTCTTCCTATTTAAATGTATAGTTAGTGCCTATTTCTATGAAAGTTTATTAATATTATAGTCTCAACTTTCTATTAATACAATAGTCTCAACTATATGGTTTAATGGGCATATCGAATAATAATAATAATAAAACATTCAATAAATACTCACTTCCTGAACTACCCAATACATAGCATAAAGAACACCATTTTCATTCCAAAACCAGCTCGTATTCATTTTTTCTGATCTCTCGGAACAGGTCAATACTTAATAAACATCTCTTATGTTTTGTACCATGTGTTTTAATAATCTATTATGGAAAAAGAAAATGAAAAATTAAAATATGTACAGTATTTTACAAATTTTAAGTCACATCTTTGTAGTAAGTAAAAATTAATGAGAAACTTCAGTTGTTTTTAACTTAAATTAGATGTCCTTATTAGATATCTGGTGCCTTCCATTTCAATTCAGGCAAATAAATAAATAAATAAATAAAAAAATAAAATTGTACCATCACCATCTCTGATATTGTTCAAACTTTTATTTATAGGAACTAAACATGTTTTAATTTTGGGACCTCTTTTTTTTTTTTTTTTTTTTTTTTTTGTCGGAAAAAAATTCCCGCCAAGTAATGGGCCATCAAGGACGGGGAGTACAATTCACGAATTGTAGAAAACATGGAAAATGGTCAAATTCGGAGCCTCACAATTCAGCTATGGAGACATGTAGTTATAATTCTTGTTGTGGTATGTACATAGGGATATGAATAAACTATAGTTTATTTCAGTTTGTTTTGCGCATGCGTATCTTTTTGTACATAAATTAACAAATAAACGTAAGTTTATGTGAAAAGTCGAAGTTTGTGCTTTTTTAAGCACTTCCGGTTCGAATTTTAAATTCCGTTTTCACGGTTGGTAAGACGTAGTTACCCGCTTTCCCCCCCGCCCAAAAAAGTATCGCTTCTGTGTGCAACCGTTTTATCGCAAAAAATTCGAGAAATCGACAAATTTTCAAAAATCGCCATTTTCTCAAAAACATCATAATTTAAAATTCTTAAATTTTGTCAGATGGTTCAACTGTACATGAATAATAAACACACCAAATAGCATTCTCGACCAATGCTTCATGAACGAACTACTGCCATTTGAAGTTAGCGAACTTTCGTTAACTTTGAAGTCACAGTTGGCAATAGTGAAAACAATGAAAGTGCAACAAAGAAAGTGTAAAAAAATGCTACCGCAAAGCATCGTGTAAAATTTCAAGATACAAATTCTACTTTACTGCATGTGGACTTCGCTTAAACTGGACTGTTATTCTGCAAAGGGAAGTTCAGAGTGATCACTGGAGAAACGAGCAAATTTCCTTCTTTACGGGAGTGATATATTATTATGAAACAACTGAGAATTTGCTGTAATAAGCGACGACAAAACATACGATTCGGCCCGTACTCATAGCCATGAATAAGATTCTAAAAATAGTCGAAGAAAAGCGAAAATATAAGTTATAGAAAATGGTTCGAATACGTGAAAATAAGTGTCTACAATTTACCAAACCGTTTCAGTGATTTCTGATGGTGCTGCATTCCAATTTAAAAATTGCTTTCAGATGTCCAAAACGCAGACAGGTCCGATAAAGCAGTGGCTTTTCAGTGAAACCGGCCGTGGTAATGGTCTCTGCGACGTATTGGGGAGAGGGGGGATAAGGATATGGCAACATGGCAAAACGAAAAATACATTCACAGTATTAAACCTGCAGAAGAGAAATGAAAATGAAATGAAATCTTGTCGATAGTCAAAAAACATTTATATTCACTTCTCTTATTCTCTTCTGGAAACCTGTACCCTGTTGAAGAATCATGTGAAAACAAAGAAAAAAAATGAAATGAAATATTGGAGTTTTACGTCCCACGTTTATGCCGGTTAGGCTAAAGGAGACGGTGATGATGACTAATGAATGAAATGGTGGAATGAAGAAAGTGGGAGGAAACGGGAGAACCCCGAGAAAACCCACGCACACGGTGTTTGTCCACCACAAAGTTCACTTGGCGGGGGCTGGGATCGAACCCAGGACCCCAAGCACCAGAGCTGAACGCTCTACCACTGAGCCACCGCGGCCCCTAAACCTGCAGAAGAATTCGTGAGTATAGTGCAAGTACCAACTCCGGGTATTACTCTCGTCTTGTTGTCAAGAACCGAATTCGACAATTAACCCCCCCCCAAAAAAAAGTGGGAAAGTGTGCGACCGGTAACTGGTATTTGCCGAAGTCATCTTTGGCTTTTATTGCACTAACGGGTCATCATGGACTAACTTCAAGCTTTTCCCAAAATCGAGCTTCTGCAATTGAAAGTGTAGATTTAAGAAATCTGCAAAAATGAACTTTTGTTACATACATATATGATAACCAGTGATGGATAGCAGAAATACTATCAATAAATCATAAATTACATGAAATTGAAGTGTTCTTTGTGTTTCCAGGAGGCGCGGTGGCTCAGTGGTAGAGCGTTCACCTCCGGTGCTTGGGGTCCTTGGTTCGATCCCAGCTCGCGCCGTGTGGACTTTGTGGTGGACAAACACCGTGCTCATGGGTTTTCTAGGGGTTCTCCCGTTTCCTCCCACTTTCTTCATTCCACTATTTCACTCATTTCTCATAATCACTCATTTCTCATAACCACAGGAGTGAAGTAAAGCTATATTAGATGTAAGGCATAGTTGGGATATAAAATCTTTGCACTACCCTCGGTTACGTGCATATCCACCGTCGCTGACATGCCCGCTCCATACGGAATGACAGTGTGAATATAAGTAATTACTGTCAGTGCACACTGCACAGCATAGATGTTCATTTTACTTCGACCTCACTCATCCTCGCCCTCGCAGTAGCAGTTGGCCCTCGCCCTCGCGCGCCCTCACCCTCGCTGTCGAAACTTGTCCTCGCCCTCGCCGTCGAAGCTTGTCCTCGCCCTCGCGCACCCTCGCCCTCGCGGCCAAAACTTGTCCTCGCCCTCGCGCACCCTCACCCTCGCCATCGAAGCTTGTCCTCGCCCTCGCGCACCCTCACCCTCGCTGTCGAAGCTTCTCCTCGCCCTCGCCCTTTTCGTCGAAGCTTTTCCTCGCCCTCGCCATCGAAGCTTGTCCTCGCCCTCGCGCACCCTCACCCTCGCGATAGGTGTTGTCCATTATCCTCGCTCGCCCTCGCCTTCGTGCTCAAAACTTTTCCTCGCCCTCGCGCACCCTCGCCCTCATATCATTGAGGGTGAGGGTAATTGAGGGTGAGGAGGCCTCGAGAGGGCCTCCTTCGTGAGGATCAGAGCATCAATTATTCAAACTATTTGTTGAATTATTTCCTTATCGTCAGTGGCGGATCCAGGGGGGCGATCGGGGCGGTCGCTCCCCCCCAGAAGAGGAAACTTCTTTATTTTATATATACAAATAAAACGCATCCCAGAGTTTGGAGCTCTTAAAAGTAGCTCTAAGTAGTAGTATTACAACCCACCACCCCCACCAGAAGTCCGTCCTAACCGGCATAACCATGGGACGTTAAACTTAAAGATTTCATTTCATTTCATTTCATTTCAACAATACTTAGAATCACTCCACACTCCAGTTATCCCAAATAATCCTAAAACCTAGAATTATGTTGAATTCACTAAATTTTATTGTATATACAAAATTGTATATGTACACCCCTGAACTCGTATATTACACTGCAAAACAATGCCGCAACTTTGACGTGGGAGACCCGGGTTCGATTCCTGGCGGGAGCTCATGTGGTTCGTATTCTACGTTAATCGGTAGGTTCACGTCTCATATAGTCTCACTGCTGAAGGGATATTAAAAAAAATCAAAGCAAATATTCCTTACTATTAGAAAAAAGAAAAGACATTTCAGGAACTGTCGATTTTTGTGCAATTACCGAATAAGTTGTGAAGAGTGTTTCTTCCAGACACGTTTTTTTTTGGGGGGGTACTGCCCCCCGAAGCTCTGAGGGCCTCCCCCGAAGGAGACCAAAATAATACGTCTATAATATAATAATGAATAGAATAGTACCTGCAGTGCCGCCCCGGGATACTAAGTGTGCCCTTCCCCCCAGAACATTGTTTCTGAAAGAAACACTGCTTATGAAGGACTTCTTTTTCTGCGAAATGTTATCTCAATTAGTTCCAAAGCGGCTGACTAACATATCGAACCCTTGTAAGAAGAAATGAATATGAAAGTACACTCGGATAGGTTAATTTTGGAGCCATTTTTCGTGGCAATTAAAACGCAACTCCTGTAGCTTTCTTAACTGCACGGGAAGACAACTAATACGTACTCACGGAACGGCAAATATTTTATGGCACCATTTTCATTCTATAAACCTTAATACATACAAAAACTTTATATTTCCAAATGAAACTATATAGCGACATTAATGGGTCATTTCAAAAGAGTGGGGGGGTAACTGTCCCCCTTTGCCCCCCTAATCGCCGCCCATGCTATGATGTGTGGCACATTTGTGCGAAATTAATAATAATATGATTAAACTGTTTACCCACAACAAAATTCTGCTCGTTTTGCTGAAGTGGCTTTTCCTAAGTTTTATATGTTTCATATATCCTACAGTTTTTTCAGGCCTTTTTTTTTAATTTGTCCAAATTTATATTTCTTCTTTTACCACACAATCGTTCAATACTTGCACTATAATATTTACAATCAGTATATCATCCTGTAACGTATTTTATTCCTAATAAAATCATTGAACAACACAACATACAAACCCTATCTCACTGGCTTGCGCGCGAACCTTTGGTGCATGGGTTCCTGGGGAAAATTCCGAGTGGGAGAACATTGAACGACAGTGGATCGAATTCCGCGTTAAACCTATAGGTCCAATTCTCATATAGCCTCGCCGACGAATGAGGACGCTAAACGGCAATCAGTCAACAGTTGCAAATTTCGGCTACATAAACAACTTATGTCTTGTGGAACTTATTAAATTTATTTTGTTAAAGCAGCTCTTTTAACAAAATTTCAGTATTAACATGTCAGATATTTCTATTTAAGAACTAGAAAAAACATATTATTTATTTTGTAACTAAATGATAGCTCTACCCACGTAAATTATAAAAGCAGAAACAACGAAAATCGATACAATAGTGACTGACATTATTTTAACAAATATCGATTCAGATAATAGTTTGGGCTGTCACAAAACTATGAAAAGTTAAAAATTCCGATTAATTGTAACAACTTTATCAGTGGTGGACATTGGAGGAGGATGTATGCTATTAATCAGCCCATTTCATGGGCATCCAAACTCACGAGCCCAACGCTCGCTAGCTCGGCATTCGCGCTCAACCGTTCTCGGGTACAATAATTAAGCGCTACCCCGAGCGCCAATGAAATAAGTCAGCGCGAGTCCAACTGAGGGAAGTGAGCCCGAGCACGATTCCCAAAGGAATAAATGAGCGAGAGCCCAGTTGAAAAAAATGAGCCCGAGTCCGAGAGAGTCCAGAGCAAAATGGCCATCTATGAACCAAAGTCATTCCATCAAGTCTTTTTCCATCTGATCTACTGCATTCTGATGGTTCTCTCATTGATTATGTTTGTTCAGATATCAGCGCTCTTGTCATTTACTGCTGAATGACGTGAGTGACTATCTGTCTGTCTACCAACACTCTTTAAACATGACAGTGTAGTAGACACTTCTTATCTAAAACGTCTCCAGCACAGGGAGGGCAACAATGAGGCACACTTATTTCTTAATGTAGCACTATTTCTACCCGGAAACTTTCATGGGAAAAATCAAATATTATTCTTATTTGCATTATTATTTTTAATAATTATGTAAGTACACACGATAAATTGTCTACTGCAATTAATTGAAAGGAAAAATACGATTAATGTATAACCTTGCTATGACACTAACTTTTCATCTAGGGGACATGGCAGATGATATTTTAATTTTGCCTCTCTCCAAAAGAGGTCAAACAGCAAACTCCAAAACAGTTGCTTTTAAGGAAGCTTGTCCTCCTCCCTCGCGTGCCCTCATTCTCCTGAAGGAAGTTGTCTCTAGCCATCGTGCACCCTCGCTCCCGCAGTAACACTTGGCCCTCACCCTCGTTCACCCTCGCCCTCTTCGTCGAAGCTTTTCCTCGCCCTCGCGCACCCTCACCCCCGCCATCGAAGCTTGTCCTCGCCCTCGCGCATCCTCACCCTCGCCGCCGAAACTTGTCCTCGCCCTCGCGCACCCTCGCCCTCGCGTCACTGTGGGCGAGGGAACTTGAGGGTGAGGATGCCCTCGAGAGGGCCACCCTCGCGAGGGTGAACATCTCTGCTGCACAGCATATTGAAATGAATCTTGAGTAACAGTGAAAGCATTGTATGTGTTAGTGGGGTTAAGTTCCAAAGTTGGTCGTTCGTATCTAGTAAAATTTTGAAAATTTACCGGCATGAAATAAATTTGCTTGTTCGTGTGCTTCATAATGTATTATGAAAGCGAAAGTTGTGTTTATGTTCTTATATAAACGGTTTTAAGCATGGAACTATTTGTCAAGCGCAGGGAACTACTTGGCACAAGGTTACTTCATGGTAGGATTATGGGAATGTAATGAGCATTTGTTTTTGAAAACATTGCTGGTGATAATCAGGAAAAGCCATTAAAAGTAAGTAAGTCATGGCTCAATAAACCTAAAAATAAATTGTAGAGAATGTGGTAAGCAAATAACTATAAAGAAACGTGGAGAAAGATATATTGTTTACTGTAACGGTAAGTGACATAACGAACAAGGCAGCAATTTTCTAGAACACAGGCCCCTCTTCCCATTTAACTGTAATAAAAACAGAAAACAACGTGCCCTGCGGGGCACTAATCCGTCTCCACTCGCTAACGGTCACTCGGCATTATTATGTGAATTAAATGTAAAACTTTGGTAAAGAAAGGAACCAATTATTACACTTTTAGCCAAAACCTAGGCGGACGACCAACTTCTGAATAACTGCCTGTTAGTGTGTTATTCCACTATCATCGTTTATGCGCATAACCCCCGTCGCTGACGCGCCTGCTCCCTACGGACGCACTCTTGTCACTCGGGTTTTCGTGCTGCACTCCTGCCCTGTCTCAGTTAGATAGCACTTGTGCTTTTCAGTGGCCACCTAGCACAAACTGGTTTGTGTTTTATGCACGGGTTAATTTACAACGCCCGCCCCAGCAGGTATACTCACTCAGAAAGGAGAAATTACACATTAATAATTTTATGAAAATGGATCAAAACTTACCTAACCTTAAGCTAACCTCTACCCTACCCTACTTATTTTCTTAACTATTACCTCTAATTTTATTTAGTTAATTTATTTTAAAGTGAAAATAGTAGCGGTTACCACGAAAGCACTACAAGACACGCTCCAACTGTGCATCGATAAGTAGGGCCCTTTGAAAAAATATAGTAGGGTAATAGTTAAGAACAGCTACTTCTCATCTCCCGTGCACGAGGATACATCTTACTGTTGCACTACCTAAACACCCTAAGTACAAGGGCAAAAACTCAGTCTATTACCTACTTTTTAACATCCTAGATAGTCAATGAATAATTCCTGAAAGTAGGGCGTTTTTCGTCCTCCCCTAAATGGGAAGTACGGCTCCTTAACTATAACCTAATTAGAGATTACAGAATCAATCAACTTTCTAAGAAACTTTTCTCCATGAGTAAAAGAAACCCGTTTTTGCTATTTCAAACATATTTGTCAATAATTACGTATATTCCTAAAATCATCACTTGAGGTACAAAAAGGAAATATAAATTGTAAAAAAAAGTTGGGGTTCATGTATTAATTAAATCTTCATATTTTAAAGACAAAACAAAGAAATATATACATACCTTCCACGCCAAGTTCCTTGCTTACATCTGTCCATAATTTGTTCGCGACCTGTCGTTTGTCTGGATAAGCTTGATTCCACAACTTTATCAAAAGCACAATTCATTAAAGCATGAACAAGCATCTACTTCCATCTTCATTTTTATTTTATCTCCGCACCTTGCAACGTCGTCTGCTTTCACGCAAAACAAAATTGATTTCTCTCGTAGCGCTCAATTCCTCTACCAGCGTTGCCAGACTCACAGCTCGGAATTATTCCAAAACCTGATCGAAATTATGCTAGATTCGCTCAAATTATGCTAGATCCTCATAATTACTAATTCAGGAGTTTAAAAAAAACGAAGCTGAGATACGATAACGTAACTTAAAACATGCAGAGCGCAAGAATGTGTGGATCAGCGTTGCCAGAGCTACTGATTTTGCAGGAGATCTCCTACTTTTTCTACGTTCTACTGATCTACTGCGAAAGAAAATGAACAGTGAACAATCTCCTGCTTTTTCCTTACTTCGAGAAGTTAAAGAAATATATTATTATTAATATTGAATTTTCATTTTTTCCTTACATAAAAAGAGGAAATGTCTCTGTATGCATTCACAAAGCTCTCTAGAAGCATATAGTTATAGAGCTATATAATATGAATACAAGGATACAACTGTACGTCATCTTTTATATGTATGATGCTTGGCGATCTTTATGACTTACTGTAAGATTTGCGAGTAAGTGTTGTTTAGATTGGGACTTGGGTTGGAAGCAGGGTAAAAGTGAGGGGTATGCTGGGGGACGTCGTTACTCCACTTCCTAAATAATTACAGTAAATAAACATAGGCATGGAGGACGGCCTACGGCCTATCATGGATCACCCTACTATTTCAGAACCACTTTTACCCCTGGTTGGATCACTTCTCCACGATCGTCAGCTCTTATTTTGAAGTAATTATAATTCAAATTTATGTTTTGTATGTATTGTTTATTTTGAAATTAAAGTAATAATGAATTCTGGACCTCTTGTTTTGACCGCTGCCCCCTTAATAATGGCAAATTTTTTGGTCCCCCTTGATTTGCACTAAAATGCCCCCACTTTATGTGTCTACTGCTTTCTCCTGTTTTTTTATGTTCGAATCTTCTGCTTTTCCAACTGATCGGTCTGGCAACACTGGTGTGGATAGAACTCAATACTTCACGCACCAAAGCTTTAATTCAACTAAACTAGTGCAGTCGTTGCCAGACGCAATGGCGTATATATCGTATAAATGAATGCAAAGTGTGTTTTTTTTTTATTTTTTTTTTTTTACATATTTTGAAAGAAAATTACTTCGCAGCATAAGCGGAGTTTGGAATTGTCTGCCTGGGGGGGGGGGGGCAGATTTTTGGTCGGTCTCGGACCTTTAATTTCAGGAATAAAGATGGTAATGAAGTTAGAAATAAAGATGGTGAAGTTGTATAGCTCCGCCCATGCCTCGCAATTAAAGGATTAGAAAACCCTGGGTGGAGCCACAAAAAAAAAAAAAAAAAAAAAAGCCGTTTCTAACTTACTTCGGAAAATAAGACTGCCTGTATGGTTTACCGACTATATGATGAATCAATGGAAGAAGATACATTTCTGCCGTTCTTTTTCTCCCCACGACCAACTTCTTTCTCATCTCCAGGTTTTACGGTTTTTTGATAAACTTGCTGAAATTATGCTAGATTTGGGCAGGATGCTAAAAGCAAGATGCTAGATGCTAAAGACATACAAATTATGCTAGGTCTAGCATCATTATGCTAGATCTGGCAACGCTGTCCTCTACAGACAACTCTCCTTCACACGTATTCGGACGAACAATCCCAAGGTTGGGATCATTCGAATCTTTTCGTCGGTTTTCGCAATTTGCTGTTCGGAACTAGTCGAGGCCTCTCTAATTTATTTACACGTGCTGGGAAATTCGCATTCGCAATCGCATTCGGAAGTAATAGAGGTGCGGCCTAAAAGACGTCCACATGTCGTATCTCCGTTATATTTGTTACCATTATTTAACGTAACAAATGACGCCATATTTCTTCGCTTGACGTCTTTTGAAATTTAAGGACCAACATTTGACGTTGTTATGACATAAGTGTGCTACTTGGGCCGGGTTCGATTCCCAGCGGGAGCTCATTTAGTTCGGATTCCACGTTAATCAGTAGGTCCACGCCTCGCTGCTAAAAGGGACGATAAACTCAATATCAACTCAACAATATATATATATATATATATATATATATATATATATATATATATATATATATATATATATATATATATATATATATATATGTGTGTGTGTGTGTGTGTTTGTGAATTTGTTCACGTTTGTATGGTTAGCATATACGCCTTGAGCACGGGACCCCATGGTTTGATTTCCGCTGGGAGCTCATGTAGTTGTTATACCACTTTAAACTGTAGACCCATGTCTCAAATGCGCACACATATAAAGGCTTTTCAGGCTATGCGTTTGGTACACTTATGTTCTTACTTGGGAGCCGTCGAAAATTTCGGAATACAGAGTCCCGTAGACCGAAAAGTAAGAAGCATGGGTACAGTATAAAACTACCATGGAAAAAGCTTTTTAGGTTATGATAATCCTTATATATAATGTAAGTTACCTAGCTTGGCCAAGTTAGAATGGAGGAAATGTAATCACCTTCAATACTCTGATAATAGAAAATATTCTCCAGTATCATTATCCTCCTCTCCTGCAGAATGAAAGCCCTGACGAAAACGCAATATCATTTACATATCACCACAACCATATTTTGTGAAATATAACAAACAGTGGCAGTTAGAATCCAGTGTTTTTTTTTTTTTTTTTTTTAGAAATCCTTCCGAGAGTTAGATTCCATCTCCCCCTCCCCCCAAGGACTAAAATAAATAAACATTGGGATTACTTGTTATTTTTGTACAAGGGACGCAATTAAAGTCCCAGTTCAGCACATTCACACTTAGACTTTGATCCTGGAAGAAAACCTGTTAGTATTGTCTCTTGGTTTCTCATGTGGTCTCACATACATAAAGTACAAGAGTGTAGAACTTCATATGACATCGTTAAACATTGGGATTACTTGTTATTTTTGTACAAGGGACGCAATTAAAGTCCCAGTTCAGCACATTCACATTTAGACTTTGATCCTGGAAGAAAACCTGTTAGTATTGTCTCTGGTTTTCTCATGTGGTCTCACATACATAAAGTACAAGAGCGTAGAACTTCATATGACATCGTTAACGGAATTTTTCCTGAAATCAGGAATTGTTATACGGATAAAATTAAAGGATGGAACATGTTTAGAGGACTTGCACGTGACATCCAATTATAGTTCTCAACAAATGTGTTACAGATGAAAATGTCTGTATTGACTCTATTTTCTGGTACTTACGTTTTATTTATTTATGTTCCTCAAATTCATTGGGAAGCAAGTAAAGACTGTGCCTGTGTGTGTGTGTAAATGTACCGTATAATTAAGGGACTTTTTTTTTACTTTCTTAAAATAAAAACTAGAATTTTAGTCCATCCCATATCTGCTAACAAAAGGAGGTAGCGGACCAAAGATAGCTGCTGTTTATTAAAGGTCGTTAACAGCAGGGGTTTCATTCAGTCAGAGGGGAAAAAAAAGAATAATTGGAAGTTTCTATATTCGTTCGAACTGCGATATACTTCTTCCTATTATTTTAAGAACCATTTCCTTGCCATTTGTCTGCATCAGAAAGGAAACGCCAAAAATCACTAGAATGTGCAGATTTACCCGAAGTACGTACTAGATCACTAGTTCAATAGCAAATCACTAAATCTAGTACGAAATTACAAAATGTGGCATCCCTGCTTTTGACCACATGTTCATAAACAGTTTTTCATGTTTCGATGAGTAGATTCACCTTCCAAACGCTGTGAACAGTGCACCCTGTATATATATATATATATATATATATATATATATATATATATATATATATATATATATATATTAGAGATCTGCAAGAGCCGAATTTTTCGGCCCGAGCCTAATCCGGCTCGAATGTAGCTAGGCCCGACCCAGCCCGATGCAGGCTCGGAAAATTTTGGAAATTTTTGTCCCAAGCCCGGCCCGCCCCAAATTAATAGTGGAGCCAACTCGCCCAAGCCCGGTGAACAATTAATGAACAATTAATTCTCTATATAGAAAAAGTTGAGCCACTAAGCAATACAAACTGTAAACGTGCATTGTTTGTAATACCTTTCACTCCTCGTTAGTTTTATTGCAATTATCATTTAACTAGAGTCAATAATTATTAAAGAACTACAAATAATCGCCCGAACCCAGCCCTACTTGAAGCGCCGGCCTGCCCTAGCCCAGCCTGGGCTAAGGAAACAGCAGAGCTGGACCGCCTGAGCCCGAACCATGCAGTGCACTAATATATATAGAGGAAAGTAGCCAAATCCGGCACCCCAGTTTGTTTTTCAGTCCTATAATTGATAGAATTAGAATTTGTCATTTTTAAGTATTCAATATAAAAAGTTAAACAAGTTTCTTATGTTCAGTTGGCAGTACAAAGTTGATAAGCCTAACGTGGTTGAAGCTATAAAGGTTTTTCTGAAACCTATCAAATTCATGAGTCTGAAAAAGGTAGCCTAAATCAGCATCCTCGTATATTACTAGCAGTGAGTTACCTAAAAATTACCAAATAAACTGAAGAAAATTAAATATGACCAGATAATGGCGTACCATGACTTTATTTCAGAAAATATAAATAATTTGACTGATGAAACATAAAAATTTTGAAGAAATATAAACATTTGTATTTTCATTGTATGTATGCGCTTCTTGCGTAAACGTTCAATATAATTATGAAAACTGTTCAATAAACAAATAAACAAAAAGCACCAATCACAATCATCGGCAAACGTCACATATGTAATCGTCTTTTTCAGCTCCAATACATTCAGCATGTACCCAGTCTGAACACATAAGACGCATAACTCACATTTCATCATTGTCTGAACAGAACATACATGAAACATCATTTTCTGGTGAAGCAGTGTATTCAATGAGAATTTCAAGTGTTGAAAAGAGAGCTGAATTCTGAGATACTGAGCGTTCTTTCATCACATTTCCTTCGATCTCACAGCAGTTATGGCCTCAGTCATATTTTCTTTTGGCCAATCGTGATTATAGTGCGTGGTTTTCTTTCCGTTTCCCTAGTTAAGGCGGCTTCTTTTCGGCGCTGCAACAATGAAAAACTTTCTCAGAACTCGAGCAACTCTATTTCATTTTATATAGGACTATAGCCTATAAAGATTAGAAGCTATAGGGTCTACTAATGACACATATGCCATTAAAGAGGGTGCCGGTTTAGGACTCCAAAAAGGGTGCCGGATTAGGGTTTCAGCACATGGCGGAAACAAACGTAATAGTTTCGCAATTGAAGCTTATAATGCATTACTAAACACGTATTTACTTACTTTGTAGTTCCTTAATTAGCTACTATAATGAAAATTTTGCCTACTCATACTCATTTATCGTGAAACTTCAGATTTCTCTGACACTACCAAAACTTGCAAGTCACTCAAATCACAATGCCTACTGATTCTCCGCCCCCAAACTGTGTAGGATTACTTTCTAATATCAGCGCCTTTTCTTAATCGGAGTAAGTAATGTGCCCAGCACAACACTTGGCTGTTTACGCTTCACAGAGACGCTAGAGACTGGGGCGCCGGATTAGGGATAGGGGGCTGATATTGGTAACTTTCCTCTCTCTCTCTCTCTCTCTCTCTCTCTCTCTCTATATATATATATATATATATATATATATATATATATATATATACGTATGCATGTATAATCTCCAACATATTTAAATTAGAAAAATGTCTCAGAAACATTTCCGGTAAGATTTATTTTAGGTATAACAAGGAATATGTACTTTTATTGTAACTGAATCATATATTATGAGAATAATGTAAAAGTATTTCTTTGATATATAATAAAATACTATCAGCTAAAAGCACAAACTATATTTCATAAACATGATAGTAAACAGTTTCCATTCATTTTTAATATCTGTTTTAACTTTTTTAATTAAACATTAGATAAAACATTCTGAAAATAATTCTAAAATACTATATGAAAATATTTTATTTAACCCTAGGAAGTCCTTCTCGAACCCACTCGTTTGTATTTCTTGCAAAAGCCTGTCGTTGTCTTGGTGAAAATATTGAGAATTTTATTTGTTGTCTATTATTACTTCTTTGATAAATCCACATCATTAAAGTGCGTTATTATTTAGTAACTTGTAAATTAAAAATTATTTCTAAGTAGTGGGCTCATCGAACCCCCTCCTTGGACTTCCATGTGACATATTTTCTACAAGTATATTTCCTGAACTTAGATTTTTTCGTTTCTATTTACAAGGGTTGTGTTCTTATGTTGGGAAACAACATATCAGCCACGAGTAAGTTCTGAATGCTTATTCTATATTAATTTGTTGTTAGATGGCATTATGTGAATTATAGTATGTTATACTGTGGGTTCGAGAAGCCTCCCCTTGGACCTACTTGGGACAAAAAACATTCTTGGACTTCCTAGGGTTAAGTTACAGGAAAAGGTAACAAAAACATTTCCATACAAAATTAATAGGTGTTTTTAAAATATTTCTGGAAAATATTTCTCATATTACGAACGAATTTATTTTTAAAATATTCGAAACATTTTTAAAATTATATTTCATACGTTTTCTCGTAACAATAGAAAAGATTGCAAGTAACACGTTGGACAACATTTGTAAAATCTATGGAATATATTTCCTATTTTTTAATATATCATGTATGTAAAACATTTTCAGTATTACTTTGAAAACATTTTCCCTCTCAACATTGAAAACATATTACATTACATTCAATACAATAGTAGAATTTGTGAAAATTTTCCTTAGATTATTTTCCTTCTAACGTTCTAAAAATATACTTATTGTACTTCATAAAATGTTTTCCAAACATTTTTAAAAAATATTTCCGGTAAATATTTGGGATATTTCTCAGATATAACAAGGAATATATTTTCTCCAGTAACGGAAGAGTATATTCTGAAAACAATGTAAAAATATTTCTATAATATATCAGAAAATGTTGTTCACTAAAAACACAAAATATTTTCTAAAACATAACGGAAAACATTTTCTATTCATTTTTAATATGTTTTCTTTTTCCTGTTTTAAAGTTTTATATTCAAAATTCGATAAAATATTCTGGAAATAAGACTAAAATATTGTACGAAAATATTCCGTTTAAGTTATAAGAGAAGGTTACCAAAATACTTTTGTTAAAATTAAGTAAACCTTTTTAAAACATTTCTGAAAAATATTTCTTATATTACGAAAGAATGTATTTTTAAAACATTCTAAACGTTTTAAAAATATATGTTCAATATGTTTTCTTGTAAAAATAGAAAATATTTCAAATAACCTATTAGAAAACATTTTTCAAATATATGGAATATATTTCCTTTTATTGTTTCCCATATCATATATTGAAAACATTTTTATTATCATTTCGAAAATATTTTCCTTCTCAACAGTGAAAACATATTAGATTATATCCAATAAAATATTTCTAATACATTTTGTGAATATTTTCCTGGATATACTTTCCGGCTAACATTCTCAAAATGTACTCTCGGTAATTTCTAAAATGTTTTCTAAACATTTTTGGGAAAATATTTTCCGGAAATATTCGGAATACATTAGGGAAACCAGCATGGAAATCTCCAGAGAAGGAAAACCTTTTGCAAACCAAGGAAAATATTTTCTTTTGGTTGAGAAAATATTCCTTGCTGTGTGGGAACACACCACCACCAGCGGTCCGGCGCTGCGGGCGCCACGACACCACTGCCAACCCATACATCTGACGTGTTGCCAACTACAGGTGTTTCCATTTTTCTGATCACCATCTGTATATGTGTATTCATTTGTTTTGTTTATTTATGTAAGGAAGTATGGCATAGTGATATTTTGAGCTGCGCCCTGTTTTGTTTAGAACTAAATATGAGTGTTTTATATTTAAAGAAAAATGATTTTAGTTATATTTAGTTCCAGAAATAAAAATAATTAATGGTAAAGTGTTGACCAGTGAGGCCCATCTCATTGACCATAGCTGTTTATGGATTAAAATTGAAGATAATTCAATTTAGTTTTCCGCTGTAAACCCCGTCATAGTTTTTATTAATATTAAAATGTAGGACGGTCTTTACGTTCGTAAAATTGTACTTCATCCTTTTCGCTTGATAACTACAACAACAACAAAGTTTGCAGAATGTCGAATCAATTACAATTGCAATCATATTTTTCTTTTAGCTGTTGTCCTACCTAATCAAAGAAAAAACACAAGCAAAGCACGAAGGTGTTTCGAATACGGGTCATCTGGGTGGTAGTTCTGTACGGATCCAATGCACTACGGAATAACGTAGTAGAAACTCCCTACTCTGTAAATATATATTGCTAATATTCGTCAGTTTCAAGTTTGTAAAAGAAGGTAGCTCTCTCGTCTTTCTATTAATGTTTACGATATTTCTATCGTATCTTGTCTGAGCTGCAAACGAAAGACAATACATTTATCATTTTATGGTTAGGGATTGGTCTTTTGAAACATTTTGTAAAATCGAAAGATGATAGAAAGATACTATCCCAGAAAAAGATGCATTTTCTTTTGACAGATGATAATATTAGTTCGAGTTTGACTATTGAATTCACATAGTTTGAAAATTCCCGTTTCCCATTGTGAAACGATACTCACTTCTTTAATTTTGGTATTGGTACTGATAACTCGTCTAATATATGCAAAAAATTGACACTGTTAGTTATAGATTAGAAACGTGTAGCAATGTAACAGATATTTGGCAGAAGTTGCGTGAATTGTTAAGCAGAACATGCCGCCTTTATCTCATCCTTCAGTGACACCAATTTCCTGATTTTAACTGAGTTTATCCTGATTTTAACTATTATCTTACCACTAAGAGCAATGCTGTCCTTTGCTTCATTTTTAGCCAATGATGTATGTTATAACTACAACAAGCTCCGGCCATTCGGATATTTACCTTGGGTACCTCTCACATTCTGATCGTAACTAATCTCTTGTTCATAAGCAGAAACATTTTGTAAAATTTTGAACTCTTTTAACTTGATTATGAGACTGGGAATAAAATGATTTGGTGTTTTTAGGAAACTTTTTTTCTCCTTACTTTCCTACGTACGTAATAACTTGCCGACTTCTATCATGTAGTAATTATATTGTAAATAAATAGCTTGAAATGTTTAGTTCATTGGTAAAGCGTGCAATTTGTTATTGTGAGGTCGTGAGTTCGATCTCGATGGATCCAACATTTTGGTGTGTTATGATAAATTCCTCAATGGATTAATAATTATATAAAATAATTACATTAAAATAAGTAATTTGTATATATATATTCATACAACCATTTCCGAGCATAAATAATTGTTGTTTAACATATACATCTGAGGTGCGATGACTGTTTACAGAACGTCGGCATATTATTGTGAATGTTACATACAAATTAAGTAAAACAGGGATTGGCAATACGTAAGTATGTGTAGTGTATTTGTCTGAACCAGCACACTTCAGATTCTATCTACAGAAGTAACTATCGCAACCGGAAATAGTAACTTGGAATCACTTTGTTTCGGTAGTTGTCGATAGTCATTGGATGCTATCTTAAAACACTGAGTCGTTTCTAAAAAGACGTTTCTCGTTATCAGTTACGTTTGATTTCTATATTAATAAACGATGAAATCGGAAATGGCTAGTTTCAATCCCTTCCAATTTGAATAGTTTCAACGGAAAAGATTGAATCCATTCTTGAGACGCTGAAATAATTGCAGAAGGGCACATCTTGATAGAATTCCACGTTCTTGCTCTATGGAAATCAGTATTGATAACGGAAGTAATATTAAATTTGACCTCTTCCGTTTTAAATAGAACATTAAAGGGAAAAATAAAACCTATTCTTAAGATATGAATCAAATGCAAGAAAGAATATTTTGATTGGTTTTTAGCATTTGTGACCTAAGGGAACCAGTATTGCTACCAGAAAGAATAAATGAGAATCACTTCCGTCTTTAACAGAGTGTTGTTGATATTGAGAGGCTGATTTGTTTGAATAAAACTGGTTCTCGCTATCTGTTATTACTTTTGTTCTGTGGCGATAAGGGTGAGAAATAATAAACTGAACCACTTCTTGTTTTAGTAGAGTGATAATAGTGTGTGTGTGTATAGTGATGATAATTTTGCAAAACTCTGCTTCTCGTTGCCTGTTATAGTATTCGTTTTATAGCGATACATGTTGCAACGGAACTTGACTAATTTTAACTATCTTTGTTTGAATAGGGATTGGTGGAAAACATTCTTTGGATGCTGAATTCTCTTAGGAACATTTTCTTAGGACCCTGAATTGATTGTAAATATCCGTATCTTCATATCTCCCATTATTTTGATTTCTGGAAATAAGAATTAAAATAGAAAGTAATAGTTAATTTGAACCACTTCCTGTTGATTGTAAAAGAAGCCGTATCGTGATATCTCCTATTGTTTTGATGTATGGAAATAAGAATTGAAATAGGAAGTAATAGTTAATTTGAGCCACTTCCTGTTCCGGTAGGATGTTGACAATAATTATGGTATGTTGCCTTAAGACGCTAAATCGTTCGGACAAAAATGTTCTCCCTGTCTGTTACTGTTTTCGTACTATTGCGAGGAACGTTCAAATAGAATATGCCTAATTTTAACATGTTCTGCTTTGATCAAATCTGCCACGGAGAATGAGGAGGCTATTCTTGAAACGATGAATCGATTACAAAACAGCCACTTTTCAATATGTTTTACTATTTTTGCTCTATGGAAATCAGTATTGGAATCGGAAGTACTAGTAAATTTGAATAATTTCTTGTTTTGATAGAGTTATATGGATAGTAACGATATGTTTGTTGAGAGGCTGAATCGTTTATCTAAAACTGCTTCTCGCTATCTGGTGCCGTTTTCATTCTATAGGGATAAACGTTGAAACCGTTATTGAAACCAGAAGTTACAGTAAATTATAACTACAGCCGAATTTGGTAATTGTAAATAGTCATGATATGTTGTCTTTAGGATCTAAATCTTTTGCAGAAACCGCTTCACACTATTCGTTATCATTTTCTTTGTATATCGACAAAGGTTAGAACGGAAAATGGCTAATTTGAACGAATTCCGGTTTGAGCAGAAGGTTAACGCAGGAAATAAAACCTGTTCTTGGGACTCTAAAATAATTACAAATGACCGTATCTTAAAGCATTTGTTATTTATATTAGGCGAAAATCGGAAATTGAAACCGTAAGTAATAGTAAATTTCAGCCATTTATGGTTTCGGTAGAGTATTTTGGATACTTCTGATGTCTCTAGATGGTAACTCGTTTACAAAAATCAGTTCTAGCTATTTTACCGTTTCATGGTGTGACGATAGAAGTTGAAACTGGTATTCAAACTGGAAGTAATACTAAATTTAATCCATTTTCAATTGTAATAGTGTAATGTGGATAATCATGATATGTTGCCTATACACACGGAATCGTTTACAAAAACTGTCTCCGTGTGTGTTGCCGTTTTCATCCCTGTGTTAAATGTTAGAACCGGAAACAGCTAATTTAAACCACTTTTGGCTAGAATATAGAGTTAACGGATGAGATGGAAGCTATTCTTTGGATGCAAAATCAATGGCAGAAAATCGTTTCTCGATATCACTTACTGTCTTTGCTCTTGGTATCTGTCGACAGACACACAGATGAAACCACTCTATAAGACTTCCGACTTTTATGCACAGCATAGTTTGGAAGTTGAAAGCCTGTCTTTGGTTCCATAAATATTATTAACACTAACGTATCAATGATACTCTTGTGTATAATTCAAAAAGTTAGCCATGAAATTTATGCCAGATTGAAAGCAGTTGTGGGAAGGCCTCTTTATGATATCAGATTTGTAGGTGTTCAGGCAAACCAATATAATTATCCTATTTTACATCGGCTTAATAATGCATAGGTTATTTCTGCTTTATATCAACTTGACGGACATAAGCGACTCGTGACTCCATGAAAAGACATTTGTTGGTTCTTCAAGGTCAATACAACAACAAAACAGTTAATACTAGGAGTACACGCGACCCATTACTTCAATAGAATGGACAGATACAACAGAAACAGACGTGCTTACGTCCAAAAGAGTAATGCCTACGGTACTTAGTAGAAGGCTTAACTGGCTGAATGCAACATAGTAATGTTCTATGCGAAAGTACGCTGTGCTGTGTAAATAATGTTCTGGGTTGTTCTATCTATTCTCCGTATGAAATACGAGTTTGTTTGTGTGTCTGTCTGTGTGCGGTCTGGGGATCAGACGAGTTGACCGAAATTTACTGAATTTTGGTCACGGATAACTTTGTCCAGGCCCCAGACCAGAACGAAGCGTTTTTTTAAAATTCGAACCAGGGGTCCCAGGGGAGGAGATCGTTTACCGGGACGTAAAAATATTAGAAAATGACCGATATTTGTGTTGAGTTCAAAGTTTTCGCGGTCGCTGAGATCAATGGTGACACTTCCATTAGCAATGACTTTCAAAATACGCTACCATTGTATGCGGACCCGCGTCAACGGGGGGAGAGGGTTTACCAAGACATGTAAAAATAATCCAAAATGACAGATATTAATGCCATATCCATAGTTTTCACGGTCGCTGAAATCAATGGTGACACTTTCATTAGCGATGACTTTCAAGATCGGCTACTATTGCATGCGGGCGGGGATAACCAGGGGGTACCGAAACATGTAAAAATGATCCAAAATGACCTATATTAGTATCAAATCCTGTTTTCACAGTCGCTGAGATGAATGGTGATTCTTCCAGAAGCGTTGACTTCCAAATAGAGTCCCCATCGCTTGGGGGGCAGAGGCGTTCTTGTTAAATTTCGAACCAGGTGTTCTCACGGTGCGTTTACTGGGATATGTAAAAGTAGTAGAAAATGACCGATATCTTTTCCTTTCGTTGTTCAGTTTGTTTACATAGATATTTTATCTGACCCATGCGAAAAGTGGGTATTTCACCTAGTTATTAATAAATGCAAGAAATAAATTATTAATAATATAGAGAGTGACACAAATGTAGGTATACAGTACCGTACTGATCAGCTCATTGAATTTTATATAATTTCTTATTGCTATTCATCAGGTAGACTTGTTTCTTTATTATTTGTTCTTAAGGAGTTTTTACTTACATCTAAAGCTCAGAAGAGTCGAAGCAAATAAACTCTTAAAATAGAATGTTATAGTTGTTCAATGCAGAGGTGTATGCCTACTTTTGGACTACGTCAGGCCCGTGCTGGGATACTCACGAGGGCGGTGGACAAGTCTACCAAAAGAGCGCCCATCCCCATGATAAAACAAAAGTATAGATCAACCTAGGTGTAGAAATACTTGGGAGCTATGACCACACGAAAATTTTTCGGAGAAATGCAAAAATAGCCATATTCGAGAACAAAGTGTCAGAGCGAAATCGGGCAAAAGGGAATGTCCACTATTTTTAGTCTTAGATTTAATTAGTGTACAATGGGATGTAGTGCAGTGGCGGTGCAAGAATGACTCCCAAAGTAACTTAAAGTATCTCTTCGAGTATTTTATTAAAGGTAGAATGAGGAAAATCAACAATAATCACGTACAAGATTTCAACAATCAAAAGTAATAGTACATCGTTCAAATTAGAAAATTAGAATTCGAAAGAAAGATACACCTGTGTGATTGATCTTTTTGTCTCAGCACAGAAAAAAAACTTTCGGAAGAAGAATTTAAATGAAAAGAAGTTTTTAACGTATTACAGTGTTATTTTGTAGGCTAATGGTAACGGATGATAACTGAACGGCTTCCTGTCCAAGTTACGAGTGTGTTAAAGTGGGAAAAAATAACTTTTATCCAGATTAGGCTTAAAACGATTGTGCATAAGACTGCAAGGCGGTGAAGATCATGTATGATGAACGGGATTACGAAGGATTCTTCACATGACAACAGTGATTCTCATAAATTATGTGAGTAAAATTTGAGCGAAAGTAAGCTGCATTAAAAGATTTCCGTAATATGTAATTCCGTAGAAGATAATAATTCCGAGCACAGAAGCAGTGAAACTCGACGAAACAGAAGTTGTGCGTGTTGCACAGTGATACAAAGAGATATAGTTTCAAACTACCGATTCCTGTTTCGTACAAAGTTGGATAACTATAAAATACTCAGAGGTATCTTATATAGTGTTTGTGCAATGTAGTATGTGTACACGAGACAGCTCTGAAAAATAACAGTTCACAGACTGATATTGTCGACCATTGACCGCATTGCAATGATAACATCGGCGAAGCAAATTTTTCCGCGTGCGGACAAGCACACCTGAAATTTCGGAGATGACTGTCGCAGCTTTATTAACTTGAGTAACAAGTTCTTCGGCTGTCGTGGCTGGTGTTGCATACGAAAGGAATTTCATATCCCCTCCCCCCACAAAAAATCAAGAGGCTTGAGGTAGGATGAAAGATGTGGTCATTTCATCAAAAGAGTTTTAATTTCTACGGTTCAACGTTCAAGCACCGCTCTGTTACAATACCGGTGGATCTGATTGTTACGATATACAATGGTGAAGTGTTTGTCATGAGCCAAGTTACGATGAATGTAAATTTAATTATCATATGTTGTTATTTCTTAAATGACATACAGACATTTTTCAGTGGAAAATATGATGAAATTTGAAAGTCTCAAATCAAGGTAAAGTAGACCGAAGTTAAAAAGAAGTCTAAAATTGTCCATATAATTAAGCATCCCGTAAAAATTTAAAATTCCCACGTAATTAAGCTTACAGTACAAATTTTATGTCCATTTTCCTCACAACTTTATGACGTGATACTCTTAAGCCCGTCTCACACGGACCTGAACTGAGGCCTCAAACCAGGTTACAACTTGACAGTCAAACTTCCATGCAATTTCTTTTATCCTGAGGTTATCTAGGTATCTCAGACGATCCTTAACACTAGGTAGCTTTCACCAGCAGAACCTCTCGTGGCCGTTTTATTAAACAAGCGAAAAGCACTGGATGAATGTGTTACGTACAGGGCAATCAACTATCGTAATCGTACTTCGTAGTAGCAGTATCGTAATTTTTCGCAGTCGAACAGAAAATCACATGACTTAGGCAAATATGTAAATGAAGGCAGTTATCAGGCGCGGAAAGCTAAAATAAAGCAATTTTCTTGTAGAAGTACTGAGGGTGTCCGCTGAACTAACTACCCACATACCCCATAAAAAAATTTATATCGCACCGAGGGCCCTCTCATGCGCCACACTTGGACGTTTTGTATTGTGCCAGCATTCTGGAACTGTTCCCTAAAATTGTACAAAGGCCATACAACACTAATGACAATTAACTCTCATCGTTTCTTTTATGGTGCTGGTTTACTTTTGGCGCGCCACATTTTGAAAAATTTACAGGTAAAATTCAATATTTTGCATGAAAGATATAGTATTTATAAAGAACTAATTTCTGGAAGCGATAGAATTAAATACAAAGAATACATCTGTATTTTATGTCTACAAGTGTATGACTAGTGTAAAATCTTTACAAATACTGTACTGCGGATAAAATAAATGAGTGCATATAAAAGATTTTTCCACCGGTGATGTATTCCTGCACAGTGTACAGAAGTTGTATTTTATGTTTACGAGTGGAACGCTACTAGTATGAAACCATGACGAATGCTATTGAAACACGTATCATTACCAAAAGCCACTCTTTAAACTACCCTCGCCTATGCGTATACTCACCTTCGCCCCCTTTGGATGCACTCCCTAGCTAACGGTAGGGACCTCCAGCTTCGACCTGCCATGACTCGGCTAGATAGCATTCGTGCTTTTAAGTGCCTACCTAGCACAGATTGTCTTGTGGTTTTGCACTGTAGTTTCTATACATATATCCGATCGTTGTATTTATACAAAAATCGTAAACGAATTGTAATTTTTCAACAATTGCTTATGATGGCCCCTTGAATTTTAACTACCCATATGAGATATTTTTGTCGCCCAGTGCAAATCATTTAGGAAAGAATAAGGGAATTATTGAAAGAATTCTAATTTTTGAACGATAATTTCGACTGGTGCGCCAAAAGTAAAACTGCACGCTCTCTATAATATATTACATTATCTTTTGATATACAAATTGCACAATATACTTAAATCACTTTTTTTATTCTTCTAAAGGATGTAATTACATTTGTTTACACCTGTAGTGTTCATATTTCACTGCATACCTTCATTCTTGCATTTTTTTTAAATAACATAAATCGTGCTCACGTTATACAAAAACATATTTTCCGTATGACTCTATTAATACCATTGTTTCTCTTGTCCAGGCAGCATTGTTTTGAAATGGCACCGAGAAATAAAGTTGAATGTCGTCAGGCGCTACTTTATTCTGATTGGTAGTTGTATGCAAATCCAGGAGAATATAGAAACTGCTTCTATTTCTTCAAAGTCAGACAGCAGAAAATTTCAACGTGAACTAGGGCAAGTTACTTCTCATACGATTGTTAAGTAAGGTCGTGAGTTTTACGTCGTGAATCGCAGCCTTACTTCAATCTCTGAGACAGGCTTTATACTCTGAACGCTCCATATAATAAACACAAGTTTAAGTTATTATTATGATAAAAAGCAGTAGATGTGAAATGAGAAACACTGTAGTTTTTATTTCTCAATAATTGCTTTTCAGTTTGTTTCTGAACTAATATCGTCCGTTTTCGATTATTTTTAGAAATCAACTCTGTATATTGAAAATGCCGCCCCCCCCAATAAAAGAGAGTTTTAAAAAATGATGTTGAGATTAGGGCCTAACTATATGCCAAATGTCATTTCAGTTGACTGCAATTTGATTATGTAATAATTCATATATTATAGGTGATTCAATTTTTTTTCAGTTAGTTCCTCTAAAAACTCACATGCTGTCTGAAAAGTCCTTGAAGACCTTGAAAGTAAAACGTAGACCTTGAAAGTAAAACGTAGACAAATTCACCAGTGCGTGCTCAGAAGAAGCTGTCTACAATGCACTGAGCAGAATGGGTCGGTGAGTAAGAGTGGATCGGTGGGTCAGAATGGGTTATTGGGTCAGAGTGGGTCACGGTGGGTTGTGTGTCGCAGTGACGTGTGTCAGATCGTGTTGACCCACGACCCACTCACAAATCTTGACCCAATTGACCCACTTACTCACTCCATCTCTGGACTGTACACACGGATAAAGTAGTCATATATTTATCTTAAACTTCCTGACTTTACTTAACCTCCACTAATTTAAGTTAATCTACAAAAATGCAATAAAGCAATTATTAATAACAAATACAAACATATAGAAAGTATTTTGAAAGAAAGAAGAAACAAAGTGAACCAGCAGAGATTTGAACGCGGGTTTCTCCATTCAACAAGCAAATGTCTTACCGACTTACTCACGGCAGAACCTGTAACTTTTCGTTTTGAAGCTTTATACATGAACATAAATGAACCAAACCAAAACTCAAATAGGAAATACCATAGGGCAAATCGAATTGTGATGCCGTTGTGCCACCCATGGCCGCCCTTCAAGGGGGCCCAACTTTAAAATTTTAAATGGGAACATAGTGCGAGCGATACCTCGTTCGATAGATCTTTAAAAACTAAAAAGCGTTGTGGCAAAATAATTTTCATATCGGTCACAGAATTCAAAATAGCCGCCAAGATATATTACCTGTATCAAACAACACGTCCAGTACCACTAATATGAAAACGATTTAACATAAATGAACCAAACAAAAACTCAAATAGGAAATGTCATTGGTACATCGATTGGTATTGTCGCGGTGCCTCTCAGGGCCACCCTTCATGGTGGCCGAGGGCGAAACTTCAAAATTGTAAGTGGAAACATAGGGTGACTGATACATCGTTAGACATATCTTTAAAAGCTAAAGAGCACTGTTGCAAAAGATTTTTCATATGGGTCACCCTTTTCGAAATGACCACCAAGACATGGTACCTGTACCAGATAAATCATCCGTACCACTAGTATGAAAATGGTGGAAGATAAATGAATAGAACAGAAAATCAAATAGGAAATCACAGAGGGTATTTATCATTCCACGGCTCGAGAATGTTACTGCAGAGGAAAAGATGATTAGAGAGGAAGTGCCATAATGCAAAGGAAGAAATGGAACTCCTAGAAAATTATCGCTCCAACCTTCCTCCGTAAGCGAGTGAAGCGGGTAGGAACGGTGAAATTGCAAAGTGTATTTACGAAACCAAGTTATCTGAAATGTGTTTTTATAAGAGATAGGTTTCTCTGTAACTTGATAAAGTATCTAAAATTCTTGTTAAATGGTACCTTCTATTTTAATTGCAGCCAATGCTTTAATGCAAAAATGAATCAACTGAAACAGTGTTGCCACACTTGGTACAATTGTACCAAATTCAGCCCTTTTTGTCATTCATCGGCCGTTGGTACCACCTGGCACTTTCAGCCCCTTTTGTAAAAACGTTGGTACAATTCTATTCAATTCAGCACCATTTAACAAATACTTGTCACATTTTCTAAAGTGTCGGTAAGATTTTTCCTGCATCTCACGTTACTTATACTGTATGTTGGACTCTTTAAAAATACTGTTGAACTTGCATCCTGTGGCGTTCCACCGCTTAACACTTAGGAACTTTGTGTGGAAAATTCGTAATTCGAACTATACTGGGATACAAATGACGCTAGGTGGGCGCATGCGCGTCACGCATGAAGGAGACGAGAAGGAAGCAGTGTGTTGGAAACATTATCTTCAAACCTTAAAAAGAAATAGAACCGCACAAACACGTTGAATCAAATGTTGAATATTCTGAAGAAGACCAGCGTGTGCTCAAGTAAGTCTATAATTTATGTCATTGCAAAGATTCTACACCCAAGGAAGGATAATAGCACGAAAAATACATTGACATAATTGCTGGCTTAGAGGGCTAAAGTGCTTATTAGTAATGCTATATTGACGAATATAAAGATATGCGAACATTTCTGCGTTTTATAGATCTATATCGACACGTTCATTTGTGATCTTGGAAGAGGGGATTCGTTCTAGAACATTACCTCTTTCAGTTTCGTGTTATAGAGCCCTGTATTACACTGGTATAAAATTAAGCCCTTATTGTTTCAATTTGTTACTATTTTTCAGCCCACTTCAGAGCTAGGACTGTGGCAACACTGAAGTGAAATGACAAACAAATTTGTCGAACAATGCAAGTTTAGAACAATGTGTAAAACCTTGCCTTTGTTTAACAGTCATCTGCACGATATTTGTTCGATTCTCTTGCTTCTATGTCTTCTTGCATGAGATAGAATATGAGCTTCATTGAAATGTTGTCCACAGGTGCATTCCGAATAACTTTCAGCGGTAATCTCAGTTGTGATCCTCAGTAACGAAACGGTACATATTGATGCAGATGTTTCCCAAACATTTTCACGGATTGTGTTAAATTATCACGGGCGGGCAAAATGTTTGCAAGTTCCAAAAATGTATTATTAAACGGGCTTCTTTTTCCCCATTCAATCACACTTTGCAATACAAATAAATGTTAAACTTAATTTTCACCTTATTTTTATTCATCTTATTTTTATTTATTGCCACAAGGGTGTTTATTGTTTCAAGATCTATCGAACGAGGTGTCACTTGACCCATATTACCGTTTAAAATTTCTAAGTTTGTGCCTTGGCTCCCATGAAACTCGGCCCTGGGGGCACCAAGAAAACATTATTCTACGCGCCCCATAGCATTTTCCTGTTTCACTTTTTGACTGTTCATTCATCTACAACCGTTTACATATTTGTGGTACTGGACGTTTTATCTGATACAGGCACCATGTCTTGGCGGCCATCTTTAATTCGGTGACCGATATGAAAAAAATTACCACAACGCTGTTGAGTTTTTAAAGATCTATCGAACGAGGTATCACACGCCCCATATTTCCATTTAAAATTTTAAAGTCCATCAGATCAGGGGGCGAAGCACCAGATGATGGATTTTTTAATAAAAATTCAAAATTTTGTTACGGAAACGCCAGTGAGCGTCAGATTTTTCACAAATGTCACAGAATTAATATTATAATGGTCCTTGCATATGCCAGTGGCTTATATGGTTCTATAGCCCCCTTCCAAAAATTAAAAAAATCACCATAAATATCCTTAGTATTGATGTACGCGAAGAAAGATTTTTTTCAATTAATGTGAAACTCGGCGTCGGGTTATCAAAAAGTTATACATTTATCAAATCTGGAATATTATTTTGGTAATGTACCGCCTTAGGGGGGCACAGGGAGTGAAGCATAAAATATTGGATCTTTATAAAAATTTCAAATTTTATTTTGGAAAATCCAATGTATGTCAGATTGATCACAAATAGTACAAAATTAATATTCCGATGTTCCTGCATGTGCCAGTGACTGATAGTGGACTACAGCCATCCTTCCAAAAATCACATAATTTACCGTAAATACTCTTAGCAGGGACGTACGGGAAAGAGGTAAACATGCTTTACAATTAATTTGCAATTTGTCATTATTGTAGAAGAATGCTTTGAGTTTTTTTTTAAATCTAATCTAGTGTAAATGAATATCGTCTTTCAGTGTAACAAATTGAGGATATAGCTTCGTTTTTTTGGCACCACTGGACTTTAATCAAAGAATTTTGCATTTTCAAAAACCAAATTGGACTCTTCTTATAGCATAAAATCGCACACAGTCACCAGCATATTTTCTGCACACTTAAGCAAATCAGCTCGAAATAGAACACAAAATGACATTGGAAAATTCCGCAGGTACCATGAACGAAAAGATCTTAATGAGAAGTAATATTTTAAAAATTAAAATATTGTTTTCTTTATTCATAAAAAACGTATCTTTTCCCTACTTCTTCCACAATAACTGTATGACCCCACTTTCCACGCAGTAGCTTACTCGTATACTGCACATGTAAGCACGTCAGGAAATCGCGTTCTATGGACACATGGTTGTAGTAAAAACAAATGTCTCGCGAGGAATAAGGATCAGGTTGTCAGGCTATACCATAAAGCCAAGAAAACATATTATCTCTTTCTAAAAACAACACTTTTCTTTTTGCTCAGAGTTGTCATTAACTAAATTGCTTAAAGATTTCATTAATCTAAGTGTAAGACAGATAAAATGAACTTACTTTTATTCAGCATGGCCTCGTGAACGAGCAAGACATGAATGAATTAATGCGATTTACTATAGCCAGTTGCGATTTACTAGAGTCACTGTGAACACCTTCTGCAACATATCTGGATGACTACGCTCTTGACAATTCTTTGTTTTATATTGCCCAATAAGGAGGAACGGCCGTAATAAAATTCCAGACGCATGCACCATCATAGGTACAAGCGAAAGAGTATTATTGTATTTTCTAACTAAAATGCAAATCTACCCATGTAACATTCCCATTAGGGAAAAGAAATTCTGAGTCCACAACCCTAAAAGAAATCTACATATGGGTATTATCTTATTGTCACAAACATTTTTTTTCTAAAATAATGCCAAATTTCACCTTGTAAAAAAATGCTTCTGCCAGTAGGTCTTTGCGTACGAATAATATTGAATTTATGATGCTTTTCAAAGATAGCTGTAGTAACATATTAGTCGCTGCTACATAAAAGCAATATGGAGTATTAATTCTGTGCATCTTGCAACTAATTTGACACTCATGAGCACACCCAAAATGAAATTTGAAATTTCTATCAGTCCTCCCCCTATGACCCCCAAAGGTACAAAATTATCATCCGTGCCCTGTGCCTCCTATTCCCAAAATAATATTCCAGACTTTTACTATCACAACGCCTAATTTCACATTAATTGACAAAATATAGCTTCTTCCGTATGACCCTGCTAAGGATATTTATTAAAAATTTTTAATGTAATTGTTGAAAGGGGGCTGTAGCTCAATATTAGTCACTGGCACATGCAAGGAGCATCGGAATATTAATTCTGTATTATTTGTGATCAATCTGACACACACTGGAATTTCCAAAATAAAATTTGAAATTTTTATAAAGATCCAATATTTTATTTTCCATAAGTAGAAGCTTTGCTTTGTATATATTTAAACACAAACAAACTATTTGCTAAGCAAAACAATATATTCACATAAAAAACTACATGCGTGTTACAGTTTCGCCAACTAACATTTTGGCTTCATCAGACACTATCAAATATTTCTGTGTATATAAGACTGCACGTTTCTCATGTATCTCATAGTTAAACACAAACAAACTATTTGCTGAGCAAAACAATATATTCACATAAAAAACTACATGCGTGTTACAGTTTCGCCAACTAACATTTTGGCTTCCTCAGACACTATCAAAGTGTGATAGTGTCTGATGAAGCCAAAATGTTAGTTGGCGAAACTGTAACACGCATGTAGTTTTTTATGTGAATATATTGTTTTGCTCAGCAAATAGTTTGTGTTTAACAATATTTTATGCTTCACCCCCTGTGTCCCCCTAAGGCGGTACATTACGAAAATAATAATCCAAATTTGGTAAACACAACTTTTTACTAACCCGACGCCGAGTTTCACATTAATTGAGAAAAAATCATTTTCCCGTATATCAATACTAAGGATATTTATGGTGATTTTTTTAATTTTTGGAAGGGGGCTATAGCCCCATATAAGTCACTGGTACATGCAAGGAGCATTAGAATATTAATTCTGTGACATTTGTGAATAATTTGACGCTCACTGGCGTTTCCGGAACAAAATTTTGAATTTTTATAAAGATCAATCATCTGATACTTCGCCCCCTGTGCCCCCTAAGGCGGTGGTTACTCTAATAACATTCCAGATATGAAAAACGCATACTTTTTTCCTGCAACGACGCCAAATTTCACATTAATTGACAATAATTACCTTTTTCTCGTATATCCCTACTAGGGATATTAATGGTGATTCTTTTAGTTTAGAAAGGGGGCTGTAGCCCCACATAATTCACTGGCACATGCAAGGAGCATTAGAATATTAATTCTGTGACATTTGTGAAAAATCTGACGCCCCCTGGCACTTCCGGAACAAAATTTTGACTTTTTATAAAGATCCATTATCTAATGCTTCGCCCCCTGTGCCCCCTAAGGCGGTGCGTTACCAAAATAGGAAGAAAAACGCATACTCTTTTGCTACAATGACGCCAAATTTCACATTAGTTAACAAAAAATACCTTCTCGTATGTCCCTACTAAGGTTATTTATGGTGATTTTCTTATGTTTGAAAGGGGGTTGTAGCCCCATTATCAGTCACTCTTACATGTAAGGAGCATTGGAGCATTAATTCTGTGACACTCGTGATTAATCTGACGTTTACTGGCACTCCGAAAATAAATTTTGGGATTTTGGTAACACATCACCCACCACCTTTTTACGCCCCTTGTACCCCAAAAGGGATACCTTCCCAAAATAATGTTTAAGACGGTTTTACTAGCTTTGTAAATGCGTGTTTTTGCATTTTGTAACAAATACAACTCATTTGCCCCAAAATCGTTACGAATAATTATTGGAGAAAACTGCTTCCAAAATTTAACATTGAATCTCCCATAAGGAAAATGAACTTTTGTGTTTACAGCCCCAAAAGGGAGGCTAAACAGCAATTTTCTCGTATTTCCTTTAGAAATTCGAAAAATTCAGATATTTCTCAATAAGAATGCCAAATTTTACATTAACAGTGTGAAAACTCATCTTCTCCCAGTACTGTATAAAATTACACGAATTGCGGAACAGTCTGTATATATATAGGGTATTAATGAACTATAACGACAAACTAAGTGATGATTCCTTACATCAAAATAAGAGAAAAAGTCCATATGGACCTATGGCGAAAAGTGCATTTGAGTTTTTAAAGATCTTTCGAACGAGGTATCACTCGCCCCATGTTTCCATTTAAAATTTTAAAGTTGGACCCTCTGCCCCCTTGAATAGCGGCCTAGGGAGGCACCGCGACAACCCCATTCTGTGCGCTCCATAGTTGATTCCTCACATCAAAATAAGAAGAAAAGGTTCATATTAACCTATGGCGAATAGTGCATAGTTTCAGAGCTACGGCTGTCCAAAATCGCGAAAAAGCTCAATTTCAACAGGCCCTATTTCGAATTCCAGAAAGTGTGGATGGTGATCCTTATCAGCGTAAAGGAAGTCACGCATACGCAATCCAAAAGCGTATATTTCATCCATTTTCAATAGGTGTACAGGATATTCTCTACAGGCTGTAATTCTCAGAAAATAGAATTTTCAGGTAAACCCTGATTTCAAGGAAGGTCCAAAGTAGACTGGAGGTAAGCCTTGACAACAATGGACATCCAATTCTTCGGAGGTTAGTCGGAAGTGTTAGGTACCTGCAGCACCATGTTTTTCTGTGTTCGGAGTAACGTGTGATGCGATGTTGTTTTTCGTCATGGTATATTTCACGTATGAAAATAATGTATAATACATATCAGTCTTTTTCTTTTTTAATTAAAAATCATTTAATTGTTTCTTCGTTAAAAACAGTTGTAATGAAATTTATTAAATCGAGAAATTAAAGTATTTCTCTCTCTGAGCTTAATTTTTCACCAATTACTTCCCTACAAATCACTTTGCCTGTTTCTGTCCATCTCGAAAACAGCAGAATTACAGTGAATGATTTCCATTTGACTTCAAATGAGTTCTCCATTCCATGTACACTCATGTCCAAAATGATTGATGCATATCTATACCTGTCTTCTTGTAAGAATATAATTTGATAATCTTACGCTTGTGCATTCGGTTGGAATGCTTTCGTCGTCGTTTTGAAGAAAGAATAGAAACTATAATCGTTAATTTGGGAAATACAGCTCACATGATAGAATTGAGAGGTATCTGAGAAGACGAGCGTTTTTAGTTTGTAGGACATGTGGGTAGAAATAAATAAGAACAAATATTTAAAAGAAGAGTCGAGAGTCTGTTTAGGAAGAGAGAAAGGGAAGATTGTTTGGGCGTTTAGGACCTTGGATGTGTATTCCGTACCTCAGTTCCTGGTCGTCGACTGGTCGTCTCCATGTCTCAGCCTCTGTATCGAATTGGCGTGGGATTTTGTATGATCTCTCCTGCCGTTGCTCACACTCGCTCCTCGTGTATTTCACCGCTTCTCGTGTGCTACTCCTCTCTTCCGGGTCTTTAACATACCTTCGCAAAAAGGAGCACACCCCCAAAAAACTTTTTAAATTCTTCGTGCGTGGACGTTGGAAATTCTGAATCGTGGCTAACATTCGATCCGACACTTGCACTCCAAATTTTGATAAACGATGTCCCAACACTATCAAAGAATAATGTGCGATCTTTGTCTTCTCGGGAGATAATTTTAGTCCCCGTTCTTTAAGTTTTTCAAAAAGGACCTTGCACCAATGCACCATCTCGTCTACAGATCACGCGATAATGTAGAAGTCGTCCACATAATTCATAATATTTGTACTTGGAACGCCTGCCAACGTCAATTTAACCAGTCTATTAAGCGCTGCTGCGGAAGAAATATGTCCCATAGGTAGGACACAATATTGATAACTTGACATGCCTGGTATCGAGAAGCCTGTACACTCTTTCGACTCCTCTGTAATCGGAATTTGGAAGAACCCTTTGGTCAAATCGCTCGAGGTATAGAGATGTCCTGCCATACGATTGATTATGTCGTCCACCGACGATGTCGCAAAATTCGAAGGATATGATTGCATATTTAACCCCGTAAATCACTTACAAATAGAAACTAATTATTACGCTTCCTAATCAGCAACACGGGTGGTTCCAGGGCGAGATTTTTCCCTCAGAATCCCTTGACGAAGCATCGTATCCAACTGCTGCTTGAGTACCCCAAGGAAATAATAAGGCACTGAGTAGGGCGTCTTATTGACGGGTGTAGGATCGGATAGACGAATTTAATGATGGTAGCCTCGTGCCAGTCCTATGTCCTCCTCAGACCAACTCCAAACATCAGGAAATTCTCGTATGAGACTGTAAAATCTTTGTCTTCTGGAGATAGCTCGGGATTGACGCGGACACGACTAGGATCACAAAGTCGCCTAGACAGCTCCATCTTCTCCGGGGACGGTAGGCTTTCTTTTACCGACGAAAAACTCTTTTCAGGCTCCTCTGAGACCTCCTGAAAATCTTCAGCATCCCCAAGATGTGTACCTTGTCGCAGTTTGATTTCCTTAATGGTGGGATTCGTAACATACACCACGGGGCATCCTCCATTCACTATCACACATGGAATTAAAATGTCCAGTATTTCTTATATCCGGCGAGAGGGCGACAATAATAACTTCTTCTCCGAAATATTCCAACAACTGCGTAGCTTCACGAGAGTATGCGAGCGAGGTGGTAAATTCGTGTTTTCCAATACTCTAAAATCTCTCGAGATCCTTGTGCAAGCCTGGATGTTAAGATCTTTGACAAATTGACTTCTAAATTCCTCGGAGGTAACGTTTTCGAAGGAGAGCGTCCGAATCGAAAGAGTTAAATTTTGCTTATTGTAATCTAAAACATCCCTGTGCTTTCCCAAAAAATTGGTGCCAATCAAAGGCCCATAATCAAAATTTGGAATAACTGAATGCATGAGTAAACCATTTTTTGCCAATCCTAAATTGTAGTAAAGCTATCTCTGAAACTTGTATAGACTTCCCTGTCACTCCCCAAAGTCTAGTATTGATACGGAAACGTTTATCATTTTCCGGGACCAAATTTTCCCCCAGACAACTAATTTGGCTGCCACTGTCAATCATGAATTCTACGTCTTTCCTGTTCATAAAAGCTGCCACATGAGGCAGTTCGTTAAAGGACAGTAGGGACTATAACGAAACCTTGAGTAGATTCATCCCGACCATCTACTCTGCGTGTTTAAAGAAGGCATATGATATATCTCGCAATATGATTGGCCAATTTGCATTTGTAACAAATAATTTGGCCTCTATCCGGAGTCAAACCCTGACCTGGCGAAGAATTACTATTACTTGACGCAAAATCATTGCTAGACTTTCTATTAATATTAACATTGTTATTCTGACTTCTGTTGTTTTGATTACCGTTCCGTTTCCCTTAATAATCCTGACCTACATTTTTCTGCTGATTAAACTGCTTTTTTCCTATATCGAGAATCATCGCTTCTTTCACACTTTGTTAAAGGAGCTAAGGCTGAAGTCTGCAGCGTCAACTTTGACAGTTGTTGCTGTATGTCAGTCAACGGGTCGATTACCGGTTGGTTCTGTTGAGTCTGCTGGTTTTGCAAGTATGCTGACTGTGTATTATACGGTTGAACAGTAATCGGACTTTGAACCCGTACTTCAGCATTATTCCGAGTATTAGCATCTATGCTAGCCGGAGAAAATAAAGACGACTGCAAAACAGCAGAATTCTTTTTCAAGAATTTCTCTAATTCCTTACACTTCAGTAACAGTTTAGTCCTTTTCTCGATAATTAAGTCGTTCAAAAGGTCACTGACCGTGTTATACTCCTTTCGTACTACAACTTTAAAGTAATCGGGTAAAAGTCCCTCCACAATGAATTGAATCGTTTCTTTTCATCGGCAGTCGGGTCTGCGCGTAAAATCAAATCCTGCTTCGCATAAACATACTCTAGAACGGATTTTGATTCATTTTGTTCACGGGCTCGCATCTAAGCTTCAGATAATTGTGGCACCAAATTGTCCTTAAAAGCGTTTATAAAAGCTTGCTTGAACTGGTCATAAGTCATTTGGGCAAATTCTGACTTTCTTTCTATGCCAGCAAACCAGTTTTCAGCGAGGCTACTGAGAAGGCTCCCCAGCACCAATTTTCGTCTCATACCATCCCATGAATTTATGCTAGCGGTGGTCTCATATCGTCTGATGTACGTGTTTACATCGTCGCCTAACCGGGCGTAAAAAGGCTTCCGTTTCACAATCGTGCCGTGCATGGGGGGAGGTGGATCGTTTCCTCCTGTAGTCATACTGCTAGAACTAGAACCACGAACACTTATGTCTAAAGAATCAGAAGTAATATCCGAAAACGATTCCGAAAATTCTACCTTCTTTTTTAGTTGTTCTAAATAATTACGTGTGAATTTAGTCGATTTAGAAGACGAACAGGCCACGGGATCGAAATAGACAGTATCACTTAAGTTTTAAAAATATCGTCTAAAGGTATCAAAAATTCGTCCGCTAGTCTTCGCAACATATAATACAACCTAATAAAACCATTGGGCACAAGTCGACCTTAAATATGCTATACCTACACTAAAAAACTAAATACAACACATTAAACATACACAAGAGGTATTGGGGCTCCACCAATCTCCGAAAAGCAGAAAGAAAGGTAATTATAGAATAGCATAGGAAAGATCGCTCAAAAGTAAAAAAACAAAAGAGAAGGAAACTAGTTTCATAGAGGGTTGGTGGCGGGGAAGTTGGGGGTGACTCTATAAAGGCTTTAAAAAAGAAAAACAGTTTAGAAATTTGAAAGAAAACAAGCATTGATCACCATATCACGCTGATGAGAGAAGAAAGATCAGCATCTCCATCATCTTACGCTTGTGCATTTGGTTGGAATGCTTTCGTCGTCGTTTTGAAGAAAGAATAGAAACTATAATCGTTAGTTTGGAAATATAGCTCACTGGTAGAATTGAGAGGTATCTGAGAAGACAACGAGCGTTTTTAGTTTGTAGGGCATGTGGGTAGAAATAAATAAGAAAAATATTAAATGAAAAAGAGTCGAGAGTCTGTTTAGGAAGAAAAGAAAGGTTGTTTGGGCGTTTAGGACCTTGGATGTATATTCCGTACCTCAGTTTCTGGTCGTCGACTGGTCGCCTCCATGTCTCGGCCTCTGTATCGAATTTCCATGGGATTTGGTATAGATCTCTCCTGCCGTTGCTCACACTCGATCCTCGTGTACTTGACCGCTTCTCGTGTGCTACTCCTCTCTTTCGGGTCCTGGGACGTTTTTGTATCAACCAAAGTAGGAAGCTGGCCGTCGAAATTACGAAAAACATCCAAAGTACGCACGTGTAAGGATTCAGGAAAGTGCAAGGTAAATGGAATTCTCGACTTATTTAATAATTTTTCAACAGTTACAGAACACTTCGGTTACATTAGGTTACATAAGTTACATAAATTTACCAAGAGTGAAGAATGAGGAATCGTCTACTAAAGAGAATTTTGAAATGTTTGCTGACTGTCTTATTATTCCAAATTGTGACTGTCTCATCATCCACAGAAAATGAAGATAAAAAATAAAATCGTTATTAAATCTTGATTTGTTTATATACTGAATATTAATAATATGAGGGAAATCCAATATATCTACAATAATGATCTTGCAGGGTACTTTTAATACTGATACTATGTGTATAATCAAGAAATGCATATTTATGCTTAATTTCATAGGAAAAGAATTATAAATACAAAAATTAGAAAAGTTAAACGAAAATGGACAAGAGAGTTTTATTTTCCTTTTAATTGTTCTTATTTACTGTTCTTTTGACATGAAATTTGCCACATACACGTCTTTTCCGATTATACAGATACTAACATTATAAGAAATATCAGGCGAATTCGTTATCAAATTATATTCCTACAACAACATATTTATAGACTGCGACAATAATTTTGGACATGAGTGTACCTTATATGAAATCACAATCACCGTTGTTTTTTCCATAATGGTATTTCGTTTTCAGTTGTGTATTTTTGGCATCAATGTATAATTCGAAGAGTATTATACTCACATTTACACGTTTTTAGAATCTTTTCTTGAGTACTTTTATGTGAAAACCTGAGATAAAGTGCAATGTTTGGGGTTAGTGCGCCATGAAATGATTTCACGGAACGATAAAAATTATCCTATTGTACGGAGGTTGGATTTTGTGATTTCAAAATGAACGTTCTAACATATACGTGTCACAGGAAGACTTGACGATTTCTCATTGTGTACTGATCAAGTTTATTCATTTTTCTTTACAGGGTCATCTTTTGTAGTTATTGGTGATATTAAAGTAAGAAAGAAACCAACAAAATGTCCACAGTACGTTCCTGTTAAATATTGTAAGTATTACTATGAAATATTAGTAATTTATAACTTGTCAAAATATACATATATAGTGTTTTCCTCTCTTGTATTTTGTTTCTGATCGGTAAATTTCAAAACGATTATTTTGATCAGATTATAATCTTGGTCTAATATAACAGTGTAGATCAAGACTTGATATGATAATGCTCGTATGCGTACATCACAATATGTAGCATCACAATTATATGTGGAAATACAATCCAAACATTGTTTCACTTCATCTCGTATAAAGGAAATAAACATCAATCTACTAATTAAAGCCACAGGGCACATATTCATTTCAGTTTTGTTTCTTTAATTGAATATTCGTCTGTGCAGGGATCATCGTCAGTACCAGTTTTTCTGTGTCACCGGATATATATAGCGGATCTATCTTCGGCACACGAGATTCGAGGTTCGTTTCCTGCTGGGAGAGCACTAAAATTTAATTTTAGTCATTCACTTTCATTAATCATCCGTCTCAATGTGCCTAAAGGACAGAACTGTCAATCGTTAAACTAATAATTTCCATTTTATTTTTTCTTTCACTTGTTAATTCGTGGTTTTAGCTGTCATGTACCCGTATGCTCAGAAATAATGCGCGTATACTGTATATCATTATTTTTCCCATTGATTCCAGTTTCTTTACGTTTATGGATATATTTAAATTATTAGTTAGTGGAGACAATAGAAAGCAAAGCAATACATCTATGGAGATATTTCCACGTATAAGCGAAGTAATACATCTATGGAGATATTTCCACGTATAAGCGAAAAAAAACATGCTCGGTTTTGTGTATCCTGGCAATCATACTTTCGAAAAAAAATTGTAGTTGCAGAGCACAATTCCGAAGAAAATTAGGTAATTTACAGTAAAGTAGTTGGACCAAAGAACTGGAAAGTGGAGTAAAATATTGATTTTTTTTAAAATTTTTAACCGAGTGTTTAGATTGTTTGCCAAATATAAATTAACTTTCGCAACCAGGATGCCGTACCCAAATACAGAAACAAAGAGGAAAACTCTTGTCCTGACTTTGGAAGTGACACGCGCCATGGATAGCAAAGGTAATGTATATTAAGAAAAGAGGAACAAACTTAAAGTTGTATCCTTGGTTCCGTGAGTAGAGTGGCGGACTACAAGCACGTAGCAGGATTTGGTAATGGGGGTCCGTGACATGAAATACAGTGGTTATCACCATTGTCTAAATCATTGTAAACTACTTTACTGGCAACATATATTAGTTCGTTTAGCCAGGATTTCGTAATGCGTGGGGCGTGACATGATGTACTGTGGTTATCACATGAGGGGCTCAATCAATCTTCTGGCAACATATATTGTTTTGTTAGGATAATAAAATGAAGATGTGTTGGTAAGTGTTTTAATAAACTATGAAGAAATATCGAGTAAAAGAATATAAAAAAGTATTGAAATAGATTATTTTTATTATTTTTCTTATCTTCGTTTAATGCCGTCAAAGATAGCTAGATCTCTTTCGGCAGTAAGGATATGCTATAAAAAGGATTGGTGTTGCCGCGAAATTGAAGATTTTTTTAACAAGTGTAACTGGAACCTACGTTAGCAGGCTTATATTATTGGTGATTGTGGGCATTTCATAACTTCTACCTGAGAGTTCTCTGATAAAACCGGATTAAAAAATCGCCATTTGTAGTACATAGCATTAGCATGGAGCTGGATGGAATTCGGAATGCTTCATTACAACAATAACCCCGTAACAATAATATCCATTTTTAACCTTACCCCCCTTCGTTTCCTCCACACAAAGCTCCTCGTAAGAAAGATTAACCAAATGCTTGCTGTAGCTCTTTATTTTTAACGCAGATTATTTTCCTTTTCTTTTTGTTTCATCTTTCCTTATTTTTCCATTTGTGGTTTCGAAGAGGATCTGGAGGCCCCGTTGGCTACGTGCCTGACATACTAGTTCTTACACTATTTTACACCGGATCAAATCCCATCCCATCGCATGTTCATAAGAACCGAAACAATATGATAAGGAAGTACTTTACTGATATTTTCCTTTAATCGACGTATTTATTCAGGATTAGAGTACTATTGGTTACAGCGATTGTTTTCTGTTTATGGTCTTGTATTCTTACTTCTCCCCATTTTTGCACAGCAGATCAAATGGGGAGGGGAGGAGTAAGCATACGAGACCATAAACCGAAAACAATCGCTGTAACCAATAGTGCTCTAATCGTGAGAGAGAGAGAGGGAAAACTGTCTTAGGAAACAGAGAAATAAACCGTACAATGGTGACTCAGGAGATTTTTACTGGATACAAGTGACAAGTAAGAGGCCTAGACAGCATTCGAATTCAAGGTAGTGGTAGCTAGCACTACGAATATCTTGGAAACGAATTATCCGAGATAGATAGTTATCAAAAAGTATTGGAAAGACCTTAATACTGCAGTTAATCGACAATTGTTGATAATGATATGTATGCGTTTCATATATAAATAATAACCCTCACCACTACACTCATGTGATCACAGTTCTCATTCTTGATATCTGAGCATTTGGGATTAAGAAATCAACGCTTATAACTTGTTCTGAGAGATCATATGTTGAACTTTGTAGCTATAAGAATTTCTGAAAACAAAGGTAGTTAAACTGTACTCGACTGCTCCTGAATATAACTCGGTAAAATTTACTGTTACATCTGGGTATAACAAACGGTTCTGCGAATTCGAAGTATTTTAACTACGGTTCGCTAGAACCGATGCGAACTGGCTAAATAGCACTACAGTTTCTGATTTGTGTGAGTGAGGTAGGGAAAAAAAATACGCGACACGCAGCCTTTCCAATCTGAGCGCCAAACATGACCTGCTACAGGGAATGAAATAAAAAAGCTTGTTGTCATAAAGAAAAGCCGATGTCAAGTTATTGTTCTTGTTTTTCTCTTGTTTTCTTTCTTCTTCTTCTTCTTTTTTGCTCTTAAGGATACTGAGTTTTTTTAATGACAGCTATACCGACATGTGCAAGGAATAAAGAGTGCTTTCTTTGAACAAAAATAAATTATCTAGATTCAGGTGCGTGGAATACGAATACTTAAAAAGGATAGGATGTGTATGAACGATAATAATCATACGTTCTTCTGAAATATACAATATCGTGAAAAACAGATATTAAAATAATACAACAAACAGGCTTAAGCTTTTTTCTAGCATGACAGCACATTAAACATAACTCATTAAATTTTTCGGATTACAGATTATCATCTTACGTGTTGTGTAGGCATATTTATTTTCATATTCGAGCGACGAAAAAAGAAAAGGTAGTAATAGTAATAAAAATCAAATTCGATATTTCAATGAATTCAAGTTTCGTGGCCCTTACATATCGAAAAAATTATCTTTCGATATCATTTCATCTGTTAGTCTGTCGGTTCGTCACACTTTTACGTGCGCTCAACTAGAGACTGTACCATTCAACGTATCTGGACCAAATTCTAGACAAGATTTTTTAATATTCTATTGTTTCGAATTTTCCTCCGACATCTGAAAATAAGGGTAGTTTACTGAAATATGAAAATTTAAAATAATTAAATTAACCTAAAGAGCTGTAACGATTTTATTTTTATAAATAAATATTTTTTAACTACTCTACACCATAGTACGAATCATTGCTCTCAAAAAATACAAAAGATATAAATAATTTACTGTATGCGATGAGTCCGTGGAACGTGGGTTCCTGTCACTACGGCATGGCGTGTCCTCAGGTTGCGGATCGAGGAGAAGGCCACTAGATATAGAGGTTAGCTGCGAATATACTGAATAAGCTGTCGCAGACAGACGACTAGGAGTGGTCCTCCAGCTTGGGGTTTGGGTAAGGCTAACAACCTCATCCTGTAAAAAAAGGCACTTGTCCAGAAATATTCACAAAAGCCTCGGACAAGGGCTGATAACTTGGCACGATCTCAGCAAAAAGAAAGGCTATCAACCTCGTGCGTATATATTAAAGAAAGCTGACGGTACAGTTCTCACTGATACGGATAGCATCTTAAATAGATGGAAAGATTTATTTGACGATTTGCTGAACACGCAGCCAAAAACTAATGTGCGTGGAGAAAAAGACACACACACCGCAGAACCGTATATTCCAGAACCAAACCGAATAGAGGTAGAAACCGCTATAAAGAAATTAAAGAAACCCTAATTTCCGGGTGTAGATGAAATTCCGGCTAAGTTAATTTTAGCTGGAGGCGAAAAATTGTGGAACAAGATACAGAAATTCATTCTCCTTATCTGGAACAAGGAAGAATTGCCGCAAGAGTGGAAAGAATCAATCATTGTTTCAATTCACAAGAAAGGCGACAAAACTGACTGTAATAATTATCGAGGCATTTCTCTTTTGCCAACATCTTATAAAATCCTTTCAAATATTCTATTAGCAAGACTGACCCCATACGCAGATGAAATTATTGGAGATTATCAGTGCGGATTTAGACGAAATTGATCAACTATCGACCAAATATTTACCATTCGCCAAATACTCGAAAAAAAAGTGGGAATACAATATCCCGGTACATCAATTATTTATTTATTTTAGAAAGGCGTACGACTTGGTTAGGAGAGAAACATTATACAACGTTCTTACAGAACTTGGAATACCGAGAAAGCTAATTAAATTAATTAAGATATGTTTAAATGAATCCCAAAGTAAAGTCCGGGTACGAAAATTTTTGTCTACGAGCTTTCACAAAATGGCCTGAAACAAAGATATGCGTTGTCGCCATTATTATTTAACTTTGTGCTGGAATACGCCATAAGGAAAATCAAAGATAGCAACCAGGGCCTAGAGTTGAGCGGCATTCACCAGGTTATGGCATATGCTGATGATGTAAATTTAATAGGGGATGATAGGAGAACAGTAGAAATAAATGCAGAGATCTTATTAAACGCTTGCAGGGACATGGGTTTAGAAGTAAATGCAGAGAAAACTAAATACATGGAAGTGCATCGGGACTGTAATACGTTAAATTGTGGATGCGTTAAAATATGAAATAATACTTTTGATGAAGTGGATACTTTCAAATATCTAGGATCAATATTAACAGAGGAAAATCATATTCACGAAGAAATTAAATGTCGATTAAAAGCAGGGAATTCGTGTTACTATTCGGTTCAAAATCTCTTGTCGTCGCGAATTCTGTCGAGAAATTTGAAACTTAAAATATACAAAACGATAATCGTGCCTGTTGTTCTGTATTGTTGCGAAACATGGTCACTTACTCTGAGGGAAGAACATAGACTGAAAGTATTTGAGAACAAGATCCTTAGACGAATATTCGGACCCAAGAGGAACGGGAATGGAGAATGGCGGAAACTTCATAACGAGGAACTACATAATTTATACGGTTTACCCAATATTGTTAGGGTCGTCAAGTCTAGGAGACTTAGGTGGGCAGGTCATGTAGCTAGAATGGAAGAAAGTAGAAAGCTTTCAAAGTCTTCACTGGAAGACCAATCGGAAAAAGACCATTAGGGAGACCTAGGCGCAGATGGGAGGACAATATTAAGATGGATCTCGCACAGATAGAAATACAAAGTAGAAACTGGATCCAATTGGCTAAGGATAGAAGTCAGTAGAGAGCTTTTGTGAACGCGGCATTGAACCTCCGGGTTCCATAGGCCATAGAGTTAGTTAGTTAGTTAAGCGATGAGTTCTTTTCTCAAAATCTTCTCCATCACGTTTAATAAAAAATATGTCATTAATAAGCTAACATTATGGCATAACTCATTTACCATGTAAACACTAAGAAGGGGTAGTTTACTCTTAGGGTGAGTTTTACCCCAACGATTTGCCCATTGACGCCTCAGGCAATCCCGTTCCTATTTTGTAAAGAAATGTTTCATTAATAACCTAACAATACTGCATAACTCGTCTGTCCCAAAAAAATCCAGGAGTGGTTTTCTAAAGTTGTGAATTTTCTCAGAAATAAGTGAGACGAATTTGTTCATATTTCAGTAGTAACCTTACAATATGGCATAACACGCTTGTCAGTAAAAATCCATAGGAGGTAGTTTACTTTGAGAGTGAAATTTCTCCCGACGATTTGCTTAAAAATGACTCGAGCTACGTGGTCCATATTTCGTATATAAATATTTCATAAATACGATATGGGATGAATCGTTTATCCTCAAAATTATAGATACAGTAGTTTACTTTTGAGGTGAGATTTTGCCGATGATCTTCACAGAAACAACTCAGGAGATGATACTAGTAGTAGTGGCCCGCGTATATGCAGCCGAGTCAGCAAAAAATTAATGATGTCTTAGGTTAAAGGTCAATGACCTTGGCCCGGGGTCAATGATCTAGGGGTACTTAGGACTACCCCTTCTAGATTTTAGCAGGGGTACCTTGGCCCACCCCCTAAATTTTAGCAGGGGTACATAGGATCACCACTTCTAAATTTTGGAAATTGCCAAATCTAAAAATTTGGTGTGGTATCATAAAACCATGGCACCTTTATCTATCAGTATTGGGGGTCTATCTCGTTCCCTTTTATGGGTAAAAAATTGCCAAAAAGTCAAATGTCGGGGGTTTTTCACCTAATTTATCCCCTTTGATGAGGTTTAATTACGCTATATGGTTATATGGGCGTATACAGGGGTCCATTCCCTTTCATAACATATGGGTATATTGATGCAACCCTTTAAATTTGTAGGAAGGGTACATGGATTCACACCTTCAGTTTTGGAAATTGTCCAATTTAAGCATTCGGTATCATAGCACAGGACCTCAATATGTATCATGATAAATTTGGATCGTCCACCTCGTTCTATTTTAGCGGTACAAAGTTGCCAAAATATAAACATAAGCGATACGTTGTACCACTTGTCTCGTTTTGGCCCAATTGATTCCCTTTGATGAGGTCCTATTACCTTATATGCTTATATGGTCATGTATAGGGGTCCATTCCCTATCATAAAACGTAGCTACCTTAGTGCACCCTTCAAATTTTAGGAAGGGTACATTGACTCACACCTTCAATTTTGGAAATTATTTAATGTAAGCATTTGGTATAATAGTACTGGACCATAATAAGTATCACTATTAATTTAGGTGGTTCATCTCATTCCCTTTCATGGGTAAAAAATTGCCAAAATATAAACGTAAGCAATACGTTGTACCACGTGTTCGGTTTTTGATCCAATTTATCCCCTTTGATGAGGTCCTATTACCTTATATGGTTATATGGGCATGTATAGGGGTTTATTCTTTTACATAAGACATAGGCACATTGATGCACCCTTATTGAAATTTGGGAGGGGTACCTTGGCTTAACCCATCAGTTTTGGAAATTGTCCAATTTAAGCATTTGGTATCATAGTACACGACCACAATATGTACCACTATCAAATTGGGTGTTCACATCGTTCCCTTTTATGGGTAAAGAACTATCAAAAATCAAATTTCGGAGGTTATTGACCCTCACCCCCTTTGATGAGGTTTTATTACCATATACTTTGGACATTGCCCTATTTAAACATGTAATATAGTACTATAGGACCGTAATATGTATCACCATAAATTTGGATGGTAGATTCCTTTCCTTTTATGGGTAAAAAATTTGCTAGAATATTCAATTTCGGAGATTATTCACACAATTTTTTTCTCTTTAATGAGGGCTTTATTATTTTATATGAACATATGAATATGTTTAGAGGTCTATTTTCTCTTATAAGGCATGAGTATATTGATGCCTTCATCTTAAAATTTGGCAGAGGTGCATTGGACCACCCCTCAAAGTTTAGAAATTGACCAATTTGGCATAATAGTACCGGGCCCTAACAAATAACATTATAAATTCCGTTCTCTTTCATGGGTAAAGATTGTGAAAAATGTAAACGAACCCTTTGATAAGGATGAATGTGTACAGGGATTAATTTCCTTTATACTTTGATGATCACTTTTTAAAATCTGTCATATCAGTAATTGGAGATTATTTTTAAAATTAGGTGGTATCCCATTCTTTGGGTAAATCATTGTCAAATATTAGTATGATCACGTGGTCACCTATTGACCTATGATACGATTAGGAGTCCAGGACATTGGTACATTGATACGTTCCTCTTAAACTTTGTAGAATAATTTGAGAATTGTCTAAATGAAATTACGTCATTGGTCTTGGATATTCCCGCTTACGGGCCAAATATAAACGTAAGCAAAACGATGTACCACGTGGTAGGCCTTGATGAGGTAGTGTGCAGGGATTCATTTCCTTTGTTGTGGTACTTCTCAAGTTTGAGTACACACTTCTAGAAAACAGTTGGTTCTGCTAAGGTAAACAATTGACGGAGAATATTAACCTTATTAAACATATAATGATATGGTTAATTCTAAGACTTAGGTATATCGAGAGAGGTACGTAGGACCTTTCTTTAAATTTGGGAATTGTGAGAAAAAGAATTCTAGCATGAGGCGCGAAATTTGAAACAATACTTTGAACTTTAGCCACAGCTCATAGTCTAAGATCATTGATGGTGGTTCATTTGACCTTGAGCTTTAGGAATCTGATAGCTAAACATTGAATCTCATGACTCATAGTGTTCATGCTACAACACTGAAATTTAATCACAAGGTGATGTAATCTGACACTAGCAAAGTTATTGTTGATGCAATTTGATTGTATGATCACTATCTTTCGTGCAATCTGATTGGTTGTTGACTTTCAAATCTTTGTGATTGGTTGATCATTATCTTTCATGCAACCTGATTGCTTGATGATTTTCAAATCTTTGCTGCATTCAGTTTTAAATTTTATTTAACATTTATCGATTACTGTTCAAAAATCTTGGTTTTAACATTTTCTTTCAATATTTTGCGCTGATAAATATGACCAAAACCGTTTATTTGTTAATCCAATAGTTAAAAACGGGATAAAGTTTGACGGTTAACCATAAAACGTAAAATATTTGTTTGAAATTTTTTGATTTTTTCAATTTTTTTATTTTTTCTTGAATTTTTTTAATTTTTTCGCTTCAAAATTTTGTTTGAAAATTTTTTGAATTTTTTTTGTAATTTTTTCACTTTTCTAGTTTCAAAATTTTGTTTGAATTCTTTTTGAAATTTTTGTTCAGGTTATCAGGAACATATTTTTTTCTTTAGCATGGCACAAATACACTCCCTTTTCGAAAGCAAAATATAAAAATTGTTCATGTGGTGCACAACTTACGCTACTTGGAAATTATTTAAGGTTTACTCGGACGCAGAATAACGTCATGTCTGTGTCTTGCAATATTGTACCCCTCCCAACTTTCGACACTCTGAACAAAAATTTCTGGGTGCGCACCTGATTACAGTTTATACCTTAAGAATGTAACTACAAACTTCAGTTCATAAATAATACTAATACTAAGAAGGAGGAGGAAAAGCAACAATCGATATTGAATAGTGACTTTTGAATGGGTATTATATGCGTAATTGCTTCAGTTTAGCAGTTCAAGAGTTCGGCTTCTTTTTTTCTTTCCTTTCTGTTTTTTAGTGTACCTTAATAATTTGCTCTGAGAATCGTAACTGTTCAAACATTACTACAGTATGCTATAAATAAAATAATAACAATAAGACTCATTTATCACACATATACAAACAAGAAAAAAATTCCTACGTCAATAAGTGAATTACTTGAAAGAATACAAAAATAATTTACATTAGTGAAGCTATCAAATAAAAAAATCGCATACAGCGCAAGTCGAGAGGTCGCTATACTGCCCACTATCACATTGGTCCAGGTATTTTATTACATTCAGGCACAAGACCATAGACCCATATTTAAAAAAAAGTCGATAGGCGGACGAATATAGACACTATTAAACTTGTCGAATGCAAGCATCATTAAAATTGTTATGCGTAAATTGAGGTAAATTAATAACATTATTTTCATCCGGTGTAAAAATTCTGGGGAGGGCCAGCTTTGCTTCTAGGGTGAGCCGGCACCCCCTGAACCCTTTCTAGTTCCGCCTATGTCAATTCCTGATATATGCTTTTGCAATGTGGAAGTGGTGATGCCTTGAGTCGCTCTCTCTCGCTCGCTCGCTCACTCTCTATTTATACAGAATATAAAAGTGGAAGTATGTGTGTGTTTCAACATAATTCTGATATATCTAGAGCAATTTTAACTATTTTTCTTACAGTCTGGAAAAGAGTACTGTCGGGATACATATCAAAAATGCTAGAAACGGGTCCAAATTAGTATCGAATCCATAGTTTCGTGGTCGCTTAGATGAATAGTTCTACTTTCAATTCAAGTCCAATTAAGCTCCCGTTAGCACCCAGGATGGTTACGTAGCGACATAAAAATATCGACGTCAACCGATATTAGAATCGAATCGTAAGTTTTCAGCGCCGCTAACAGTGGCGCATTTCCCATTAGTCCACATTAGTCCACATTTCACATTAGTCCCATTGCCTAGAGGGCAACATATTTGCAGCGTGCGAACTTTAAAACTTGAATAATATTTTAATTTTTTCCTTATGAAAAAAGTTAAAAATCAAGAGCAAATATACTATTTCATGAACAATCCTCTTTTATTATTGTAATATGTTTAATATTAGCGTTAGAAATCTAAAAATAATTCAGAAGATGTTTCACATTTGTTATTTTTTGTTACGTAGTTGTAGCTGTAGCATCTAGTGAGTGGTATTTAATTGTAATAAATTCACTAATTAAGCATATTCAAATTAAGTTTTATTTTTAAGTTAGGGATGAAGGGGCGGAGAAATATGTAGTTATTGGGGACGACGAGAGCAAAAGTGCGTATGTTTAGCCGTGAATTAGAGATAATCTTTTGTTGTAGTTATGTAGACCTTGAATTCTTTTGCTGTTTTATTTCGGTAATCCCCGGGAGAATATTGGAATGAGACTGTGCTTTTGACAATTTGTTTCTGGCAATACACGGGAGAGTATTGGGTTATATTAGTTAGCCGGACATGGTGTTGATTTTGAATAATCGGACAAAGTTTTGGAAAATAGAAATAACAAATGAAGGATGTTACTATGTAGAAATAAATAATGTGTAATCGTGTTGATGTAGAAATGGAGCCATATAAGTGGCTGAAGTCTTTTTTATGTTAAGGAAAGTTAGAGCCAGTGTGGCAATTGACATTTTAGGGTTTATGAGCCAAGCGTGGCTGTTGGTAATAAGGTCGAAGAGCCGAGAGTGGACACTGTTATGGTAGGTTGATGAGCCAAGAGTGGTTTTGATATTTTAGTGGCTTATGGTAACGCCAAGTGGGATCATAGTTATTGTTATAGTTTTTGGGATTCAGAAAGGCTCCTGTTTAATTGAGTGTATTAGTGTAAGTCAATTAAAGGTTGACAGTGAAAAGAAAATGGTATAATTCATTTGTAAACTCTAGTAGATTTGAGAAGTTAATTAAAGTAATACTTTGCTTCACTGAAGGTACCAAAAATAAACAAACCTAACAATTATAATACATATCCTTAAGGGGGAGTAGAAGTCCGAATTTTTGCGAAAAATTGAGTATCTCACAAGTCGTTGAATTAAGAGCTGAAATTCAGCATATAACTCTTTATTAAAAATAAACATCATATGTCCTGACATTATTTTATTTTTTTATGAGCAGGGGGGGGCATTTTCTATATATTGGAAATTGGTAGTGGGTTGATTTGTAAAAATAATCGAAAACGTTTGATATTAGTTGAGAAAGAAATTGAGTAATGAAAACTACAGTTCTTCGAATTTTATACCCACTGCTTTCTATTTATAATTGCAGAAGCTGGTGTTTAATATATGGAGCGTTCAGAACATAAGGCAATCATGCCATAAAGTTGAGAGAAAATGGCCATAAAATTGGTATTCTGAACTTAATTACATGCTTAATTATATAGAAAATTAGTTTTTCTTTCTTTTTTACGTTCGTCTACTTTTCCTTGATTTGAGACTTTTAAATTTCATCCTATTTTCTACTGAAATGTGTAGGTAAGGCAAAACAGAAATAATTATATATGATAAATTTAAATTCATTTTAATTCGGAAGATGAGAAACACTTTACCATTGTATATCTTAAAGGTCAGATCCACCAATATTGTAATAGAGAGGTGCAATGAGCCATTGACGGTAGAAATTCAAACTCCGATAAGTGATAATTTCATAGTCTTGTTTTATTACAAGTGTAACCTCTTTAGTCAATGGAGAGAAGAACGTGGATCATGGGTCAGAGTTGATGATGATGGGTTTTGGTCGGTCGGAGTTGGTCGCAATGGTTCAGAGTAGTTCATAGTTGGTGGTAGGTGGGAGTGGATCACGATGGATGATGGGTCAGAGTGGGTCAATGGGACATTTGGGTGTTGGGTGATAGTAGGTCATGGTGGGTCGTGGATTAAATTTTCATTGACCCACACCATCTCTGGTTAAAATTGTACTAAAGAGAAGAGGCACCGAAGATGTATGTCGGCTATTATGCTCAAATTTTGCACATAGATAGTACCCCACCAGAAAGCAATAAATCTGAAATGGTTCACGGTACCACCACCTAGAACTCGAGATGTAGGGGTTTGTCTGATTGGCTAAATTAATACTTCAATGATTTATCCTTCAACAAGCAAGCTTTTTGTGATCGTTTCCGTGGGGAAGTTAGAAGAACACGTGCCTAGTAATCGTAATATTGATAGTTCGCGTCCACCCCAGGGTATTTGTTTAGTGTTTTTTTGGCTCACCTAAGTATAAACAAATCACAGATGTAGGCAATTTAACATATTTTGGGAGAGTAATTTTGTGGTTCGTTGGCGTTTCATCGCGTCTCTGCCAATGGTAGTAAAGTTTTCAAAATGGAACTGGTGCCACAGCTGATCGTCACTGCGGGACCACCAATTTTTGGCGAGAGGTCAATAGTTGACCAAGTAGTCCACCGACGCTTACAGCTTAGAGAAATGAACGATGTCTTTGCCTTGTAGACTTCATGACTACCGAGTTATTATTATTATTATTATTATTATTATTTGTAGTAATAGTAGTATAATTGATAATAGAATAATTATATTGTCTATGTATTGTCTCGGTAGGACTACACACAGGATTTGGCTCGTTTTGGTTCGACTCGACTCTAATCCGAGTCGAGTTGGAGGAAATTTTTCGCGCCGAGTCCTAGAGTAGACCTCAAAGATGTCTGTTTCGAGTCGAATCGAGTTTCAAAGAAAAGTCGCTCGTGCCCATTCCAACTAATGAGAACTAATCGGAGTTAAGCGAAATCGAAAGTCACACTATTTCTCTAAGCGACCCCGAAAACTATGAATTCGACACTAATATCGATCATTTTCTATCATTCTTTTATATGTATCCCCCTCCCATTCACCATAGGTAACCCAACAGCACTCTTTTTCAGACTATAAGAAATGTGGTTAAACTTACTCTAGGCCAGAGGTTCTCAATATAATTCCTATCACGATCCCCTTTTATCACATCCTCTTGCCAGCGACCCTTTTATAATTTGTGTTTTATAATAAGCTTATATGGGATTTTTAACATACCTATTTCTATAATAGTAGAATCCATTTCTTGTTTATAGTGAACAGAGCCGTGGCATGGAAAATCAGCGCCCGGGGCGAGAGTATATGACGATGTCTCCGTACATATGAGTGAGGTCGACAGACTAACTGCGAAGCGCCACCATGGTTGGCACGAAGCTCAATACAATTTTCAAAAGTAAACCCTGCATTTCCTTGATTTTGAGCACATTTTATTACTTTTTCCTTCTATTTTATACATGTGCACATGCACCTTCCTCCGAAATTTGTGCCCCCTTTTTTCGGCGCCCGTCACTGACAGTGGGTTCAGTAACTGTAATATCTATATTCCCAACGACGAAGGTGTTGGTTCAAGATGGATGTTAAACCCCTTCATTGAAGAGGTCATTACCGTATCTGATCTAAGCCCACAACTTCTTGACCAAATAATCGAATGATCATGTGACAAGTCTTTGCAACTGGTTTTCTGTAACGAAGACTTGGACAAGTTCTGCCTAATGAGGAGAAAAGAATATCCTGGTCTGGTATCTGCTGCTTTAAAAGTAATAATTCAATTTGCTATTTCGTACCTGTGCGAAAGTGGGTGTGTGTGTTTTATTTCATGGTAAACATTAAAACAAAGACAATAAATCGCTTATCAGTTGAAAATGGCTTGATAATGTTCGTCACGAAGATTGAACCGGGCATTGCTATACTAGTGAAATTACACCATGCTTAGGTATCTCATTAGGTTTCAATTTTAATTGTATTTCAATGTGCAGGTTTTGTTCCTTGTGTATTTTTCTAGCATTTCTATATACAATTCTCATTAGTTTCATATCATACCCCTTTCATTTAAATTCATTTTTAAACAACTCTGCACCCTTTGAAAATGTTCAGTAGACTTATTTTTTATTATGCTTTACAGTAGGCCTATGTATAAAAATAAATGTATGCCTATCAGAACAAAATTCAAAATAATATTTAAAAATAATTTCCGGTATTAGATTCTAACTATATTTATCTCTTCCGCTTATCTTCGCGACTCCCTAGGTGCCGCGACTCCCAGGTTAAGAAACCCTGCTCTAGGCATACATGAGTTATGTTGGAACATACATACATACACTTTTATGTGTATAAATGCAGATAAGAGAGAGTTGAGAAAGATCGATTAAGGAATTACCGCTCTCAATCTCTTCAGTTTACATTTGCGATTCGTGAATTTCTTACGTGACAGTTTGGGGCTAGCTAGCTTTTTGTCTTGGACCACGATCCGATTTTCGATATGCTCTACCTAAATGCTGTAATGCGAATATTGAGAAGTTATTTGCGATGAAAGTAGCTGCAAATAAATACATTACCTAACTTATTTATTGCTATTACACGATTTTTTAAATTTGTATTCAATATTCACACATAACACACGGACGTTCTGTCAATACCTCAGATATTATATTTTAAAGATAAGAATTACTTATGTCGTGAAATGATATGAATATATATATTCAACTGATATATACAACTGATGATATGAATATATATATTCAACTCAAATATACAACTGATGATATGAATATATATATACAACTGATGAATTGTAATGTAACTATTTTACATAATTTTCATGCATTGAGGAAAGTAGAATATGATAAAAGAATCTCACCTGAACGGGTATCGAACTCACGATTTAAACGCTCGGGGTGTACCACTGAGCTAACATTACCGCTATTCGGAATCTGCTTCTGAAATATAACTGAGTTTATACGTAAATGCTCTTTTCCGTATGGAAACCACAATGACGAAAGAAGAGTGTGAATACATAGTTTCGAAATATTGTATCATTAAGTATTTCAATCAATGTTCTTTTTCTTACACTTAATACCATTTCAACATGTTTTATTATAATTAACATAAGGAAAAACATATCTCTACAGTTTTTCCTGATTGCTAAGGTTGGCTTGGAGGGCTGTTCTGCAACTGCAGCTAGCAGGCGAGTAGGTGTCCCGGCCTCTACAGGAAGGCGATGGATTCGGAAATATGGTGCTACAGGTCAGACTGGTAATTTACGATCTCCTGGTCGTCCGCATGTGTCAACCGAAGCCGAAGATGCGAGATTAGTAAACGAAGCCCGGTTAGACCCACTAAGGACGTCTAGACAGCTAAGGGAAGCTTCTCTCTTTCCTGGTAGTAATCATACAGCTCTTTGAAGGCTTCGTCATGCTGGGTTACGTGGCTGTGTTGCTGCCGTGAAGGAAAAACTCTCAGACGACCACAAAATTTACCGTCTCGCGTTTGCACAGGCGAATGTGGGTCCCAATTGGGAAAACGTAGTTTTCTCAGATGAATTCATATTCACATCATCAAATGAGGGACGCCGTTTTGTGTATCGTCCGAGAGGCACCCGATATGACCCTGGATATGTGGCTGCTTGCAATCGCAGTAGCCATGTATCTATTTCATGTTTGGGATGGATTTCCAGTCGCGGAGCAGGACAGCTTCACAGAATTGAAGGACATCTGGACAGTGCTCAGTACTTAGACATTATGAGTAATATCATGGTGCCATCTGTACGAGTATTTCAGCCTGATGGTGTAATTCAGTTCCAGCAAGACCAGTCGCCAATACATACTTCCCGTGTGGTTCAGGAATGGTTCGCAGGGCAGCCTGAGATTGATTTAATTGACTGGCCGCCTCGTGGAGCAGACCTCAATCCCATAGAAAATATGTGGGCAGAAGTGAAGCGTACTCTAAGGGACAGTTGGCCTGAGGCAGATCCACCAAGAACTCAGGAAGACCTGTGGCATCTTGTTTCCGGAGCATGGCTGGAGGTAGGGGAAGGAGATAGATTTGTCATCCATTTAATAGATTCCATGCCCAGAAGAATGGAGCGTGTAATAAATTCAGAAGAGTCTTGGACACAATATTAATGTCCCCGCCTTAACTCCCGAAAACAGCCCTTTTCAGGACTACCTTCTGAAAATATTTCTAGAAGTAAACCACTCGTTGTATCCCATTTCAGTGCAATTCTACTAACAAAAAAACGATAAATTGCTGCAAGCTTTGAACTCAAGACCTCTTCATTACCAAGCCCGTACTCTACCAGTGAGCTAACATGAACACGCAACCCAAACACGATTTTCAATTTTTAGTATTCGATGACAATGATGCTCATATACTTTGCAAATGGTGTATTCAAATTCGGATATTCCGCAACACACACACACACACATAAACAAGCGAGAGAGAGAGAGAGAGAGAGAGAGAGATGAATATAGGAAAGCATATTCAACGTATTCGAATGAGACCCTAAGTAACGACATTCCGTTCTAAAGGGAATTTGTGTTTCTTCCCGTGACGTTAAGGCGATCGGGAAAAATTATGTGTCTTCAAGCAGGATCCGACTTTGGATACTCTGTTTATACACTTTCTATATCCGTAGGAATATACTGTATTTCACGAATGTAAAAACATGCTGTAATGAGAATATTGAGAAGTTACATCTGTATGACAAATAGCTGCAAATAAATACACTACATAATTTATTTATTGCTATTGAACGATTTTCCTAACTTGTATTTAACATTCTCATATATAATACCGACCTACTGTGAACACATACCTATCTCAGATGTTATATTTTAAAATTAATAATTACTATGTTCTGCAATGATTATGTGATATATACAACTGAGATATTTTAATGTAATTATTTTATATAATTTTTCATGCATTGCGGAAAATACAATTTCATAAAAAAATCACTGACCCAGATGGGAATCGAACACGTAACCTTAAGATTTGAAGTCCGACACCTTACCAGTGAGCTAACACAAGGATTTACGGAAACATGCTTCTAGCGAAACATATATAACGTTTCTCAAGATAATTATGACATTCATATCCAGTATAAACGCTGTTTTTGTTCTACTTTGACTTTTATTTTAGTACTCAGGCGATAATTATGTTCTATGTCTTAACTTTGAGCATTCTTTTACATATGGAAAGATTCTTTAACGTATCTAAATGTTCCTTTACGTATGGAGAGCTAAATGATAAACAAGAATGTGCTGACATTAATACAAGGTTTCGAAATATTGTATCATTAAGTATTTCAATCAATGTTGCTTTTTTTCTACACTTGGTAACAAGTCTTATTATATTTAAAAGAAGACAAACACATCTGCAAACTTTTTCCCGATTGCAAAGGCTGGCTTGGAGGTTCGAACCTGGTTTACTTTCTTCCGAAGATACCCGAAGCTGGACTTAGAAAATTTTTGTCTCAAAACAGCAATAAAGAATGCGCTCAACCTTTTTGAGACAAGGTGTACATTCTGCTGCAAATCGGTAATCTTGGTAAATGATTTCATCACATCACGTGAGTTTAGAAACTGTAGACAAGTACCCATGATGACATTATCATGAATAATAACCTGAACGATGATGCAAATCTGATGACGTTGCATTACCATATTCTGATGTGTACTATTGCATCACGATAAACAATGTTGCCAGATGTTTTCGTTCTAAACAGTTCGAAACGGTTCTTTATTAATGAGTGGACAAACTTTAAAAAAATTCAAACCAAAATTTTCGAAACAAAAAGTTCAAAGAAAAAAATGCAAACAAAAATTTCAAACAGATAATTTTTAAAAAAATTAACGAAAAATTTTTCTAAAAATTTCAAAAATTTTGAGAATTTTCAAACAAAAATTTTCAAAAAATTTAGAAAAAAAATTAAAAATTTTAAACAAAATTTTCAAACGAAACAATTTCAAACAAAATTTTGGAACGAAAAAAGTAAAAAAATACAAAAAATTTAAATTTTCAAAAATTGTGTAACGAAAAAAATTTTCAGAAAAATCAAAATTTTCAAACTTAAAAATTTTACGTTTTACGGTTAACCGTCAAACCTTATCCGGTTTCCAACTATTCGATTAACAAATAAATGGTTTTGATCATATTTATTAGTGAGTCCAAAATGTTGATCGAAAATGTTCAAACCAAGATTTTTAAACAGTAATCGATAAATGTTAAACAAAATTTAAAACTGAATGCAGCAAAGGTTTGAAAATCATCAACCAATCAGATTACGTGAGAGATAGTAATCAACCAATCACAAAGATTTGAAAGTCAACAACCAATCAGATTGCACGAAAGATAGTGATCATACAATCAAATTGCATCAACAATAACTTTGCCAGTGTCAGATTACATCACATTGTGACTAAATTTCAGTGTTGTAGCATGTATTGTCTTTAGACTATTAGTCATAAGATTCAATAAGTTTAGCTATGAGATTTCTAAAGCTCAAGGTCAAATGAACCACCATCAATGATCTTAGATTATGAGCTGTGGCTAAAGTTCAAAGTATTGTTTCAAATTTCGCGCCTCATGCTAGAATTCTTTTTCTCACAATTCCCAAATTTAAAGAAAGGTTCTACGTACCTCTCTCGATATACCTAAGTCTTAGAATTAACCATATCATTATATGTTTAATAAGGTTAATATTCTCCGTCAATTGTTTACCTTAGCAGAACCAACTGTTTTCTAGAAGTGTGTACTCAAACTTAAGAAGTACCACAACAAAGGAAATGAATCCCTGTACACTACCTCATCAAGGCCTACCACGTGGTACATCGTTTTGCTTACGTTTATATTTGGCCCGTAAGCGGGAATATCCAAGACCAATGACGTAATTTCATTTAGACAATTCTCAAATTATTCTACAAAGTTTAAGAGGAACGTATCAATGTACCAATGTCCTGGACTCCTAATCGTATCATAGGTCAATAGGTGACCACGTGATCATACTAATATTTGACAATGATTTACCCAAAGAATGGGATACCACCTAATTTTAAGAACAATTACCAATTATTGAATGACAATAATAAATGTACCCATCCCATAGTTTAAGATTGGTGCACAAATACACCTGCGTCTTATGAAAAAAGTAATAAATCCTGTACTCATTCAATAATAAAGCCGTATCAAAGAATATAAAATAGGTCAATAACCTTCAAAATTTGAATATTTGGCCATAAGGGGGACACCAACATTTACAATGGATTCTAAAGAACGTTTACCGAAATTTTGTTATTTGGTAATTGTCAAATTTAAAGAATGGTCCTATGTACCCAACAGATTTTAAAAGGTGATCATCAAAGTATAAAGGAAATTAATCTCATTACACATTCATCCTTATCAATGGTTCATTTACATTTTTCACAATTTTTACCCATGAAAGAGAACGAAATTTATAATGTTATTTGGTAGGGCCCGGTACTATTATGCCAAATTGGTCAATTTCTAAACATTAAGGGGTGGTCCAATGTACCTCTGCCAAATTTTAAGATGAAAGCATCAATGTACTCATGCCTTATAAGAGAAAATAGACCTCTAAACATATTCATGTTCATATAAAATAATAAAGCCCTCATTAAAGAGAAAAAATTGTGTGAATAACCACCGAATTTTAAATTTTTGGCAAATTTTTTATCCATAAAAGGAGAGGAATCCACCATCGAAATTTATGGTGATACATATTACGGTTTTATAGTACTATATTATATGTTTAAATAGGGCAATGTCCAAAATATAAGGTAATAAAACCTCATCAAAGGGGTGGTGGTCAATTACTTCCGAAATTTGATTTTTGATAGTTCTTTACCCATGAAAGGGAACGATGTGAACCATCCAAATTTATAGTGGTACATATTGTGGTCGTGTATTATGATACCAAATGCTTAATTTGGACAATTTCCAAAATTGATGGGTTAAGCCAAGGTACCCCTCCCAAATTTCAATAAGGGTGCATCAATGAACCTATGTCTTATGTAAGAAAATAAACCCCTATACATGGCCATATAACCATATAAGGTAATAGTACCTCATCAAAGGGAATAAATTGGCCCAAAAACCGAACACGTGGTGCAACGCATTGCTTACGTTTGTATTTTGGCAATTTTTTACCCATGAAAGGGAACGAGGTGGACCACCTAAATTAATGGTGATACTTATTAGGGTCCAGTACTATTATACCAAATGCTTAAATTAAATTATTTCTAAAATTGAAGGTGTGGGTCATTCTACCCCTCCTAAAATTTAAAGGGTGCACTAATGTTCCTATGTTTTATGACAGGGAATGGGCCCCTATGCAAGACCATATAAGCATATGAGGTAATAGGACCTCATCAAAGGGAATCAATTGGGCCAAAACGAAACACGTGGTACAACGTATCGCTTATGTTCATATTTTGGCAATTTTGTACCCCTAAAACTGAACGAGGTGGACGATCCAAATTTATCATGATACATATTGAGGTCATGTACTATGATACCGAATGCTTAGATTGGGCAAATTCCAAAATTGAAGATGTGGATCAATGTACCCTTCCTACAAATTTAAAGGGTTGCATCAATATACCCAAGACTTATGAAAGGGAATGGACTCCTGTATACGCTCATATAACCATGTAGGGTAATTAAACCTCATCAAAGGAGATAAATTAGGTTAAAAACCCCCGATATTTGAGTTTTTGGCAATTTTTTACCCATGAAAGGGAACGAGATAGACCCCCAATACTCATAGATAAAGGTACATACCATGGTTTTATGATACCACACCAAATTTTTAGATTTGGCAATTTCCAAAATTTAAGGGTGGTGGTCGTATGTGCCCCCGCCAAAATGTAAGGGGTGGGCCAAGGTACCCCTGCCAAAAACTAGAAATGGTAGTCCTAAGTACCTCTAGATCATTGACCCCGGGTCAAGGTCATTGACCTTTGACCTATGACGTCATTAAAATTTTGCTGACTCGGGTGCATATACGCGGGCGGGGCATATACTATCTTTGTTGTTCATATTTCATTGATAAATGTTACATAAATAACGTAACGATATGGTATAATTTCATCGTCCTGAAAATCCAGAAGATATATACTACTTTTTGGAGTAAGTTTTACCCTGAGATTTTCTCAAGAACTACTCAGGCGATTTTGTTTGTATTTTATAAATAAATGTTTTTGAAAACACTAACAACATAGCATAACTCATTTGTGCTGAAAAGATTCACAAGGGGTCGTTTAGTCTTGGGGTTTACTTTTTTGACGCTTTTTTCAGAAAATACTCTTATCGTTTTGTTCGTAGTTCGGAAACAATTATTTCTTTAATAATTCTGATATATGGCGTAAGTTATTTCTAAAGAAAATATGGTCAATGGTGCTTTACTTTTTCGCATAAAGTTTCTTCGAACAGTTTTCCAGACACATTATTTTATTCCATTTCCCAAATAAATGTTTGAGTAATAGCTGCAGCCTAGCACAATTTAGTTTAAGAAATTTGAGCAAGAAAATTTAGTGCGTTTGTTTCCATACCCTTTCTTAAATATATTTTTTAAATGTTACACCTAATCGAAATTTTTCTAACAACAAAACTTTTAAATGTGCCTTGTTGTGGCCAAGTGGTTAAAGTGCATTGGTCATGGATTTGATTCCCGGTGACGGCTAATGTATTTTCACCCAACGTTAAAATTTTTCCAGGAACACGAACTTTGTGGCGCTCTCTAAAGAGGGCAATGCCATCGCGGACTGACCGCGCACTCTGTGGCGTTTTTGAAAAGTTTTTCAAAATATCTTAGGAGTGAAAAGTTAAGCGTTGCAATCTTGACATCTTTGTACCAACACGGTCGAGTGTTGATCAATAACACATGCGGATTTCTGAAACAACATCTATTTCAAAGTAATTTGTTTTCCCACTCCCTCTCCCGTTGTTGGGAAGGTGAACCGGAACTGGTTTCTGGTTTCAAAGCATGTGGTGAAGAATAGGAAGACTGTGTGCGGTAAAAGTATACGAATGGCATGCGAATTGTTACGAACTTATGACTCTTGTATTGTTCCTGTGCCACCGCCCTAACGAGGAGGAGAGTGAGTGAGTCCAGCATGCTGTGTCCTGTTCAGAGAATGGTGGTGACTTCAGAATTCTTTTCCATTATAAAAGTCTTTCTTCGATGCATAGTGTCTGATAAACATCGTTGCCCTGCGATGATGTACACCACAAAGTAGATGTTATTGGCAGTATTACTTATAAGAATTACGAAATGAAATTAAACTTTAACGTCCCACGGTTATGTCAGTTAGGCTAAAGGAGACGGTGATAATGAGAAATGAGTGAAATGGTGGAATGAAGAAAGTGGGAGGAAACGGGAGAACCCCGAGAAAACCCACGAGCACGGTGTTTGTCCACCACAAAGTCCACACGGCGCGAGCTGGGATCGAACCAGGGACCCCAAGCATCGGAAGTGAACCCTCTACCACTGAGCCACCGCGCCCCCTTATAAGAAAAACGAGTCATAAAAAAAACTTTCGATGCACATAGAATTATTGAATATGGAAACTAACACCAATATCTTCATCTTCCAATATAAATCACATTACACAGAGTATCTACCTATATGCAGTAGAGACCTGCACGGGCCGGGCCCGGCCGGGCTTGGGCGGGCCGACCCTGCTATTTCTTTGGGCCGGGCCGGGCTTGGGCGGGCCGACACTGTTATTTCTTTGGGCCGGGCCGGGCTTGGGCTGGCCGACACTGATTTCTCTTTTAGGTCGGGCCGGGCTGGGGCCGATCAATTGCAATTCTTTAATAATTATTGACTTTCGTTAAACGATAATTGGAATAAAGCCAAACGTTGAAGAAGTCTGTCCGTGAAAAATGTTACAAAGAATGCAATAGCTATTTACAGTTTGTGTTGCTTAGCGGCTCCACTTTCACTATAGAGGATTGCAGGCATTATGCGGTAAATTAAGCTCTGACCTTGACCTTTACTGAACTCAAAATATAACAAGAAGGGGTTGGAATGTTTTGCCTGTCGCTAAACAATATTGCCATCTTCACTTTATGCTAAAAATCAATTAAGTTAGATTTTTGTTACAGGGAATGGAGTTTTTGTTCTCTCAATGACAGGCAAAGTTCTAGGAAGCAATGGTACCATTCTGGAGGCAAGCGTCAGGTTGTGAACCAGAGTTTAGAAAATGTTTCTGATGGTTAGGTCAAATTTAGTACTAAATTTTGAGAAAGATTGGAGCTCAGGCTAATTTTTTTTTAAAAAAATTATCGGGCCGTGGTCGGGCCAAAAACTTTTAAAATTTATCGGGCCCGGGCCGGGCTTGGGCCAAGAATTTTAAAAACTTATCGGGCTGGGCCGGGCTCGGGCCGAAAATCTCCAAAACTTTTCGGGCCCGGGCTGGGCCGGGCCTTCGTACGTTCGGGCTGGATTGGGCTCGGGCCGAAAAATTCGGCCCGTGCAGGTCTCTAATATGCAGGGACGGCGTAAGGCAAACTGGGGCCCGGAACCAGTGAAGTAGACCGTGATTTATACATTTTTGACATTCATTTACATAATCATTCTTTCTGTTTACTCCTCCCCCTTTCCCGTTGGTATGTGTGTGTGTTTAGATCATTTTAATCTGGGATATATTAAACAAATGGGGGCGACATTCAGAATCCATGTCTATTTTTTAATGCTTAGAACCGCCTTCAGGCTGATATCTAAAAATAAAACTGGACCAGGACTATCATTGAATTTTTTTCTTTTTTATTCATTTTTAAACAAAGGACACGATAGAAAAAGGATTAGGAATACAAGTGTAACGGAAACTACAACCCAAGGCAGAAATAACATAATCTTAAGAAAAAACAATCCGTAACAATCAAGAATCCAGAATTTATCCTACACCTATACTATCCTAGTATCAACGCGTACTGTAATTAGATGGAATAGTGGAAGTAATGCTCCTAATAATACATTTAGAGACAAATTTACGTACAAAACATAACAATGAGCTGATATTGCAAAAATTGCAAATAGCAATATAATCGATGCGATTTCTAAATGTAAGCTCTATGTTTCTTAGAATATTCTTGTTCGGTTCTCGCCTTTGGTGATTCTCCTGCGCAATTTCTCATATAGTTAAGTTTATCCATAGTTTCTCCCTGTCTGAATTTTTCTCTCCAGTACACATACAGTACATATACACTTTTTTTCTTCTTACCGAATTATCGGTAAATAATGACTAGAATAGATTTCTCCCTTGCGTTGTCTTCTTCATTTATCTTTTACTAGGTTTTTCTCCTGTGATAATGTATGATCTATTTAGTCCCACTGCTTTTGCCGAAGTATCAATGAATAGTTAAGCACTAAAATATTTCTCTCTTGCTTCTCTTTTTTTACTATTGTTTCCAGATCTCACACTTGTTTCATGATTATATTATTTTGTATTTAATAATTCAGTCATGTTTATATTCTGTCACTTTATGACTATTTCCATTACCACTTACTAACATACTTAGTATTAGAATATATTATAAGAAAAAATCCTGAATATATTGAATAATTAGGGATATATTATAGATTAAATATGTGAGCACAAAATTCTACTACGGGTTATACCATCCTATTTTTCATTACCACCTATCACCAGTCAATTGACAGATTTTGATGGCTTTTTATTACTCTTTTGGTACTTTTGTATTTTTATTGCCTTTACTTGAAACACGAAACTACTTTCGACAGTAGTTCCACTACCATATTAACTTGTGTTCCACCAAAATTCAGAATGATACCTTCCTTGCTTTGGTAGCAGCGAAAGTCTCAACTATATTATCAAAATCCAAAGTGGATGCTATTTCATTTTCGATAGAAAGAATGGCCAGATTCGTGAATCTTTCTGGACTCATTCTGGAACCCAAGTATGATTTTATCAATGTCATTTTACTGAAAGATCTTCCATATGATGCACAGATACGGGCAGTGTTATCAAAATCTGAAGCGCGGTTGCCAAAGTTTCATTCAAGCCCCATTGAAGATACATATTTCAGGATGCCTTGTAGGGAAAAATCAAGTTGTTCTTTAGCTTACTGAGAACGGATTATATCCTTACAATCCTGAAATAATTCTAAGCCATCCAGATCATTCGGGTAGAACAAAGCCAAATCAGAGCAACATGCTTTTAGCCTTTCCTCGCTCTTATCATCTAGCTGCTGCACAAAGTTGGCCATAGAACACAGGAATCCAAATCTGTCGTTCAGGTCCTGCATCTGAGTAAAATGTTCATACATTTGTTGTCTCATCTCATCTACAATTTCATTGATAGAGCGCTTCACTTCAGCCTGTGCAGTCAGGGGTTCATTCTTTGCTTCTCCAGGCATGCATCTCCTCCTACTGTGTGTACCCACAGTTATGTTCCATGCCCTGCAACTTCTTTCAGCTGCGGATATGATTTCCTTGCCCAGCTCATGTCTCCAGGTATCAATGGTGTCAACCATACTCTGTAACTGAATAAGAGTTTGATTGAAACTCATATCTTGAGATTGAAGGCATTTTTGGATCCGATCAATATATGAGAGATCTGCAGACCAGAAATATAGTAAAGCGATGAAGTTAAATGACTGGATGCTTACAAGAAGAAGACCAGCATCTCCTCTAGTATCAAGCGTTTCAATCGAAGTGTCGCGCAGATCTTCCAACAGATCAATTACTTCATCCAATTGACTAGAAAGTGCCTTTAAATCTTCTGATTTTGAACTCCATCTAGTGTCACTTTCACATTTCAGATCAATCATTACATGATTTTACAGCACATTCCATCGGTGAATAGATCTAGAGAAAAATACCAACAAACGTTCCATTGCTCCAAGGTGACCGCCAGACGTTAACGTGCGCAGCATGAAAGCCACAACGTTCAATGAATTATTGTTACAAGGAACGAAAATGGCCGAAGGACTTGTATTTCGTACCAAAATTTGAACTCCAGAATATTGCCCGGCCATTGTAGCCTGATTAGCACAAGACTGGCCTCTGCAATCTTAATATCAAGCCTATCGCGTTGATGTTTCTTCAGTATTTCAGCAGAAATACTCTCAGCAGTCTTTTCTTCGACATAGATGAAATCAATAAAATGCTTCCCGAACTTAAACAGAATCATGTTGTATGTGAACAAATCGAATGATTTGTGACAAGTGTTCCACATGAGAACAATCAGGAGTTGAATTAAATATAATGCTGAAGTATTTTAAATATTTGAACCTTTGTTTTCTTATTGAACATTTTCTTCACTCTAAATTTGTGGGCTGAAATGTAAATTCACACGCCAAAACCAAGAGCAGAAATGGGGAAACCAGCTAAGCAAAAGGGTTTTGCTCGCTGAAAATTCGACTTGTAAAGAAGAAAAAAAAAAAAACAAGGAAAACAAGTGAATCAGCGACTATAGCGTCTGAACTAAAGAGATTTTAGCTAGCAAAGAATGCTAGTACCCTAATAAAGCATTATGTACGTTGATCCCTTCTTTCTGCCCTTCTCTTGAACTGATATATGAATAAATAAATAAATAGATAAATAAACAGTGATATTTTAGGAAGCAGGTTAGCAGACGGATCCCCATTACTTGCATCATAAGACCGTAGAATGTAAACAACACAATGCACTTTGACTTTGTTTATATATTTTAATCCACACTCAGCTTTTTCCTTTAAATTTCTCTTAGGTTATTGAATAGAGTGAAACTTTTATTTTACTTATTTTTCACTTATATTCAAATTTTTCTTGAATTTTCTTGGGAGCCCCAAGAAGTGAAACGTTTATATATATATTACCTGCATTCAGCCTTTTTCTTAGGCCCCCCCAAGAGTATGAAGCGTTTACTTTATTTTTCACCTATATTCAAAGCTTTTTCCTTTAAATTTCTTTCGGGTCCCCAAGAGAGTGAGACCCGAAGCTCATAGCTTGTTTAGCTTATACGGAAATCCAGCACTCTTTAGCTTTATTGGACAGATATTTGTTGTTTTATCCATTATTTGGTGTAATATTGATTGACAATTAATTGCGTTGTCCTTGCACGGCTCATGCTAATAAGGTTTCTTAGTAATTATTTTTTACCTACCGTCGGGGGCACCAACAAAGTGGGGCCCGGGGCGAGGGCACCACTCGCCCCGCCCTTACGCCGCCACTGCCTATATGTGCAATATAGGTATGCGCACGAGACAATATTTGTGGCTGTCTCGTCTTGAAAATGTGCTGTAAAAGTGATGTCTCGACTCGAAAAATGTATATTTCTCTATTGGAAGAGCCGTGTCTCGACTCGAATTTTGTCAGGAAAATCCTGTCTCGGCTCGTACCTAGTGCAATACTTACGTCAAGATGACAAGAATAGCCAAGGACCGAAATGCATGAAAGGTCCAGAGGCGTAGCCAGAAACTCGTGAAAGTCGGATTCATAAAGCATATTCTCTCTCTCTCTCTCTCTCTCTCTCTCTCTCTCTATATATATATATATATATATATATATATATATATATATATATATATAATATACCCAACACTGTGGGGGTAAGAAACCCCAGTTATCTCAACGGGAGTTACACGAAAATGACAAGTAAAAATAAAGTATGTATGTGTATCTGTCTGTATGTATGTATGTATGGGAGACCGGGGTATTCACGAACATTTAAGCTTTGATTATAAATAACTCCTTTGTTTTTAGAGATAAAACATTAACATTTCTTGTGTATAGAAAGCTTGAAGCTTTTCCTTTCTACTGAAATACAGAAGGAAGTCAAAAGTAACATTTTTCAATAAATCAGTGAGATGTTTTAAAAATGTTCCTATGTTCGGGATTGCCCCAGTGGTCGGGGTAATCCAGAACATACTGTTTACTTTAAACTTTCCTTTACGAAAGAAGGGAAATGCATTAAAATACATTAAAATTATACTGTAATTTAAATCTTTAATAGGACTTATAATTACAAACATAACTCAAATTAATAAGAAACGTGCCCAGACCTCATTATCTTTAAAATTATTACACATGAAAGTTAATACATAATAGGATAAACAAATGCAATCTTATGAAATAAATTCAGAAATAACGGTACATTAAGGAAAATATTCATTAAAATGAAAACATTATTTTGAGCTGTAGAAATCACATATATACGCATTCATGTTTTCTCCCAAAGACAGTATTCTTTATTAGTCCAGTGTTGAAATGCGGTTAATAGGCTGAACAAAATTAGCTAACTGCTAATGAATGCTACTAGGCTAAATAAATTTGTAAAACACTCTGAATCTCACACACAGAAAAAATTGCAGCCTATGATGAAAGATCAGATATGTAAAATCGGATTACTGACTATGATATAATGAAGTAATAATTCTAAAAATAATAAATATAGCAAACTATTCTAATTAACAAAGCTAATAACGCTCAATACCAAGACATGATGTATTTCCCAAACCAATTTCATTAACTTATTACTTACATTTCAATAAGGAAAAACTATTTAAAAATTTTTGATAATTTATTTCACACCATTGGGCAATCCCAAACACTCCAGGTAATGGTGGACATTCTGTCTGTCGTTTCCCCATGAGGCGTCAATTTATTGTTAAAATTGAAACTAATTATTGACTGCATAGTGGCTAGTAAGATTACAAAAACCTAATGCCCAAATATAGGGAAATATATAGCCTTATCTGTAATAATATAGATAAGATAAGAGCCAAGTTACGTTGCGCAGATTGTTGAATCAATTTCATAGGTGAATCGACAAACACAACAAAACATTTTCTTCCTGGTAATCCACTCAATTGACTGCCATCAAATGTATGCTACACTTCTCCCGGTCCCTCCGCTAGCATGCAGCAAAATCGTCTGTTTCGTTACAAGTTTCCTTCGGTGTAAACTTCCTTCGGCATTACCTCAGTGTTCGAGAATACCCCGATTTCTCCTATTCAGTCATGATTTCAGGGAGGGAATTTCCGTTTTATTCAAGTTCTTCTCTCTCTCTCTCTCTCTCGATATATATATATATATATATATATATATATATATATATATATATATATATATATATATATACGAGGGTCACTACGAAAGTTTTGAGATACGCATTGTTGTGGTACAGTATTTGAATTCCAACAATTGCGTTTGGTAGTGGTATCCAGAGTGAAGAAGCGAAGAAAGTTTCAACTTGCCTCGCTTATCGGCGTGGCCGTATTGCCTTCACTTGTTTGTTAATGTGAGCAGTATTCGGCTATCTAGAATGGAGCTCGAAAGGGAACATTTTCGGACAATGATCCTTTACGATTTCAAAAGTGGTTTGAACGAGACACAAAGCCTTGACCGTTTGCAGGGGGCATTTGGGGACCTCGCTCCTTCCCGTGCTACAATTTTTCGATGGTTTGGTGAATTCAGAAGAGGCCGGACATCGCTTAAAGATGAAGAGAGAGCTGGAGGTCCGGCAACAGCTGTGTCAGATGAAAACATTGCCGCTGTGGAACAAATGATTCGAGAAAATCCTCGAACAACTTTCAAGGACATTGAATCTACAGTGAACATTGGATCGCCAGCAGTAACAGAAATTCTTCATGATCATCTTCGGCTCACGAAGGTTTCATCTCATTGGGTGCCTCAAACTTTCACTGAACAGCAGAAGTGCATGCGTGTGGAATGGTGTGAAGAAATGCTTGCAAGATTTGGTGGAGGCAATTATCGACGCGTCTCTGACATTGTTACTGGTGATGAGACTTGGATCTATCAATTTGACCCTGAAAATAAATGCTAGTCTACAGTGTGGATCTTTCCATACGAAAATCCACCCACGAAAGTGAAACGACCGCGAAGTGTGGGGAAGATGGTCGCAACTTTCTTCTCTAAATCTGGTCATGTTGCAACTGTTCCACTTGAAGAACAAAGGACTGTTACTGCTCAGTGATACACCACTGTTTGCCGAACAAAAGTGTTCCAGAGCTTCGGAAACGGCGACCAAGAACTGGATTGCGTGGGATTCTGCTTCATCATGACAACGCGTCCGCACACACGGCCAAAATCACAATTCAGTTTTTAGAATCTACGGAGGTCAAACTTATGACTCATCCGCCGTATAGCCCTGACCTAGCCCCGTGTGATTTTTTTTCTGTTCCCCAGGATCAAAGATCGCATGCGTGGAAAGAGATTTTGCAGCCCTGAAGAAGCTGTAGTAGCTTACGAGAATGTACTTTCAATACTTGAAGAAAAAGACTGGCAAAACTGCTTCCAAAAGTGGTTTTCGAGGATGCAAAAGTGTGTACAGTGTAATGGTGAATAATTTGAGAAAATGTAAGTATTAAATTGATTTTAAGTATTAAGTTATTTCACATCTCAAAACTTTCGTAGTGACCCTCGTGTATATATAGAAACGCTTTCAAAGTCTTGAATGGAACACCAATCGGAAAACGACCATTAGGAAGACCTAGGCGGAAATGGGAGGACAATGTTAAGATGGATCACGCAGAGATAGGAATACAAAGTAGAAACTGGATGCAGTTAGCTAAGGATATAAGTCAGTGGAGAGCTTTCGTGAATACGGCGTTGAACCTCCGGGTTCCATAGGCCATAGAGTTATATATATTGTTTTCCGATTGGTCTTCCATTCAAGACTTTGAAAGCGTTTCTACTTTCTTCCATTCTAACTACATGACCTGCCCACCTAAGCCTCCTAGAATTGACGACCCTAACAATGTACTCTTCACGATTCGATTTTTGGATGTTGCAAAGTTCACGAGTCTAACACCGTTGTCATTACTTTCCTTATGCTGACTTTCGTTCCTTATAATCGGTTTGTTCTATCTTCGCATTGAAATCCCCTAATAGAATTTTCACATTGTATCGCGGGAGTTGGTCAAATATCCGTTCCACTTCGTAAAAACTGTCTTTTATATCGTCACCCTTATCTTCAGTTGGAGCGTGTACAATTAAATAATATCACACCACCGTCCCTTAAGAGTAATAAAAGAAAGTCTGTCAGTAACAAATTCAACCCGTTTAATTGCTGGTAATATTCGTTTGTGGACGAAAAACCCTGTTCCTAACTGGCGATTTTTATTTCCTTCCCCGTAAAAGAACTTAAAATTTCCGGAATTCACAGCTCCATTTCCTTCCCACCTAACTTCCTGAACTCCTACTAGGTCCATCCTGTATTTCTCTAACTCACTCGTAACAGATTTTAACGCGCCTGCCCTATAAAGACTTCTAATATTCCATGTTCCAAATCTCATGTCCATTTTCTTTTGCTGTGGTCGTGCCAAGTTATCAGTCCCTGTCCGAGGCTCTTGTAAATATTTCTGAACAAGTGTTTTTTTTTTTTACAGGATAAGGTTGTTAGCCTTACCCAAACCCCCAAGCTGGAGGACCACTCCTAGTCGGCTGTCCGCGACTGCTTATTCAGTATATTCGCAGCTAACCTCTATATCTAGAGGCCTTCTGATAACAGGAAGTAACTGAAAATTATCTTTTCCCACATTCTTTTCTTTCATGTAATGCACGTTGAGCGTTCGTAATGTATTCTGGGTCTCTGCAATTCATGTTGCGTGGTACCATGGGGTCAACAATCTCTGGCAACATGCATTCCTTTAAAAATCTTGACAATTTTGGAACCATTACATTGCTCCACAGATCTTCATTTCTCTCCACAACTTCAAGGTGCAATGGTGTGGTCTCATCAATATAGACAACGAGGTAACACTTACTGATCTCTGGAATGTTTAACTGTCCTTGGATCTGGTAATAACAATCACTGTTCCGTTTTAGCCTCAAGCTACCCTCATCGGCGATCTCTAGGAACAAACCTTTCCTCCGTCTTATTTCTTCTTCCATATTTTTGCCTCTAAGGGAAGGAAGACATTTTACCTCCACTAGGGCATTCTCTTCTACAATGAAACCTGAAGAATACAAGAATAGGGTATGGAATTAAGCACAGATTCATACGAATTGTAAATCATGTATGTGTTACAAGCAGCACTTTCGCAGTTATAAAAATAGCTGATTGAACAAGTTTTGTGGACGTTTAATTTCTATTTACTAATTACTTACTTTCTCCTAGTACAGTTGAACGGCTGAATAGGCTTTGATAAGAATGTAAAGAAATGCCCATCCTCTCTAGGACATCCTCTCCCTCACACGATATTATAACCACCACAACCAAATATATCGGCAGTTTGGAGTTACTTCTGTCGTATGTTGCGGTTTTTCGTTGCCCTCCTCCTCCTCCCACCCCCCACCAATACAAGCTTTGGAGCTATATGCATTGATATGAAGCGTAATCCCGTGAAGGAAGACAGACAGCGGCGAAAGAATTCGTTGCGCTGAACGAAAAGTTGTCTGACAAGCGAGTGCTTCCTGTCGAGCCACGGTGAGAAAGAAAATATTTTCTGGGCAACTTCAGGTATATTCGTATTCCACGAAAAGCGCCGAACATCATGAGTAGATGACTTATTCACAGATAATATGACAGCCAAAAAAAAAAAAAAAAAAAAAAAAAAAAAAAAAAAAAAAAAAAACGCGAACCTAGTGTCGGTTGTGGTTTGTGGAGAACGGAAGAGGCATAACATTGTGTCTAACAACAAGCTTTCCAATATATTGTTTTGTATGAATATGTTAAATTAATGTTTGATATAGGAGGAAAAGTTAACTAGAAAACTTTATATAAAGTCTATATTATTATGTAAAAGGTATCCATATTTGGTCTAAGGGAAAAGAAACAAGTCCATTTAGACAGGAACTGGCCACAAGAGACATGTCACGTGGATAATGCATATATAAACCAGGTATCTCCAAAAAGTGAGACTCCTTCTGCCCTGGTCAGTAGTGCGTAGTAAAGCCAAGATGAGGTCCCTACTGCAAGTATGACTTTGTGTTTCTCTAGTGGCTGGCTGGCACGAATTAATCTGGAAATTTTCAGAAAGGAAATGAGGATGTTTTCACAAGCTTACCAGAAGTGTTAGAACAGGAGAGCTGAAGCTCTGAACCCAGATCGCCACTTTTATACACAGTAGCTCCCCAGTTGCATCACGATTCTGGGTGGGCACCGTTCTAGACCATCTCGCCCAACCTGTCATCAGTTATCATGATATTTTGGCCATTTCTTTTCGCAAGGAAATTGCAGATCCATATAAACATTTCTATATTATTATTATTATTATTATTATTATTATTATTATTATTATTATTATTATTATTATTATTATTATTATTATTATTATCTGCTGCAGGTGAATAATGGGCATTTTTAAAAAACGCTACAACTTGAAGGAAAACTGCGTTCTTACGTGTCCTGAAGCAAGGCAATTTCAGGAAATTAATTTGTACTCAAAGCAGTATTGATACTCCTACCACTACAACTACTAATAATAGACGTAGTAATGGATTACTTACTGTAAATGAAGAGAGTTCCCCTTTGCATGCCGTATGAAGAGATGGCGGTGACATTGGTGGCTTCTCTGCATTTGGCCCATAGTCTTTGTCATTCTCCGGCTGTAAAACTCCAGTTTTCTTCTAACTCTCCGTGATGTGGATTTAGACTGCCGGTCTCTAGTGGCTTTTCTCTTCCTCATGAATTTTTGGAAGTACGTCCCAGGACTCGTTTTTTGTTGCAGATTTCCACGGACTGTAATGCCACATGGCATTTTTTTGGTAAGCTAGTCCAGCAATATAGCACCTGCGTTGAAATGAACCTCTTTTTGTTAAATTCAATCTCTTTCCTGCATTGAACTTGCACAGTAAGCTCATAAACAGTTCGGCTCCATTAGTAGTTTCGTTTGGCACTAATCTATCAGCTTTGCGCACTAATTGCTGCACCGCTGCCATGATATGGTAATACAGACCAGATGCTTCGAGAACAGGCAACATATCAATGTCTTCTTTCTCATTTCTACAGAAATATTCTTTACATTTCTCGTGCCTTCCAAAAACATGCGATGGACCATTTTTTAAATCATCACGGAGTTCTTCAACAGTATGGTTATTTTTGGCGTTGTAGGTGATGGCTCCTCGAGCAGCTGCCGTTAAACGAGGAATTTTATTCCTCAAGATTGCTCTACTTTCAGGGGAAAAACTAGTTTGAGAGCGAAGTTTGTGCAGGGTACTCGTGTAATTCCTGACACAATGATTGGCGCACTCCACTTTGGTTACATAGCGCCCGTACGGAACTCTTTCAATAATTCTTGCATGAACACTTGAGTCTCCATCCGCAATGAATTTCTTATAACGAACGCCATGCATTTCTTCGCTCCTTTGGAAAGCTTCAACTATAATGTCAGCTTCCATTGACGAGGAAGATGAAGACCAATTTTTGTAGCATTTGTGATTGTTTGGCTGTTTTTTCTTAGATTCAGCTGAAGCGCACACTGAACAATATTTGTTCCTCACTCCAACAAATAACAGTTACTACGTCGCTTGTCCAACAACGCATGCCTGAAATATAAAAATTAGTTTTCCTATAGACCCTATATTGGAAATATTTTACAATATATAAAGCACAATATTACTCTTCATTACAATTTAACACAAATGTCTAAAAGAAGAAAAAGTATAAAGAACAGAATGTGTGCGGCTATATACATATTTCTTGTTTTAAAATTATGTGAAACATATTTCACCATTTTATTGGTTATAATACTCCTTTTAGCACAGGGCTACAGAAGACATATAATTCTTTTAAAATGCCAAACGACTATCATTTTGGTTTGGTTCCGGTCGGTTAAAAAAATGTGAAAATTACGATTTATAAAAAGTTCCACCCGTTGTCCAAGATATATGTAGCGTGTGCAGGAAAAACAGTATGTCAGAAAACAGTACGTTTTTCAGAACATGCTTTTTTTCCTCTCTGACATATAGTGAAGCCATATACTATAATTTTCAAGACTTGATTATTCAATTCAGGTTTAGAATTAACTTACAAAAATTGGACCAAAGTAGGGAACCAGTTATAGATATCAAACCGATTTATCTCATTTTGGCGAATTTCTAACATACTCGTTTTCCTCCGTACGCGAGATGTATGAAACTAAATTTTACGCCAAATTTGGTTCTAACCCGTTAAAAATTACGGCAGTTATCTAGTTCTTAAAAAATGATCCCAGACAGCAATTTAAGCTTGCTGCAAGTTGACACAAACTTGCTGTTGCAAGGTCAATTAGCTTGCCGCAAGCTATACTATACAAGCCAATTAGCTTGCTGCAAGCTTGGGGCAAGCTAGTTAGTTACATCTGGGCAAGGCTTGCGGCAAGCTTGTTTTCACAAGTTAAACACAAGCCAAATTATCTCAAACGCAAGCCAAGTATAAGTGTATTCTCATCAATGGCAAGCTTTATTAAGCTTATTGCAAGCAAAAATACGCCAAACAAGTTATATGGAAGCTCGCAGTAAGCGAATTTAGGTAAAACAGTATGAAATCAGTATAATTTAACCGTCTGACTAAATCTATGCTACAATATATTTTCCCCTCGCCTTCCCAATTATTGAAGTAAATGCACAACCGTGAAAACACCCAAGTCTCCGATCCGCTTCTGCAAAACATCAAAATAAGCATAATTGTTGCTGTTTAGTTGTGACAAGCAACGCGCCGTTGCTTCTTACAAATACCTAATACGTTGTTATATTAGCCGCGAGTACTTGAAATTGCTACCTTTTTATATAAAAACGCAGAAAAATGTTTATACTTTAAACACAGCGTTCAGATAAAGTTTATACTGTAAGTTAAACTTGAAGTTTATATTAAAATATCTGCAACAGTTCTGTATTCTTTTGCGAAATAAGTAGGCTCAAATCTGCTGCCATCTATGTTCACATTTATGCTTTATACATAAATACTATAATTCGTTATGCCTCATGGTTACCGAAATATGAGGAAATAAAGAGCGACATTATAGGTACGTGGGACTAGAGTACTAGAGTACTAGACGGCACAATTAAAAAAAAAAATAAGTTTGTCCTTTATTCAAGCTGAATGCTAACAAGACGCTAACAACGCGAACACTACCTTGTCGCCGAAAGTTAAGAGGTCAGCGTCACGTGGTTTTTGAGAACAACTGAAAATCGAACGCGCGCTGGCTTTTTACTTCAATCTAAAGAAAAGCGTCTCGCAAGTGAAGCGTGGGTTGCCCGCACTACAGCTTGCGCTAAGCAGAAATAAGCTTTTGTGTATAAGCCAAAGCGAAATAAAAGCGACAGGCAAGCTTGCGGTAAGCAAACATGCTGTCTGGGATATATATCGACCCTCTCAAGAAGGTGGTATCTACTTGGAAAAAATCATGAGAAAATACACATATTCAAGAGAAATAAATATACCTTTTGGCACACTGCAACAGCAGATGGATTTCTCAGAAAATTTTAAAAACAGACGCTATTTTGAACGTTTCTTGTCAGATAGGTTGTATTTCTTAAAATAGTATGACCAGTGTGAGAATTACCAAGGAGATAGGAGGGGGAATCCCCCTGTGCAGGATTAGATAACTTCCATAAGTTCGAATTTCCTCATGTTAATTTTCTCGGATGTGCACTTTATCTCCTTTGTAAAATGTACTCGCACACTGAGTCTGGCATGAAGTAACTATGTATATAATACTGGCCCGTTTTATCCATGTCCTGTATAATTAGGCCTACAGGAAGTCAGTCACATATATTTTTCATTGTTTTGTCAAATGCACTAACAACAGTTACACATTGATGTTTTCTTTCTTCCTAATGTTACTCATATTCAGTTATTTCCTTCATAGCTTCCTATTGCGCAGGGACAATCTAAACTGTCCCTTATAAATAAACAATAAAAATTAGTTACAGAAATTATTCTGCAAAACTGGATATCATGTTTTTCTTTGAAAATCTGTATACAACGGATAAATAATAATAATAATAATAATAATAATAATAATAATAATAATAATAATAATAATAATAATTATTATTATTATTATTATTATTATTATTATTATTATTATTATTATTATTATTATTATTATTATTATTATTATTATGTCCGTGTCTCAAAAGCCCATGCAGGTAGTAACCCCAACACTGAGAAAATAGGTCACACTTTACTTTTCAATGTAATGCCGAAGATGATGGGGTCATTTATCTGACCACGTCGCAGGGCCCAACAGAAACTAGAAAACAGGTCTCTGCTCTTTGTGGCAGCTGTTTGGACTTCATCGTTTGGCGAGGATCATATTTCTCCTAAAAATACACAACAAAGAACCCTTTCCTTGAAAGTTACAATGTCAGTGAATAGCTTGTCAAGAGGTCAGCCACCTTCCACCCCCAAAAGAGAAGACGCCCCCTTCTCCCCCTCTTTACCTCGTTGAGAACGGACACCTCCTCAGTAGGTAGGTAATAGTTTGTGACGTCACTAAGCTTTATTCCGGGATTGAAAACAATTTCTTTGTGTCTGAGTAGGTCAGAAAAGGAGCTTTCTGTCACTATTTGTTGAGTGCTGTATATTGAGCAAAGCCTTAGCTAAAACTTTTACTGGAGTGAGGCTGTTTTTTTTTTTTTTGCTTAAAAACCAGCCGAACACTTGTTTCTCCATATCAATGAAATGTTTATACCTATATTATTATTATTATTATTATTATTATTATTATTATTATTATTATTATTATTATTATTATTGACTTCTCTCTAATGGACCTCACATGGATACATTGGTTTTAAAAGAATTAGGAAAGAAACGAAAACTAGTCCGAAACTGGTATGCAATAAAAGTCATATAATTCTTAACTTTGCAACTTACAGCAGCATGGTGAAAATATTTGGTATTATGGTTCCATATTACAGCTCTAATGAGCACAGAGAAAGAAATTATGGTTCTTGTTACATACATACGGTACCATAGTATGGTGGGAACAATAACAATTCTTATAATATACAAGAATTTTCGCACTAGAAGATGATAGTACCGTATATTTGTAGCACGAATCATAATTTCTTTCTTCGTACTCATATAAAGCTGTAATGTCAAACTATAATACCGCATATTTTCGCCAGTACTAGCGTTTTTGTTAATAATCAGAGTTTCATAATTTATTGCTAATTTAAAAATCGCTCCGAATCATGGTGGGTGGGAGTTACATCTCCGGAAGTAGTTACGGATTACGTCTTCAGAAGTACAAATTCTTACCTACAGGTAACTCACACTGGCTCTCTTCTCGTTCTCGCTATATTCCACATAATTTCATTTTGACCCTATTTTTATGCCTCTATTTGACCTTTTTAATGTGCTTGTTCGCCGATATAAAAAAATAACGTATCGCTTCTTTTTCAATGTTCTTTATGTGTTTGCAATCTTATCACAATCGGTGTGTTACACCTGTGTACTAGGGATGCGCACGAGACAAGATTTGATGCTGTCTCGTCTCGAAAATGTGTTGTAAAAGTGATGTCTCGACTCGAAAAATGTATTCTTCTCTGTTGGAAGAGCTGTGTCTCGACTCGAATTTTGTCAGGAAAATTCTGTCTCGACTCGTCTCGTGCGCATCCCTACTAGGTACCCTGCCTTGTAAGTTAACGGTAGAACAACTTACCACTCCAGAAGCTGCATTATGTCCATGACCATAACTCCTTTTACTCCAGCCATCATCAACGTACACTGTTATGTATGGAACACCATCGGGGTCAACATGTCCCTTCTCGATTGCAATTTGTCTTTCTTTTTCTCCATTTCGCTTCATTTGAGACCAAAGACTATCAGCCCAAACCTGCAGACAATTAGAAATAGAAAAGTAAGGATGACTTCCTAGCACAAACTTAGTCGAAAGGTTTGTGACATAAATCCAAAATGTGTTGAAGCAATTTTGGTGTCTTTACTGAAAATGTAAAGTCAACTACATATAAATAAATACAAATAAATAAATAGAACGATAGTTTAAACTTTGGAACTACAATTCCAGTTTTCCATTATAAGTTAAGAAATGTAAGTAATACAGATCTAGAAAGACAATTGCAAACGTAGTAATTATAATAAACTTTGAATGTTCAAATTTACAATGTTGTAGGCCCAAAATAAAGTTTAAGGAGGTATTCTAGTTTTCTCCAGAATGAGTTATTGTTAGAGGGAAATTTTAAGCCTATTCTTATTGCATATCAAACAAATGTATTACTTACCGGTTCTAGGTGCTGTTCAGTTTTACTAAACAGATCATTACTCATGCAAGGAATGTTCATTACACTGAGTAGCTCCTGAAGATGGGAATAACCACTTCCAATTGTTAGAGTACCCCAAACTGCACTTTCATTTATTGTCATAACTTTTGACCTGGGAGTTTCTTCAGTTGAATGAACTATTTCTCTGTTGCATACCCTGCACTTGAAATGGATATAACTACGGAGACCAACACGTCTTTCTTTGTGATACTGCAATTTCCATAAAGTGCAGACTTCACGGTGTTTATCTTGTAATGTCATCGACCACCGAAGGACGTGTCCCAAATCAACAATTCTGCGGCCACTTAACTCAGGTTTCTTGGTGACTTCCGTTTCAGGCTCGATAACATAGAATGGTTCGGTTTCGGTACTGTGGAGAAAAAAGAACTCAATATGAGAATAAGAAACTTTTCCAATTTTATCATAAAGACACAAAATGAAATGTCTATAAGTTAATAATAACAATCCGAAATTTAAATTTTAAAATTATTTATTTTGATTACTTAATCTGCTCTTATACCTCCCCTCCATGGGCGCCCTAAGGGGGGACGGGGGCACGGTCCTCCCTGACTCACGGAAATGTATAATCTATAGATCCAGCATTGGGACCCGGGATTGCATTCCCCATTCTACCAGCTCCCACTATACCCCTCCAGAAAATTTTCTTCGGGAGTCGTTGTTCCCCTCCCCTTGTAACAAAAAATAATCATATCGCAGATACGCCCTCTCCCCTAACCTGATTACGTAATAACTCCTTTGTACGTACAAAAGTATTCTTTGACAATCCTTGTATTAATCACATTTAATTTGTTCCTATACAAAGTTACTATCTTGACAGGATATAGTTCTCAAACAGATATCCGAGTCCGGTGTGAACACACCACTGTTTACATACGATATGTAAAACGTAGTGCTGTAATTTTACTACATAGCTGTTCTCAGTAATATAATAAGCATATTATTATTATTAATTTTAATTATTATTATTATTCGTTTCTGAAAGAAATATAATTCTACTCTGCTTTTCTTGTGTAGAAAATATATAAACTATTAAGTAAACATCCTTACCTCATATTAAAACTATCTTCCTGTTGAAAACTTCTAGAAGAGCTTGTAGGTTCTTCACCGATGTCTTGGTCTGTCCGAAGGCTATTGTCTCCCTGTAGTGGAGTATCTTCCAAATTCTCTGTAACGGCATTTACCGGTTCATGATCACATTCAAGTCTTCGTAGTTTCCACGCTAGACGACGTGCTTTAGATTGCTTATTTCTTTTTCTCGTCTTTGACAGTGGTCGTTTCTTACTAGCCATTATCACGGATAGAAAATCACGCACCAGCTTCACAATAGAAAAGAGCAGCAAGTGGTTAGTAACACTGATGCTTTCTACGCTTATGGATGAAGTATGGCTACAATTCACATGGCGGCGCCACCGTACGACGGGAAATTCGAAATTATCGAATGTTGTAATAAATTCCTACTTTTCTCGAAATACGTACAATTTTAAAAGTAAATAATTATTACAAAAGAAAGGACAACACTCAGGCTATAGAACTATATATATTAATTCATAAACATATTCACTATCTTAGTGTAACGGAAAGTGAAAGAAGAGTGGTACTTTGCAGCGCGTTGTTTTGCCAAGAATTGTTGTAATTGAATTGCGCACTTCTTCAAAGAAAGTCACATAAAAGTTAAGTAAACAAGAACAAAACTTTGTAAAGTTATTAGATCTCTTAGAGAAAGTGTAGGGAGTAATATATTTTAGTTTCACTGTTCTTGTTTTATTAATTTAGTTGAAAAGTAGGAATAGCTTATCGTTAATTAATGGTTAATTATATCATAATTAATTAATTAATCTTCGGAAAAAATATTTGCAAACGATATAAATATCATCATTATCAGTCTTCCAATAAAAATCAGAAATATTTTCCCATTATTTTACGAAAATCTTGAACGTCGTGTATGCCCATAAGTGTAGGTGACAATTCGGTGTAAAACAAGGGTGTTTAAATAATTTAACTAAGCTACTTAATCATATAAACAAATTATATAGCGTTCCGAAAATATCAAAGAAACGTTGTTAGTATTGGATAAGTGCGACTGAAATGTCTAACCAATGTTTGTCAATTTCAGAGTTAAAAAAAATGAAAAATACAATACCAGGTTAACTATTGGTCTGGTAATGCTATCCTACTAAGAAGTGATTGAGATACCAAAAAATGTTATAATCGTTGGGAGACATATTAGAAGAATACAGTGGCTCAGAGAGAGAGAGAGAGATTAATACTGCAAATCGTTCATAGTCTGCACCTTAGTTTAATGCCGATTAAAGTGCGTGTATAGGCGTGTATTGAAGTGAACATTTGAACACAAAATCTGTTGAACATTGCTGAGGTTGCGGACAGGTTTGTAATGCATTTCACGGGTTTGATATTGTAACGATTATAGCAAGCACCTAAGGTTCCCCACTGCACACTGTAATTTAAATTCGTGCTTAATTAACACTCGTTTAAATTTAAGAAATGTATAATAATAATAATAATAATAATAAATAGTAAACAAAATTATCATTTACATAATTTATGAACATAAATTAAAATTTATTAAAGCATGTAAGTGCAATGGACTTAAGTTATTTTTCGGTTTCTGTCTTTTTCTTTCTTTCTCTCTGTCTCTGAGAGCAACGGCACTTCTTGTTAATTAGATCGAGATTTAATAATATTTCTGCTTACACACATCACTCTACTTCAGTCTGCAGTATAGTGCGAAAATAAGTATCGACTACACTTTGGGTTCGTTGAAATGTTTATTTCGATTTGTTTAACACAAAAGCTCATTATGCATATTACAAATACCAGGAATGATCCTTACCCACGGTCAGTAGGGAACTTTAGGTACACTGAGAAAAATTATTTATCCGTTGCGTACAAATATACGGAATCTTTATGTTTACTACAGAAATCAGTATGGAGCATACGTTACCCATATGCTACATTCGCACTGCTCATAGATGTTACACCATGCTTTTGCAGGATGTCTGACATCTAACATACATACATTACACACACACATATACGTATGATGTATACGTGAGCTGTATGATGCATACGTCTATCTGTATGTGAGATAATGACCGCCTATATGATAAACGTTGATACGGAAAGTACGTTTATTCGCAAGACTTATGCAGAAAATACGTATAAAATAGATTTTCAGTTATACGTTTACTGTACGTTAAGTCCAAAAACTACAGGATTTACACAACAACCTACGTTTTTACGTACGCCAGATACGTTTTTCTCTCAGTGTAAGAAAATAATAAACAGGATGAAAATACTCATTTTGAACTACTGGTAAGTAATATTAACGGAAACAGCGAATTCTGTGAAATGGTACTCTTTACTCTCGCACCTAACAGAAAAGTTTAGGCAGAAGCTCATATAGTGTTTTTCAAATTACTTTTTGGGAAATTTTACATGGAGATGAAAATTTGGGAAACAAAACCGCAAAGTCGGTCTACTTTTGCAGCACTTAACACATACTGTTGGATTTATAGCTTATAGGGAGTGTAGTGAAAGAATATTCATCAACTAAGCAATATACTACAATTAAGGCCTTGGAGGTACAATGTAAAGGGTTTTCCTCAAAAAATGGAGAGTGTCGAATAATTTGTTAACAAAGATACATGGAGTGAAAATTTTAAAAACATTTTGAATAGATTGGAAACAGTATACAGAAGGTTGTTCCACATATGTTTGACCAAACGCGACTCCTTTTCCTCGTGCGCAAAGTGAACTCGTACGAACATGTTTAGGCAGCGAGTTTGTCAATATAGCGTGATCTGTGAGAGAGTGTTTGTATTTTCTCGTTGGGCCAAATATACCACTTAAACACAGTTGCTTTTGGGAGTGTTATGTTGTAGCCTATCACGACACAAAGTTTAGTGTTTAGGTAACACTTTAAGACCAGGAGTTACGAAATTAACTTGACTAACTAAGAGTATGATAAGAAGGATTATGTTGCACGAACGTTTGGTTATCGAGCGAAAGGGAGAAGGAAACGGATATGCACACATGCCGCCACCAGCATGCAGGCGTAAATTCGCAGATTGGCCATCAAGAGAATCTCTCAGCTCAAAGAATTCACATTTTCCAGTGACGAGAACGCAAGGGTAACACTCAGAAGCTCTAACGAGCAACGTATATCAAACCAAAGGTAGCAGTACGTTGCTACATTGGATGAGGCGTGGAGAAAATCAAGGGTCATCATGTACAGACAAAGTCGCGAAGCGCTTCACAAAGTGGGTCTAACCATGGAGAGACACTTTGCTGAAAGGATTTATGGTTGTTGTTTATTATCACAGATGTAAACTGAAGTTTCGCATGGTGTTGCACTGAAAAATCAACTCGCACTACAACCAAGAGATCTTGAGGCCGATCTATGACGAGGAGTCATCAGAAATTTGCGAAAATAAGACCAACATGATTCACATCCATCAGGACAAAATTTCATCATACATCTCAAGATCGGTCATCGCAACTACCAGGATATGAAAGTTGTTACCAGAATACAGACCATACCTTTCAACGAGATACGACTTGAAATTCCCAGACGAAAGTTAAATGAACTTTTGTGGATTTGAACTGCTTAAAAGGGCGTTAGGCGAGAAATATGTGACAATTGTGAGTGGACTTTGAAAAGCTGTGAAAGAGGACTGGAACAAGATACCCTCGTAATTCTTCAGTGGAGCGTTCTGCAATGGAAACCATCTTTCTGAACCAGGGGAGACATCTATCACTGTTGCATCCGGTGCTATGGATTTTTGTAATTATTTGGTTAGTACAGTTCGATCACAGATACGTGGCACAGCCTGTTTAAAACAACTCAGTTGTGATTCCTTTTGAAATTTCCCACACTGTACAATCAATCTCGAAGTTAATTTTTGCATTGATGGTGAAGACTGTTATCTCTCATATACAGAATGATCCATTTCTAATGATAGTAGTAAATATATCAGAAATCGTAAAAGGCAGAGAAGTACCATGATACTTTAGGTAGGGGGACAGCGTCCTCGGTATTTTGTAATACTACCGGAAGAACAGTGTTGCCAAGCCAATGTAAAGTTGCTTTTTCAAATGGCAGTACACCAGATAATTACATATTTCAAATTAGCGTGTGAAACGAAAATTTAAAATACTACATTTATTATTCAGTGTTACAAACTAAGGATGTTATAGTATCACAAGCATCCAAAGTTTGGAAGCCTCTATCACACACAGTACAATGGAGATGGACAGGATAATGCATATCGAAAGTACGTTAGCGTTGGATACCATGGTCATGGTATGACTTGTTTGGAATGAATAGGAACGAAGTTACAAGGGCTTGAAAATTTGAATTTTTTGTAAGGGTTTATTTCGATCAAATATTTGGATAAGTACATTTTGTTCCTTATATCGCTAACAATTGAAAAAAAAAAAAAATCATTTTGCCTTTTACAGTGTGTGGTTATCTCGACCCATTCCGGAGATATGTTTAACGTTGATAAAGTTCGCATCACTGCTGAAGATGCCGTATTTTCGGAAAATATTTAAAATGATTGTTGTTTTCTGTCTCTTTCATAACATTACAAGAAAAGCTTTTAATAGTTGTAATTACAAGTTCTCGTAATTACATGATTCAAGCAGTGTTGCAAAATCTATCAATGTTAATATCTCCGGAACGGTTTGAAATATCGAAGTGCTGTAAACTTCAAAATGATTTGTTAGCGGATTGCAAACGACAGAAGTAACTAGATATTTTACTAACTTAGCATTTTTCGGAATAAACCCTTTCAAAAAATGCACATTTTCAAGCTCTTATAACTTCTTTCGTGTTCCTTCGAAACAATGGTATCCAGCGCTAAGGTACGTTCAATGGGCATTATCCTATCCATCTCCGTTCTGCTGAGTGTGTGATAGGGGCTTCCAAACTTTGGATGCTTATGATACTATAGCGTCCTTAGTTTGCAACACTGAATAATAAATGTGGTATTTTAAATTATCGTTTGACATGTTGATTTGAAATATGTAATAATCTAACGTAGTGCCTTTTGAAAAAAATATAACTTTATATTGGGTTGGGAACACTGTTCATCCGGTGATCTTACAAAATACCTAGGACGTCGTTCACCTCCCTATAGTTTCTTGGTGCAAACTTTCGATTCTCCGCCTTCTGCGATTTCTGAGATATTTACTACTATCATTATAAATAGACTACTCTGTAGCCAAAATCCACTGGTGAAATCCTCTCACCTAAACAAAAACAGCCTATTTGAACATAAGGCGAAAACCCCGATGTTTCAAAGTTACGCGATGCAGAGAACGAGGAAAGTGTAACTGTGAGGCTGCCTAGCTCGAAAACTATAAGATATATTAAAGGTGGTTAAACAAATATCACAGGAAATATCACTTTCTAAGTATCCATGTTTCAGAGTTAGATCGCAACGAATTTTATCGGGGCGCTGAGGTATCGGAACCCTGATTTAAGTACGGATAAGAAAAAAGAAGATAGTTTTAATAGAAAATGTCTAACTATGGGTTTATTAAGCTGTTATGTCATGTACATGAGTATTATGATTTGTAAATTTCACAATATCACTAATTTTAATATCTGCAATTATGCAAACACACATAGCAGAGTTTAACATTAAAGAGAAAACACATGAAAATCAAGTGTACCAACCTTAAATATCATTTGATCACAGTCATCTAGTAGGATTGTAGCATATTATGAATGAAAATTTTTATCCCTTGAAATAGTTATAGAGCTATATAGGAATGATGATACTTTTCTTTTTATATACATATGTAGGCTTGTTTCACGTGTCCGTGTCCGTCAAGTCTTGTCCGCCCCGACAGCATTGTTTTCTTTATAGACCCGATCGCTGGTGTTTGCTCCACCCAGTGGTCATTTCCGGTCATTTCTAAATCCTTTTCTGAGCATCGGTTGCCAGTCAACTTCCGCACTGAAGGATCATTTTGGGTTGGTCTATTCCTATAACCTTTACGTTTGTCATTTCTTTTACCCTTCTCTTCTTCCTCCGATTCAGATGACGATACTATCTATCCGCAATCCCTCGAAATTATACATTTTGGTTTCATTACTCGCGTCCTCCGAAACAGCAACTTCAATTCTATCGATTTCAAATAATTTCTCACAACCGTTTTCATTATTCGCCGAAGATTTCCTGCCTCTATCTAGCTTTTCGCGAAGGATGTTTTCACATTTATCCTGAGCTTCCGATATTTGATTTTTTACAGTTTCCTTTAAGATTTCCATGTCTCGTCTATACTGATCGCTACCATGTCTATATGCATCTATCACATCTCTCTCAAATACTTTCATTCTACTCACAGTATTCTCGTTTAGCTCTCGCCACTTTCGGCTATCTTCAACTTGCTGCTCTTTCACAATATTTACCTCCTTCTGACAATTTATGCTAACCTTACTTATTTCTGCTTTTAGATTATATATTTCTTTAGTAACAGATTCAATTTGTATATCAACATTTTCGTTAGTGTCATGTAATCCTAATTTTAAGTTGTCTAAATCTTTCCTAACCTGATTAACATCACTAACATCATCATTTAATTCTCTAGACACATTATCCCGAAATTCCTTTATACTATCCATACATTGAACTTTGGTATTATCTATTTCCGACCGAACCTCTCTTACATCATTAGTTAGATGAAGAAAAGTCTTTAAGTGACGATAGATGGGTTGACATGTTTGACATTTCGGATTTTAATTCACTCCTTAGTGATGATATATCATTTTAATTCGCACGATAGATCAGTTGACATTTTTGACATTTCACATTTTAGTTCGTTACTTAGCGATGCCATATTAGACCTCAGTCCTGCAATTATATCTGTTAAGGTTTCTAAAAGAGGACCAACCCCAATTTCAATCTCCGGGATAGGTTTCCTTGACTTGGCCTTCCTACTAACATTAACGCGTTGGCTTGAAATAGAGCCGGAAACATTGTTCGTTTTCACTTCCTCATTCGATTCTAGTTCCCGTTGCGCCTGGCATGCATCACAATACCAACTACCGTAATTTCTTTTCAATATTTCGAATTTTCAATGAATAATTGCACGCAATTTATATGGAACCAATTTCCACATTTTATTGATATTTTGTCTGAATCACTTATACTTTCACAACAGCTATGTTTTTCAGGTTCATGTTGATCTACACTTGGCTTACTTAATCTCATATCTTCATATAAAATATATCGGCTACACATCCCAAACATTCCCCAACAAAATCTCCACTAATGTGTCATTAACTATACCTTATTTGTATAAATATCAACCTTATAGTTTTTCACAATGATAGTACATACTTTAAGTATAAAATTAATTTCTATACCAATCCTAAAGCCGAAGGTCGCCAATTGAAGAAATAACTCTTTTCACGCCATAAAAGAAAAAGAAAATACACCAGGCAAATCCTCGATTGGTCACCAATTGAAGAAATTTCTCGTTTTGTACAATTACTTAAATTCAATGTTTACTCTCGTTTCCATGGAAATGGATCCTGGATTGGATCGCCAATTGAAGAAATAAAATAAAATTTTATATAAAAAATAAATTCTGAACATGGTTGCCAATTCAAAAATAGTATATTTTTTATATTTGTAGTTATTTATTGATTGAACTCTAAACTAAAGCAGCAATCGATTGTGAGAAGCGAGAGAAAAAAAATCTTGTAGCTTTTTGAAATGAGGTGCAATTACGTTCATTACTGTAGTATTGTTCTATTATAACGTAAAATTTGAAATATTATACTCAACTTTTCCATTATTGAATTCTTTTATTGCTTACAGATGGTGAAATACAAGTCTTTAACATTTTGATTGAGATGGACAACATCGATTCAGTTCAGCAAATAAGATCCGAAGAAGAGAAAAATCCTCACGAATTACTGAAGTGTCTAAAAGTTCCAATCATTACTCAGACAGCCTTATATAATAACTTTTGACTATTTAAATTTTATAACAGAATTTCGACTGTATTTTTTTACAATGAAATAAATCGTATAATAAAGAAATGTCAAGGTTTTGATCATGTAATAGGAATATCCCATCGTCATCATACTGCAGCATGTATATATATATATTGATCTCTCGCTACAGGTATACAAGGCAGAACAACAAAGATATGGCACATAAACAGATTGTTATCTTCCTCATTCTGGCAACATTATATTTTATTAACCCAATTTTTTTAAATATTCACACTGTCGAGTAACATGTTTCGGTTTATCGAGCGATAACACTGGTCTTCAAAATGTAACTTTTTTTCGCTCCCACGAACGAAAATAGGTGATTCCTATAGGTTTCGAGCTCCTGAGTACGAATCCGTAACCCGTTTTTCTCCACGACGTACCAGTTTTCAGGGAGGGAGGGGGTGTTTCAATGTCCGCCCAAAGATGCTATTCTCCACCCATAATAATTTGCACGTTGTAATTTAAATATCAATATAAGTTATGCAGATAAAATTGCATAAAATGTTTAACACTTACGTGTCATTTGGTTTTCCTACTCCTCTTGTAATTACTACAGGGTGTCTCGCGTGTCACATTCCAACAGAAGTCTGCCAACATATTCACACCCCATTTACCACTGTAGTGCCTCTTCATGGTAGCTATTTGTTGGTGAAACCTTTCCCCGTGTTTCGTCAGAGATCTCCCCCAAGCTGTACATTTCAGGGAAGAAGTCCAGGTGCCAATGCCGGAAGTGTAACTTTAGGGACATATTACATCCCATGTTATGAAATGAAGTAATTAACCTGTCCACAATGTGTTTGTAATCAGGTGACTTATGATTCCCTAGAAAGTTACTGCACACTTCTCGAAAGGCCTCCCAAGCCTCATTTTCCACTTCATTAAGCTTAGAAGAAAGTGTAGTATCCTTAAAAACGTCTCTGATTTGAGGTCCCTCAAAAACACCTTCTTTCACTTTGGCCTCGCTCAGTCTTGGGAATAGTTTTCTGAGATGATTAAATGCTTCACCATCCCAGTTCAGGGCCTTGACGAAGACCTTCAATATCCCTAATTTGATATGAAGGGGTGGTAAGAATATTTTCTCCGGATCCACAAGACGTTCATTAGCCACGTTCATCTCCCCTGGGACCAGTTGCTTCCTTGGCAGCCATTTTGTAATGGTGTACTGATCTTTGGCTCGACTATCCCAATGACACAAGAAGCAGCAGTGCTTTGTGTAACCTTGTAAACCGGTAAGGATGGCAATAACCTTAAGGTCAGCGCACACAGACCACTGGAATTGTTCGTACTTTATTTTCTGCAATAGGTTTTGCATGTTCTCGTATGTTTCTTTCATATGCAGCATGAGCAATAGGGATGGCTGGCTTTTCATTGCCATTGTGTAGTAACACTGCCTTGAGACATCCTAGAGGAATCTACGAATAGCCTCCAATCTTCAGTGTTGTAGTTCAACTTCAGTTGTCCCATAAGCAATGGAATGTCACTGCAATGCACCAAATCACCATCCTTTGTAAAATTAGGAACTAGCCTCACCTCTCTTTTCCTATACATCGATATATTCACATCTTGGTTTAGTAGATTCCATTGTTGAATTCGTGATGCAAACAACATGGCCTTAGACTTGGGAAGTTTTAAGTCTCTGATCAGATCATTCAGCTCTTCCTGACTTATCACATGTGGTTCATTAGTGTCAGGCACTGGAGCGTAATTGGGATCTGACTGTGTACTCAAAGATTGTGCAGCATCCTCACAAGCAGCAGGTTCTTCATCGGATGAAACACTGCACAGGGTGCATTAGTCTAGTGGTACGGGTACAGGCAGACAAACATATTTCACAGGTCTCCTCGCGGAATCCAAGTTAGGATACTGTATTTTATGCTTCATGCTTTTGAGAAAGCTTTTATATTAATCAGGCAGAAGTAACAGCCTGAAACATGATCACGGGGCTCGCGCCAAACCATAGGTACGGCGAACGGCATCGATTTATGTGTACCTTTCAACCATCCTGTGAGAATACGCGCACACGAGCTACAACTTTGTTTCGGAGCCCAAACGCGATCCTGGTCGCCGATTTTACAACCGAAGTACAGATGGTAGACTGTGTTCAGGAACGGTGACAATGCCCTACTTTCTCCCTTGAAAATCACTTCCCCACATATGTAGCAGAATGAATCTGTCGAATTGTTGCAAGTTCTCGGCATGTTCGTTTAACACAAACGTCAATATTTCACGCATAAATATTTTTCACTTACGGTATGCACAGACACAGCGTAACACCACCACCCAACACGAAGGTCAACTCGAAACTGAAATATTTGTTTCACGCAACAACGTGGTGTATGTCTTGGCGCCTTTTTTCAACAATCTGTCTGTCGTATAGACAAAAGGGAGCCGACGAATGATAGCAAGTTGGTTACGAAATCTTTCTCCATCAATAACGCCTAGGTTTTAGTGTATGCAGTGTGGAACGACAATAAATCTTTGCAACCCAAGGGGAGGGGGGTACGTTTCCGGGGGGTCTTGAGCTAGAGAAAAGAATGTTCCTTGGATATAGCCTAGTAACAGTTCTTGGATTAAAGTGAAAATTCAGAATTATGCACTCCAAACACATATTAAATACGAAAAATACTATTTTTCTGTCAATTATGGAAACAGCACCCCGCCAGAAAAAACCTTACGTGCTGGAACTTTCTCAATGAGATATTCATAATCAGTGTCTCGAAATCTATCCGGTACACCCTTTTACCCTCGTGGGAGGATTTTCATGCCGACCAGTGTAATATTCTCGCTTCTGTATGTCATCATTTTACAATTTCTCCCTTTTCAAAATTTGGAGGGAAAACTACAATGACAGAGATGAGGAACGCTCTTCGTGACTGTAACATTAACTGAGTTAATGTAGCCACTAAACCACATACAATAAATGAAACGTGAACTATATAAAATTAAAAACATGCAAATGAAACAAAAAATATACTGGACAGTGCTTTGGGGTTATTCCATTATTCATATTAGTTACTTGGGAACAGATTACAAAGAAAACTAGATTTTGTGCCATTTTGTTCCTTAGAATTAAAAGAATTCACTCAGATACATAATATTAAGTATCGTGAAACTAAGGGCTGCAAGCTGATGCCTCAGGTGCATCTATGAACGAGATCAATATTACATCAGTAACCACCATGAGCGAAACTAATATAATTCGAAAAACACAGGTTTGCCGAAAGTTGCAATTCTGCTAATCAAATTTCTAAATCTAAGGGCTCCACGCCGTCACTGTCGTTTCTCTTAAAAATGGCAGAATTCTTCTTTCGATGTTGTACTAGGGGTGTTCGATAAGGCTGAGGGCCTATCGAACTTCGGGAATGAAAATTTATCGAGTTGTCATCGGTTACTCGAAACCGTTCGAGTATTTGAAATTATCGAAGTTTCGGGTATTATCGAAATTTCGAGTATTATCAAAGGTTCGGGTATTATCGAAGTTTCGGGTATTATCGACATTTCGAGTATTATCAAAGTTTCGGGTATTATCGACATTTCGAGTATTATCGAAGTTTTGGGTATTATCGACATTTCGAGTATTATCGAAGTTTCGGGTATTATCGACATTTCGAGTATTATCGAAGTTTCGGGTATTATCGACATTTCGAGTATTATCGAAGTTTCGGGTATTATCGACATTTCGAGTAATATCGAAGTTTCGGGTATTATCGAAAGTTCGAGTATTATCGAAATTTCGAGTATTAACGAAGTTTCGGGTATTATCAAAAGTAGTGATGGACAGTTCCTTCATCTCTCCAATGATTCCTTCTTGCAGCCAAACTAGTCAAACAACTTTTTTCATCTGATAAGTTATTGCAAAGTTGTATTTGTGAGAAGAAAGGAAAGTGTACAGAAAGGGATTGTTTTTTCGTCCAACACACACACACACACGCGCGCGCGCGCGTTCAATTTCTTCCTGAATATAAAAATATATTTTAAGTTTAGAAAATGAACATACGCATTTTTGGAACTTAAGATTAGACTTTTCTTAACTTCTCAATAAACACACCATTATTTAAAATATCCAGAAATTATGGTAATCCTACCCCGGGGGATTTTGAATACACAGAGGGTGAAAGTAGCAAAAATACTGGTAAGCCACGGTGAACATAATCAGAGATATGTTCGTGGGGAAATATTCCTCCTGAACAACCCCCTGAAATTACCACTGATTTGACTAACATTTATTTTACTGAAAGGCTAAAGGGAGAGTTTGCGCCCAAAGCATCATCATATCTGATTACGGCAATGTGTGAACTAGTGGCCATTAAGAGAAAGCAAACACTTTGCTTTTCATATGATATAGTATACGCCCAACACCTCAACCATATTAATCACGTACGGTGTTGCTAAAATGTTGTAGCAAAATTTTACTTTTAAGCCAAATGTGTTATCTTCTGTCGTGTTTGCTTTCTCTTAATGGCCACTAGTTCACACATTGCCGTAATCAGATATGATGATGCTTTGGGCGCAAACTCTCCCTTTAGCCTTTCAGTAAAATAAATGTTAGTCAAATCAGTGGTAATTTCAGGGGGTTGTTCAGGAGGAATATTTCCCCACGAACATATCTCTGATTATGTTCACCGTGGCTTACCAGTATTTTTGCTACTTTCACCCTCTGTGTATTCAAAATCCCCCGGGGTAGGATTACCATAATTTCTGGATATTTTAAATAATGGTGTGTTTATTGAGAAGTTAAGAAAAGTCTAATCTTAAGTTCCAAAAATGCGTATGTTCATTTTCTAAACTTAAAATATATTTTTATATTATTGTCTTAATTCTTTTCCTGAGTAACGTATTCTTGCGAAGAACACTTTATCGCTATTGATTTTTCATAAATATCAGCACAAGACAGAATTGCAAGCCAAACTTGACTAAACACAGCGAAATTTTACAGTCTTCCATTTTCATTAAAATTTCGGGCATTAGTTAACCCCAGACAATTTTGAATCTAGGACGTATGGTAAGCCTACCCGGGGGAAACCTTGAGATCATCACTAAATTTAATGAAGATGAAAAACGGAAATAAATCTATTTCCTCGACAGTGAATATAAAGTGTAGCATATGTTCTATAAAGTCGGTTTGTACATTATGATGAATCCACACACTAGCGGATCCAGAAGCGTCGTTTGGTGGAGGCAGATTGCTTCTTGGTCGAATAATGTAGGCTTTAAAAACGTAAGAGTTTTGCATCAATTCAGAAGAACGTGGTGCATTATTTTATACAGAGTGTTTCAAAACAACACCGCCAACGTTTGGGAGGCGATTCCTGACATAGGGTTGCCATATTACCTGATTTTAACAGATACCACCCGATTTTCAGGTTCTATATTCGTCCCCAGCTTAATCATCTCTTAATCACGGAAAACCACCCGCTTTTTTGGATTGGAGAAAAATCTAAGACGACTTTGTTGATAAAGTGTTGTTATATTCAGCGTAAACCGCTACATTTCTGTGTCAATCTCAATCGCGAGGGGACAGATGACAGAAACAAGATGAACGTAGAAACTGTCAAATTATTATTACTGGTTTTGTACAATATGAAAGACGTATCATGCGTAGAATTTTATGATAAGATTTTATGCAATCGAGATTTTTTAAAAAGAAAGTTAAAGGGAGTGAAAAATTAAAAAAAGGCATAATCATACACATTTGGGTCCAACCCATGAATACTAATGTATGATCTCATGGGTGCGTATTTCCCGGATAACATTCTGTCCAGTTCAACTGAACAAGTCTATGTTGTTACGTAATCTATATGTTTAACTAGTCTTTATATATTGAGAAATGATTGCAAATTGAACCACGGTATCCTTACCATTTTGTTTAGAGTAGATTCATTATTAGTATTTTTTTTTAAAAAATGTTTATACTGTATTTCATATATTGTGAAACTGTGGTAATTTTGTATGTTAGTGTGATTTCAAGTAGAAATCTTTGAAAATGATTAGAAATTTTATAAGAGATGGACCAAGACTCCTAAATATGTTTTAGCTTTCATACGATAAAAGTTTCGAAATTATTTTGTATTTCTTAGAGAGAAAACCGTATGAACATCTGCCATATATCGCTTTTTTTTGAAAACAACTTGTTTTACAGATATCCTTATTAGAGATACCTTACTGTAATACTTACTTTACAATTCGAGACTCACATTTCTTTAACTTAACATTAAAGGCAGAAACTAAATTTGCTTTACTTAGTTTTGTTAGAAAAGTACATTGGAAGTGTCACTTAACAAAGAAATCACTAAAAAATGGTCAGAAGGATCGTCAGTATTTGTAATACACAAGTTCATATAAGTACTTCCGGTTTAGAATTCCCCGGTTTTCTAATTTCAAAATATGGCAACCCTATCCCTAGACCAAGATAAAACAAAAAGTATAGACCAACCTGGGTGCACAAATGCTTCCTTTTGGAGTTATAGGCTGCCGAAAATATGAATAAATGAACTTTATAGGTCCATAGCTCCAATACTATAGGATGTACCGTAGTCGGGTCAAGATTTTATTTAGGAACTAGTATGTGCCCTATTCAAATATCCAAGTTTCAGAATGATCCAAATATCCCATATGATCTTTTCGCTGACATTTTCACTACAGTAACTTAAACACACTTTCCGGCAACGTTTCAGCTTGAATTAGCAGTATAACCTTGTTTCCCATAGAAAAATCTGATTACAACCGAAGTGCAATATAATCGCAATCGGTTTGAAAGACATTGGCTTCTTGTTTCAGAAAAGAAAGAAACAGTGATGAGTAGTCTATTGTATGCAGGACACGACAGGAGCGATAGGGTCTAATATTTCTTTCAACAACTGCAAAGCAAGTAACTGCACGACCATCTTTCTTTGAAAGTCTGTTTGCAACAATATACTAAACAGCTGAGAGAACTCTTGAGGAAATAATGTTTTTCTTTCTTTTCCCTTAAGAAGTGATCGGAAGTTATTTTAATTTGATATGGAAATTGAATCAGAGCCATTGAAATGTTTCAGAGCAGGTATGTTTTTCTCCCCTTTCCCCTTCATTCCTTTTGTCCCTCCCTGGTTTGGTCCCCGACCAAGTAAGTTTGTGATGAACAACATCGTGTTTGTGGGTTTTCTCGGCGTACTCCCGTTTACTTCCACATTCTTATGCTACCAATTATTCCATCATCATTCACTTGCCTTAATCATCCTTCTCCCTTAGCCTAACAGATATAATATAGTAGGTCATTAAACTGGAAGATTTCATTTCATTTTCCTTCAGTCTCTGTTCTGTCATATGTAGAGTTCTCCCTTGTGCATAGCACCATGCCATGAGGGCATATAGGGAGTGTGGAGTTAACTCTCCAAACTTTCTTGATCTCAGTCGTAGATGAATGTGGTGTGGGCATCACGCTTCGGTAACATCCCCCCGCCCCCTCCCAGGTACGCATTAAAACTGAGGTTGGTAATGCCCCAGAGTCGCACGGCATCTTATGTACAAAATCAAATATCGTAAAGTAACCAAGAGCAACAGATACCTGACATATGCATTTAGACCAATTCCCTTTAAAATCGGACAATTCATTCGAAAGTTATCGTAGCTTTCACACGCTCAAAGTAAGAACAAATACTTCAATTCGGGGAAAAAATCCCCTTGTCGTATGGCAAACAAAACAGTAGGTGTCTGGTGAAAGCAAACGAGAGCATTTTAAAATGAGTTCCATCAAAATCGGACAATCCGTTCGAAGGTTATCGTCGGATGTCACATACAAAAGACAGACAGGATGGCCTGTAATAGGGAGCTTCGCACCCAAAATTCTCAAGGTTTGTTTCACGACAATCTCAAATACTCGAAGGCATTCGAGCGCCGGATAGTAAATTTTCGAAACGGAAATTTGATAAGTCTTCAGCCTTATCGAATTTCTCTACCTATACCTATATCAGTAGCTGTCTCTATACAGAACTTTAAATTAAACCCTCGAAATCAATGTAAAATTATTTTTCTGCCTGCCCCGTTATTGGCGCAATCGGCAAAGTGACTATTAGTAGACTAATGGTGTCTTGGATTCCAATTCCATTCGGGTGATGTATGTTTTCTCTTCCTCTTTCTCTCTTTTGACAGACTGCTTAAACCTTGTACAGATCTGTGGGGAAAAAATTTTTCCTTCACTTCATTGCTAAGGAGAGAAGTTTTAAAATGAACATCTTGCATATACATATGTAATACATATTATATACAGCTATGATAACCTCGAATACATTATTTCTTCCGAACACTCCGATAATCCCGAATTTTTCAAAATATTCAAGCGACTCGACAAATCTGATCATATTGATATTTCTGTATTTGCTGCTCTCAAACAATTCGAGACTCTCGAACAGTTCGAGTGTCTCGAAGTTGTCTAATATTTCTTACATTTCGAGTGCCTCGAACATTTCGGGAGTCTCGATCATTTCGAGAGTCCCGAACATTTCGGGAGTCTCGAAAGTTCGATAATTCGATAAAATTAAAATTCTTTATCGATGAAACGGTTTTGAAATTTTATCGAATTGTTATCGATTACTCGATTATCGGAACAGCCCTATGTTGTACCTGACCTACTTACTCGCATATGAAGTGTAACATACCACATAATAATAATTATTATTATACCCGTCATTACCAGCTTGCAATTAGAGACTTGCATTATTAAATATGTGCATTCTTATTATTAAATATATATGAAATCCTACAAATTTAGCTTTATAAGTAGTATTAGAATATATTTCTTATTCTCACCTAATCATGTAATGCAAATCAATTCCAACATCATCAGAAAACAAGAAAACAGCGTATTACTTGTAATATTAAAACAATGACGCAACGAAAAAGAAGACTAGCACTTAGAGTTTTCATCTCAAGTTAAGAGAGGTAACTTATATAGTCTTCTCACACTACAAACTTAACAGTAAGTATCATCTATCACGCAACAAATCAAATATTGACCCGAAACAATGGCGATTTAAATTATCTATGTGTAAGTTTCATGTAACTTGATAACTCAATTTAATATGCATTAGCTGTGTGTGATTATGAACGTAACACGTAATGCACGCAGTTAATAGTGTGTTGCATGCACAGTTCAAGTATACAATCACCGATAAATGCGTACTAATTATTTAATATCATTGTTCTCCGCTGATATGGTCTGCAAATATAGAATAGACAGGCCAATGAAATCCCATGTATAACTTGACAATTCTAGTATAAAACATATCACGTCTCATTATCAAATTAATTTAATTCCAAATTCAGCCGCGCGTCTTGGGAAAGGGGGAAGAGGGAAATAAAAGATAACCCATATCAGTGTCGAATCCTTAGTTTCCGGGATCACTTAGATGACCGGTGACCCTTCCAATGCCATGCCGCACAACATGAAAGAAGAGGATGGGGAGATATATATATAAAAATGTTCAAAATTGTCCGACATTAGTGTCTGATCCGTAGTTTTTAGGGTCGCTGAGATGAAGAATGACACTTCCGATCCCGTTTGAAACCAAACTCAGTCCCATAGCTTGGGAGATTCATATCCGAGTTCTTACTGTGAATAATTCCTTGCTATATCTGCTAATTTTCTTTAACGTTTCAACAAATACTTGATTGGCAACAATGGTGAACGCAGCTGCAGGAAGTTTGAATTGCTCTAGTTCCTGCTTGGAACACACACGTAGATGGCACTGTGTCGGAATACACACCGATCGAGAAACAAAATTTTGCAGTCTGAACACACACTTTACACACACAACCGGCTGTATCCGTATAAACGAGCGGAGGCAAAAGAACTCGCGGGGGGACCCCTATAAGGGTCCTGAACGCGTTAAAAGTAAAAAAACATTTCGAGCAACCACTAAAAAATGCTCGCTTTGCAAAAATTGCTCAGAGTGCTGCTGTGTAGACCCATCGACCTACAAAGATTGGCGGGTTCACCAACGCGCACACACACACACACACACACATATATATATATATATATATATATATATATATATATATATATATATATAGGATGTTCATTTATTATGTAGCCAACATCCACTGGTGAAATCCTCTCACCTAAACAATTAAAAAAGCCCACATGGACATAGGGCGAAAACCGCGTTGCTCCAAAGCTATGCGATACAGAAAACGAGGAAAGGTAATTGTGAAGCTGCCTAGCTCGAAAACTATAAGACATATTAAAGGCGGTTAAAGAAATATCACAGAAACTATACACTCTCTGTTTAAATATCCATGTTTCAGAGTTAGATCGTACCTGCGCATCGAATTTTATCGGGGGAGCTGGGGTATCGGAATCCTGATTCAAGTACGGATAACAAAAAAGAAGATATGTTTCGATATAAAATGTCTAATTATCGGTTTATTAAGCTGTTATGTCGTGTACATGATTATTATCATTTGTAAATTTCACATTATCACTAATGTTAATACCTGTAATTATGCAACCACACATAACCCAGTTTAACATGAAAGAAAATTGGTTGATAACACTTGCAAACTAAGTTCTAACACTAAATATCATTTGATGGTGATCTAAGCAAGATAAATATACAAACAAAGATGATAAACAAATAATTGCAAAGATACAGAAATCCGAAATGCTGAGAAAAACGAAATCAGAGCAAAGGACTCGAAAAGCTATTGTATTTACCGATGAGCGGGTCTAGCACTGTACTTTACTGGGATCTCACATTTCTATCCAACAGTAGAAACGGTTGATATTGTGAGTGAATAATGATGAAAGAAATCATAGAATGAAAAGTTGGAGGAAATGGGAGATCTCGAGTAAACCCATTAACACGACGTCATCCACCACGAGTTTACCTAGTATGACGTAGTAAGACATAAAAATGAAATCTTTAGTTTTACGTCTCACGCTTATGCCGATTAGGCTAAAGGAGACGGTGATGATGAGAAATGAATGAAATGGTGGAATGAAGAAAGTGGGAGGAAACGGGATAACCCCGAGAAAACCCATGAGCACGGTGTTTGTCCTCCACAAAGTCCACATAGCGTGACGTATTAATAGAGTGTTGTGCGTACTACGCTGAACAAGAATTCAGATAATAATTATGACAGATGTTCGATGTCTCTTCTCTCAGCTTCAATACAATACCCTGCACTAGTTGACAGTGATTCACGTACACGATTGAAACGCATAGGCGTATTACGAATCACTGCAAATCTATCACAAATTATTTGCTCCAATTCGTGTATTTTGTTTATTTGTGTTTTGTACAGTAGACCCTATACATGTGACGTGTCCCCACAAATAAAAAGCCAATGGATTTAGGTCAGGGAAGCGTGGAAGGCACTGTATGGGTCCTCCTTGCCCTATTCATATGGCTTGAAAGTGGTGATCAGAAAATACACGAACGTCTCGCAGAAAGTGTGCTGAAACACCAACGTGCATAAACTGAAGTTGACTTTCTTGAGAAAGAAACATTTTCCAAACATTCCGGAAGATTTTGTTGAAGGAATATCAGGTGCATTGCACCCGTGAGACGTGATAAAATTTATGGCCCTATAAGTTCGTCCCCCCAACATGTCTACCCACACACTAATCGTTAATTGATGTTGGTGTCGGGTAGGTAAATTTGAGTAAGGATTTTATTTTCTTTTGACTATTTGTTCGTTGTGGATGTTGGCAACACCATCTCGCGTGAACCCAACCTCATTAGTAAATATGATTAATGAAGGAACAGAGGATTTTCCACACACCGATTAAGATACTACTCGCAAAAGTGTCTTCGCGGAGGATAATCTCTTTCTTCTATACTATAAAGGAGATTGCCACGTTAGAAGAACTTCTAGCTGTCATAAAAAAGATCTTGAAACCCCAACCATATTTCACCATGTACACATAGTCTTAAAAGGGTCATAAAACATTTTTTCCATCTTGCAAGGAGTCGAACAGTGTGCAACTTTCTGGGACATCTTGCTTGCTACCTGCTATCGCCTTCCCGCTGACAAAGGAAAAAACAGTTTCGCAGCTTCCGAAACAACGGGTTTTCTTGGACAGGGAGGCGGAGTGCGCTAAAATACACGTTTTTAATAACGAGGTTCACTGTTTGTCCACTAGAGTGCAGTGCTGCATAGGTGGAAATACCTTTCTTGCTTTCAAGAAGTTGTAATATGTACACAGTAAATAGAAAGGTCGGGTTGCAAGTTTTTTTTTTTTTTATGACAGCTACACAATTCATTTAACGTGGCAATGTGGCGTTTCACATGTTGCAAGTGGAAGGGATGCAGTTGTTATTCACGAAACATTTTCCACACGGTCCCATGGGAAACATCTTCTAGCGTTGCTAGCCTTTTTGTACTGATACAAGGATCTAAAAAATTCTCTCTTCTCTATCGGGAGTCAAGACTATTCGAAGGCGCCCAACTGAATCATATGTAGCACGCACACGTCGTATAAATGGAAGCAATAGTACTAGATCGGAAAGAACACGACATGGAAAATATTCTTGAGATATCGTTGTGCTTCATATGGGTTCCCATAAGCACGTCCATACGTAAGATGCATTCTGCCAGTTAATTAAATGTGTACGCCTACATTGATCCCATTTGAGTAATACCACAGACGAGATGAACATGCACCAACACAGCTAACGCCATGCACAGCATCATGTGTTCTATTCAACTAAACTGTCTACGAGAATTAGAGCTAAATCGAACACGCCTACTACAGGACGACACCAGGTGTGTCTATTCAGATGAAATAAGTGCAGGTGTCTGCATCAAATGCAACAAAACAATACCAGGTTTCTTTTCCAAATACAAGGTTTGTTTAATATGTTTACGATCTCTATACATAAATTGCTTAATGTACCTTTCCCCTTGTTATTCAGAATTCAATGTTTCGGAATCAGCAAGTCATTTTTTTTTATCTTGAAGTAAATAGTGTAGAATCGAATGGTCTTAACGTGTTAGAAAATGTATCCATTTAAAGAAATGAAACGTCAGAAAAAGAGAGAATGAGCCTTTCCTATAAAGGTGTTAATTTGCATTCAAACTTAACCTTAGCCTAACAAAAGTACCAGTATCTCGTCTTCACCTCATTTAACTTACTCCCTTTCATCTTATTTTCCTATTTCACATATTTTTCCGTAAACATTCTCTTCAACATTCACTTAACTCCCAAACCTTAAGGGTAGAAACTGTGACATTAAATGTAAGCTTTCGTTTCTTTCCATTTACACCGTTTTAGAATTTACATACGCAAATAGAACCAACTGTCGTGTTAAATACGCTACTTTCGTTTGTGTTCTGAATAATATTTCCATGCATATTTTGGCCCGCAAGCACCTGCATATTTTGTGAACATAAATGTAACATTCTTCTAAACTACCGTACAGAATTTATGCTCTTCGCAAACTAATTTTTCGAATCCTTTACTCTGATGTCCGTTTTATCAACATTTCGGATTTCTGTGTCTCTGAAATCATTAGTTTATGATCTTTTATTTGTATGACGTTCTTCTTGCTTAGATGAAGTAAGATTGTAGCATATTCTGGACCAAACCTTTTTTATCCCTTGGAATAGTTATAGAGCTATATAAAGCTATATAGGAATGATGATACTTTTCTTGTAGGCTTGCTCTACGTGTCCGTGTCCGTGTCCGTCAGGTCCTGCCGGCCCGACAGCATTGTTTTCTTTATAGACTCTATCACTTGTTTGCTCCACCCAGTGTTAATGATATGTTCGTGTCCGTGTTTGGGGTATGTCTGTGTTTGTGACATGTTTGTGTCCGGCTGGTTTTGTTTAACTCGACACCTTGTTTTTTTTTATAGACCCGGCCACTTGTTTGCTTCATAGAGTGTTAGACATGTCCGTGTCCGGCTGGTTTTGTTTATCTCGACAACCTTGTTTTCTTCATAGACCCGACCACTTCTTTGCTTCATACAGTGTTCATGACATATCCGTGTCCGCGTTTGTGGTATGTCCATGTTCGGTTGGTCTTGACAGCCCTGTCGCGGCTTTTCCTTTATAGATTTGCTCTCGCTTTGTATGAAAAAATGAAATGAAATCGTTAAGTTTTACGCTCCACGCTTATGCCGGTTAGGCTAAAGGAGACGATCGCTTTCTATGACTTATTCTTTTTTCCATTTAGTATAAATAGGGCGCTGCATTTTTATTAACATACTAATGCGTTTACATTTAAGATATAAGAACCGAATTTAATATTTTTATAACTAATTTAATACAACTTGTATTCAAAATAATAGCTACATTACGCATTATGTCAAGCGTCAATTTTACTAATTAAACTTTGTACTTACTATCGGCAATACCTTATAGAATGTGTGAAAGATATGGAAACACACAACTATTTTACTAGAATTTACACTAGTTTCAAGCTGTTTTGCTTGCATGAAATTAACATTAGCGGTTTGATTTACATTGGACTTATTTGGATTATGCACTAAAATTAGAATTCTTTTCTTTATAGTGAGAAATGTATATTTGTGATTACTTGGAAAACTTGTTGCTGCATCTGAACGGAATAAACGTTTGTTGCATGATAATTATTGTTGTTGTAGATGAAATAGATATCTGTACACAGAATAAAATATGGACGCAGAAATAGTTTTACCGATAGTCTCATTAGGAATTGCAGTAAGAATCTCATGCACTAGAAATTACAGCCGAACACTTAATAATGTTTTAAGTTTAACGTTCTATAATTGTGCCTGCTAGAGTAAAAGACGCTGATGATGAGAAATGAATGAAATAGTGGAAGGAAACGGGAGAACCCTGAGAAAAACCTTATGCACGGTGTTTGCTCTCATTACAAACATATATGCTTCAGAATTGAACCAAAAGTATTGGCGCTACTAATTAGGCAGTGTGTTCCCTATAAGAATAGAGGATATTCTTTTGTTTGAAAAAAGATTGTTGATAATTGCAGGGCTGAAAAGTTATCCATTTTATGTGATAGTGTTGAGAAATATACCGAGAAAAGAAGGAGTTAGAATGATTTTGGTATTAAGATTAATGATATAGGCGCAGATTTTTGTTGAGGCTTTTTATAGAAAGGTTTTAGTTTAAGCTTGTTGATGACTACATTATTACATTTTATTTTAATATAGTGAGCATATTCAAACTTGCACTCTCAAGTGGGTCGAACCACAAGCCTTTTGGTTAACACTTGGATGTGCTAGCTGATTATTTATTTCCTATGCTGCAGAACAATATTTTATTTCATATGCTTTAATTTGAATCGATTTATATACACTTAAATTACTGACAGAACCATGGCAGGTAATTTTTTTTTTCGAAATTTTATATTATGTGTTTTGGTTGTTTACCGTCAAAAATATCTTATCACGGAATATATGTGAACTTGATTCTGCCTAAGGTTAGAATATATTGTTATTGATAGAGTATTTGACAGTTTTAATTGAAGTTGGGAATCAGATTCACACATTGACATGTGATGTATATATACAACTGATATTTGGCATATTGCAGATATATTTAAATTTACAATACAAGAATACTAGAATTTGCTATTACTTGTATTATATTTATGCTATAGAATTTTATTCCGTATGTCAACTATTTAAGATTTGATTGAATAACGCTTGTATTCTGCAGAAGTAGAATGTTTATGAAATTATTTTTGTATAGAGATACAGATTAAGTACATGATATTACTGTATGATGGTGAAAATGATTGATACTTTATTTTTGGGATAATATATATATTATTACGTATTTGGTTTGTAGGAAAGGAATTTATGAAGACTTATCTGTATGAAGATTTCAGATTGTAAGATAGCCTTTGTTTGATGCTATGTAGCTTACGTATAGATGATGATGATTACAACTTGTTGAATTATATACACACTATATAAACTTGAAAGATGTTTACTGTATTATATTAATGTAACAATACCAGGAACAACTACAAATAAATCTGTTATAACTTATTATACCTTATTAGAAATATTTTATCAGAACTGTTAAATATATTTGAAATAAGATTGAAGACAGAGAACTATGCTTGAATTTAGCAATGATCAATATTTGCTTACTAGATTGACTAGAGCTTTAATTATGTGTTATGATACCTTTTCTGATTTTAGTACTTTATTTTGCAACTTGTGTTGCATACATTTTAGGATAAATTAGGTTGTTCCAACTATTTGATTGTAGATATTACAGTACGATTGGAAATTATTTTATATTTGAAATATGACACAATATTAAATATGAAGTATTGATAACTAATACTTTAACTACGACTTAATAGGAACACAACACTATAGTTTGTAGGTTTGAAATAACTATTTCTCTTTAAGAAGTAGATGGTTACCAAGTTTTAAGAGCAAGGACAATTGATTTGTACACTAGTGACAGCTATTATACTAGACTGGAGATATGCTATCTATATAACTTTAATTTATTTGTATCACAATTAGCAGATAAAAGTACTTTATTTTATAATATATGGTGACACTGTTTCCTTTAATCATCTATAAAATGCACACTTATTAATAGCATTTAGATTTGCCTGATTAGAATCGAGTAGCAGCTTTAACTATGACCAATATTATCTTCCATTTGGAAAGAGATTTTTCATTTTTGAATTGATAACAGCGAAAATATACGGCAGAGACTTATTATGTACTTGGAATGTATAGGTTTTACTAAGTAATGCTATGATTATGAATTATTACGATTTTGAGGGATATATTGTTATGTGTTGCTTTTATAATAAGAATAAATGGTTTAAAATATCACGGATTGACTGATGGTTGTTGGAATATTGTTATCCATTTAGAATAGATACAATGCATCAGAGGTAGTGAAAGTATTAACCTGTTTGAATTACTAGAACATAACTGACAGATTGATATGTATTGTTTTATATTATAATATAAATGGGTTGCAATTTTGTGTAATGCTAGGTGAAGAGTACATTACTGACATTTATTTTAATAGATAGCCGAGCCAGCACAACTAGTGTCATCTATTATTTTGTTAAAACCTATTTAAGTATGATTGACAGACGGCTATGTTTTGCTTTTATAATAAGATACATTTGGTTTAATTTATGGATTCGCTTTTGTTTATTCCATTAGTTACTTATTCATGTTAGATAGGAGGCAGGACAACTAACGACAACTATTGACTTTTATTAAAATGTGTGAATGTCACACTGATTTGATTGCTATTATAATGCGATATAGCAAGTTTACACTTAGGTATCGGTATTTTGATTAGTACAATATTGGAATCTATTCATGTTATATAGAAGACAATGCAAGTAGCCGCATCTACTAACTTATTTGAATTATTAAAATGTGTGAAGGTCAAACTGATTTGTTTGCTTTTATAATATATAGATGATTACATTTAAGGATTAATATTTGATTAGTATAATACCAAGATTATTCATATTAGATAGGAGGCAGCGCAACTAGCGACAGTTATTGACATTTGATTTATGAAAACACGTGAATGTCAGACTGATTTTTTTGCTTTAAAATACGATATAGCAGGTTTACATTTAAGGATTGGTATTTCGATTAGTACAATATTGAAACCTATTCATGTTAGATAGAACGCAATGCAAGTAGCGACATTTACTAACTTATTTGAATTATTAAAATGCATGAATGTCAAACGGATTTGTTTCCTTTTATAATAACATAGATTATTACATTTAAGGATTGAAATTGGATTAGTATAATACCAAGATTATTCATATTAGATACGAGCCAGCGCAACTAGCGACAACTATTGGCTTGCTTGAACTACTAAATGCATGAATGTCAGATTGAGTTGTTTTACTTCAAAAATATTTGTTTATTAAACCGTAAATACCTTTTTAAATGACTGGTTAGTAACAAGATATATAGGCGTTAAGGTGGATCACTACCCGGAAGTCAGTATAAGCATTAGTCCATTGCCTTAACCAATAAATAACGAAATGGCACATATTATAAGTATTGCACTATAAAATAGAGTTATGCGTTAGCTACAACATAAGATACTATTTCCTGTGCTTATGTATTCTGTTATCTAAAAAACTAACATATAAGAGGAAAACTTGATGAGTTTTAAGATGAGTACGCAAGGTGGTGCTTGCTGTTAGATTTTGCTACTCCTGTGCTCAGTTTTATGAAATTTTTACTTATAAGCATAAATTGTTTTACAAGTAGTTATCCCTTTACGGAATATGGATATTATATGACCGTTTTTTGTGTTATGATTTACATTTTATCCAAATATTATTCTAAGTTTAAGGAAATAGTTTTAGCGGCTAAATCTCGTGCTTGCGCAGGACGTTGCCAAACTTGTATGTGTGCTGTTGCAGTCACAGTAGTAGGGCAATTTCTTGTTAGCGTTTGAAGTCCAGAGGCGGAACCTGTGAATTGTGACAAAACTATTATAATTAATAAAAGTTTAAAATGGGGAAACGGGAGGAATCATATAAAAGAAAAAAAGAATCCAACTCAAAGTAGAAGGTCAAAGAGCCAAAGAAAGCGAAGAGAAAGGGAGAATAATTTTAAGAAACAGCTAAGCGCTATTCACTTTTTAACTGTTTGTTGCCACGTAAATATTATACACTATAATATAAATTAGTTTATTTTCACTATCATTTTGAATGTTAAATATGTAATATGTGTTCTTTCTTTTTTCTTTTCTTTCTTTATTTTTGATGAAATTTAATTTGCTTAGGTAAAATATTATATCTTCTTGAAAATAATTTATTTATGTTTTTGAGCTTTCGTATGTGCGCGAGTAGTTGCCTGAACCCGTTAGTGAAAAATACTAATGCATTTCGCTTACTAGGGAAGGTCGTGGAGTGTTACTCTGACTTCATATTGATCCTATGCCAGTGGTGCCCACCCCGTTATGTCCATGACGCACCCCCCAATTGTCTATCCGTAGGTGTTCTACCATGAAAAAATCTTCTTTTCGATTAATTTTTACACCCCCTCAAACTTATTTATATAGATTTTTAACCCCCCCAAATATTTCAATGACGCACTTTGCGTCATAGCCCCCTCTCTGGGCACCCCTGCCTATGCTCAGTCGACTCCTTTTTACATATGAAACAATTACGCAACCAGAGAAATCCTCAATAGCAAACGTGTTCGAATTATGAGCGGTAAAAGTTCAAAATCAAACAGTTCTGAAAAAAGTTTGAAGAACCATTTTTTAACATACACGCTTCATTTTTGGTACTGGGGTGTTTTCTTGCGTGCTCGACAGAATGATGTCAAAATGTACGTATTTTGCAAGATAGGGAAACTTATTAGGGAGAGGTTGAAGCTTGAAGGTTAATGGCGTTTTACAACTTGCAAATTACCAACTGTTTGGCACACCGGGTTAGTAGGCTAATAAAATTTATTTGCCACTCCTATTCTACTCTATTGTCATTTGAATGTCACTTTCCTGTGTGGCCAACTTAACAGTGAACAATGTCATATGTCTTCGAAACGCTTTGCCGCGGAACTAACGTGAACGGGACTCTCAACTCAGCCGGCTTTGTGTATTATGAAAAAAAAAAAGTAATATTTCAGTTTAAAATCCAACGAGTATGCCCTTTAGGCTAAGGAAGACGATGATTAAGGAAAGTGAATGGTGATGGAAGAATAGATGGAATGAGAAGAAGGGAGGAAACGGGAGTATCCCGAGAAATCCTATGGACATGATGGTATCTATTGTGGAAGACAATGTTTCAATATTTCACCACTAGCCATTTTTTTTATATATAATTTTCAACGGACTTTAATGAGGATTGTTTGAAAATAGTAACCAAACTTCAGGCAATATTTTACGGTATTCCTCGAGAAACGTGACCAAAAAACAAACAATCGGCTAGCGATGAGTGTGCAAAACAGCGGTTTTCTCGAGAATAAAAAGCACCTGTTCACAACTTTGAGCGCACATTCCCTTAACCATTTTTTTTTTTAATTTTTCGGTCTAGTTTGTCGTTGAATGTCTTAGAATATTCCTTGGAGTTGGACCAATATTTTTCCATAATCGACATTCCAATTCATTGAAGGCCGCGGTGGCTCAGTGGTAGAGCGTTCACCTCTGGTGCATGGGGTCGCGGGTTCAAAATCTGCTCCTGCCAAGTAAACTTTATGGTGGACAAACACAGTGTGCGTGGGTTTTCTCGGGGTTCTCCCGTTACCTCCCACTTTCTTCATTCCGCCATTTCATTCATTACTCATCATCATCGTCTCCTTTAGCCTAGCCGGCGTATTCGTGGGACGTAAAACTCAAAGATTTCATTTCATTTTTTCCAATTCACTGAAAACTAAGCACATGGCTACCGATGATGTGTTAGAACACCGTATTCTGCGATGTATAAGCATAGGCCGACAGGGTCGGAGTACCGCCCGGGTTTGTTCCGCGACAGGCTTCTCTGAGCGAGCTCTTTGGATCGCCATTTACGCATGATTAACCACAAATGAAATACCGGTGGTATAAATTAATATTGTTTTCACTGTCAATGCCAGCCCTTAGTGGATAATTTAGTTGATTTAACTTCATTTTAACAATAACCTGATTTTAGTTTTCCATATATGATACTGTGTTGTAGTGCGCCCCAGTGCATTTTTTTTTTCTGAAGAGCTGATCCGGATAAAACAACATATTGGTGACAGAGTGTTTTGAGAAAATATTGGTCTCACTCCTAGCTACAGAAGGGGGAAGAACACTACAATATAGATCATCGTACACGACGTTTTTCATTGAATTTTGCACGCCTGGCAAAGCGTTTCCGAAGCGTTTAAAGTTATTGTTCAATTTGAAGGTGGAGGAAAGTGATATTTGAATGACACTACAGTCGAATAGGAGTAGCAAATACATTTTATTAGCCTATTGGTCCAGTATACCAAATGAAAGGCAATTTGCAAGCCTTTATCCTCTTCCAAATAATTGCCCTTATCTTGCAAAATGCGTACGTTTTGATCTTACCACTGTGTTGGCCGCCCAAGAAAATCTCCTGCTACTAAAACTGAAGCGTTTATCTCAAGAAATGGTACTTTAAACTTCCTGCAAAATCTGTTCAATTTTGAACTTTTAACGCTCATAATTCGAATACACTTGCTATTGAGGATGACTCCGGTTCAGTGATGACGCCAGACGGGGGGCAAGGTGGGCGAGCGACTGCTACTTCTGCCCCCCTGACTGCCACCTAGACTGCCCCTTCCCCAGACTCCTACAATCTTTAAACATTCTACATGTAGTATTTTATATGAGTATCATAACCAATCTCATTGTCAAATTGTAGTCAACTTTCCATGCATTTACTATGTGGCAGATTAGTCCTCAAGCTTTCTTCTTAAAGCGTTTGGGTAAGCACGCATATTTCTGTTTTCTAATTTAGCGCCTTTTGTGGTAAATTTTAGTTATACTTTTTTCTTATGATTTTTAATTATTGTGCGTAGCGAACAATAGTAGGTTTGGTCGACTTGTTTTCTTCTCATTGGATCAACTTCGATTGGAAACAAAAGAAACGTAAAACCATTTACGTAACTTGTTTGTATTTATCCAGATTTGAAGTTTGCACTTTCATATTTTGTTTTATTTAAAACTTCTCTTTTCTGAAACATTATTCTGGGCTTTTAATATTCAGAGGATGTGCTTAGAATAGCTTAGTTTGCAACTACCAGGGCTTAAATTTTTGAAGGGGGTAAAAAGAGTTGTGTTTTCCCTTCCTGCGAACGATGATAATAAGTTTATGGAATTAAATTGATTCTCAATAAAACGTATTTTCAGAGTGCTGATCTTTCGTTAGTTATTGCTATATACTTGCTTTACACACACAACCGGCTGTATCCGTATATATATATATATATATATATATATATATATATATATATATATATATATATATATATATATGTGTGTGTGTGTGTGTGTGTGTGTGTGTGTGTGCGTTGGTGAACCCGCCAATCTTTGTAGGTCGATCGGTCTACACAGCAGCACTCTGAGCAATTTTTGCAAAGCGAGCATTTTTTAGTGGTTGCTCGAAATGTTTTTTACTTTTAACGCGTTCAGGACCCTTATAGGGGTCCCCCCCGCGAGTTCTTTTGCCTCCGCTCGGTTATACGGATACAGCCGGTTGTGTGTGTAAAGTGTGTGTTCAGACTGCAAAATTTTGTTTCTCGATCGGTGTGTGTTGCGACACAGTGCCATCTACGTGTGTGTTCCAAGCAGGAACTAGAGCAATTCAAACTTCCTGCAGCTGCGTTCACCATTGTTGCCAATCAAGTATTTGTTGAAACGTTAAAGAAAATTAGCAGATATAGCAAGGAATTATTCACAGTAAGAACTCGGATATGAATATTACGTAAAAATAACCCTGTCTAAAATGTTTTTATTAGAACTGAGGAGAGGAAGAGGGGAGGGAGAGGTGTGTATATAAAAATAAATCTATATATATAAAATTGAAAATCACTGTTTGTGACTTTAAATCTGCTGAACCGCCTGATCGATCTCGAGAAATTTGTAACGTGGATGAGGTTCAAGGCCGGGCTGGTCTTAGGCTATTCACTTGGATGGTAGAAGTGAGAGGAGAGGGGGAACGGGTATAAAAAATAAATAAAACTTAATATCTCCCGAACCACTCAACCGATCTTGATCAAATTTTTAACATGGATGAGGCTTAGGCCTGGGAACGTTTCTATGATTTAAAATTGACTGAGCAACGTATGGGTGGAGAAGGAGGGGGAGGCATATAAAAATCAATTTATATAAGACTGAAAGTGACTATTTTTGTAACGTAATAAATCTTGAACTGTCCGACTGATCTCATTCAAATTTTCAACATACATGAGATTCGGATCTGGAAATATTTTTGTAATTTCACTCTAACGGTAGATCCTAGGGAAGGGGGTGGGGAGGAGGACATGAATAAAAACTAATAACTTTTGAACCACCCAACCAATCTCGATCAAATTTTCAACATGTATGAGAGTCGGGCCTTGGGTGCTTTTTATCGTTTCACTATGACGAGCCCGCTTAGAGGGCGGGGAGCGGGGGATATATGTAAAAAAAAATAAAAATGACTCTATTGGGACTTCACTCTTGAACCACCCGACTGATCTCAATCAACTTTTCAACATGCATGAGGTTCGGATCTGGAAATGTTTTTGTAATTCCACTTTAACGGTAGATCCTAGGGAAGGGGGAAGGGAGGGGAACGTATGAATAAAAACTAATAAATTAATAACTTTTGAACTACCCAACCAATCTCGATCAAATTTTCAACATGTATGAGGGTTGGACCTTGGGTGTTTTTTATCGTTTCACTATAACGATCCACCATATAGGGGAGGGGGATGGGGAGATATATGTAAAAAAATAAAAATGACTCCTTTGTGACTTTATCACTCTTGAACTATCCGACCGATCTCAATCAAATTTTCAACATACATGAGTTTGCGGGCAGGGCTCACTTTGAGGATGCAACCTAGGGGAGGGGGAAGGAGGAGAAATTTAAAAATGATCAAAATAACCAATATTAGTGTTGAATCCATAGTTTTTTGGGGTCGATGAGAGAAACAGTGACACTTCTGATGCTGTAACAATCCAAGTTCACCCTGATAGTTAAGGGGGGAAGTTGCAACGTAGGGGTGAGGAATAAACATTAAAATGATCGGAAATGTCTAATATTAATGTCGAATCCATAGTTTTAGGATTTGCTGAGATTAACAGTGACAATTTTGATGCCGTGTGCCGCAGCACGGTTGAAGGGGAGGAGGAGCTGTATATAATAATGATTGAAAATGACCAGTATTAGTGGCTAATCCATAGTTTTCGGGATCATTAAGATGAACAGTGACATTTCCGATCCGGTTTAAATAAAAAATAAGCTCCACAAGTTGAAGGAGGGGGAGAAAGAGATATATTAAAAATGGTCGAAAATGTCCATTATCAGTAGAATTTATAGTTATCTGGCTCGCTTAGGTGAACAGTGATACTTTCGACCACGTTTAAATTCAAATTCAAACCTTCAACTTCAGGTGGGGCGTAAAAGGTTTAAAAATCGTCGAAAATGACCGATATTAGTGCTAAATCCACATTTTTGGGGTAGCTGAGATGGATGGTGACAATTCCGATGACATGGGTCGCAACATGGGGGAGGGGGATATAATGATTCGAAGTTAGTGTCGAATCTATAGTTTTTGGGATCGCCGAGATGAACAATGACACTTCTTATGGTGTTAATTCCAAATTCAGCCGCACGTCTTGGGAAAGGGAGAAGAGGGAAATAAAAGATAACCCATATCAGTGTCGAATCCTTAGTTTCCGGGATCACTTAGATGACCGGTGACCCTTCCAATGCCATGCCGCACAACATGAAAGAAGAGGAGGGGGAGATATATATATAAAAATGTTCAAAATTGTCCGACATTAGTGTCTGATCCGTAGTTTTTAGGGTCGCTGAGATGAAGAATGACACTTCCGATCCCGTTTGAAACCAAACTCAGCCCCATAGCTTGGGAGATGGGGAGATAATATAATGATCGAAAATGATTAATATTAGTGTCGGATACATGGTATTCGGGGTCGACGCGGTGATCAATGATCTTTCCGATGGCGTTTAATTCGATGCCATTAAAAACGAAAACAGCATATTTCACGGATACAAAACACATGAGATACGGAATTGTGCATTTAAATTTTCATTTCACCCAGCGAAGCGGGTATATACTAGTAAAACTTCATAACTTTGGAACCACCAAACCGATCTCATTCAAATTTTCAACATGGATGAAGTTCGGACCTGGGATGGCTTTTATCATTTTAGTTTGACGGTGCAATGTATGGAGGGGGAGAGGGTGTGTCAGACCACCAGTCTTAGGCATTTCTCTAAGCTTCTATTGCAAGTAGACGCTGGAAACAAAAAATGAATGACCAAATGTTACATGGAAAATCAAATGGTGATACTTCCATATTCAGTGGCGTAGCGGAAATAAACCAACGGGGGTCAACTAAAATTTTTAATGGAAAATGGTATCAATTTCGATTTTTTAGAAGTAATATTGAAAAAGAATGAACTTTTACGGGAAACACTTTCGTTAAATTCTACGGTTTTGGATCTACGTCTGTTATTTGTTGTATTGCTACTATCAGACCACCCGGTCAACTCATTTTTCTGTTCGTAGTGCACGGAGACACTTCAAACTTAAAATGAATGACTAAATCGTATCTGAAGAATAAAATGGTGATACTCCCATATCCAGTGGCGTAGCGGGAATGCATCAAAGGGATCAACTCCAAATTTGTAATTGAAACTGGTATCAAATTCGACTTCTTTGGAAGTATTACTGATAAAGAAACAACTTTTTACGGAAAAGACTTTTCGTCATATTCTACGGTTTGGTATCTACTTATGTTATTTGTTGTTGAATTGCCACTTCAGACCACCCATCTCAGGCATTTTCCTCTGTAGTGCAGACAGACATTTCAAACAACAACAAAAAACTGAATGACCAAATCGTACGTGAAGAATCAATGGTGATGCTTCTATATCAAGTGGCGAAGCGGGGATACATCCACGGTGGTCAACTCCAAAATTTCAAATGGAAATTGGTAGCAATTTCGATTTCTTTGTAAGTATTATTGAAATAGAAAGTACTTTAACGGGAAACACTCTTCTTTAAATTCTGCGGTTTGGGATCTACGTCTGTTATTTGCTGTTGAATTGCTACTATCAGGCCACCCGGCACAGCCATTTTTCTCTGTTCGTAGTGCACGTAGACACTTCAGAAAAGGATTCAAACTGGAGCAATAGTGTGCGTTGTGTATGCTGACATCTGCATTACTCTTGAAGGTCGCTTCATCCGTCCACAGAATGTCCCGGTAGAAATATGGGTTTCCCGGCACTCATCCACTGACAAAACTCTAAACGGATATGTAAAGCTTGTTCTCGGAGTTCCTGATTCAGATGTACATGGTCAAGATGGAGCACGTTGTTGAGCAGAATTCTCCAAGCCGTGATGTTGCTTATCGCAGCATCCCTGGCGAATCGTGTTTTCGAGATTTGGGGAACCACATGGACTGCAGCAAGGATGCCGGGAGACCGTTTATCCTTACCACGACGCCTGATCTGCTGACGTCTTTTGTGTTGAGGAGGGACATGCCCAGTCCTCTGCACACCACGTGTGAGAGACGAAATGCTTTCCTCGACTGCCCAGCACGATTGGGAAACCGTTGACAATATAGCCACGCAGCCTCGCGATAATTCTGCCGACTTCCCTCAATACTATTAACATATCAAAAGCTACGATATTCGAAAACATCGTTTGAGTTCTCTCAAGCTCACGAAATAATAGGCAATAGGAGCCGTAATCAACAAACATTCAACACTATATTTCTACTACAAACAACAAATATTCAACTGTTCTATATCAGAATTTTTTCCCGTTTTCTTTCCTTATTCTACTTTGTCAGATGACACTTCATTAATGTATTTTTCGCTACTAATAACCATCATACAAAAATTTCTCCATTTTTACTCCTTTTTGCAGCTTCGTTTCCTTTTGACCCCCGTCTTCACCTGTATCTCATTCTTATGTGGAGGTGTAGCTTTGGCGCAAGACCCTTTGAACTATTTACATGTAAAATTCAATTTTTTCTATGGATAGGCATGTTTATAAGGAACAAATATCTGCATGCGACAGAATGAAATACAAAGTAATACTCTTTATTATAGGTTTACAAATGTAGTGTTCCTAGTCTAAAATGACTACAAGTGGTTTGCGTCGGATATAATTAGTGAGTGTATATGAAAGATGGCACTATTATATGTTATTTTCCACTGGCAGCATATTTTTGCACAATGTAAAAACCCTGTATTTTATGTGTTCAAGTGCAACGTTACTAGAAAATAAACCATTACAAGTGCTATTGAAATTCGTACCATTGACAAAACCCATTGCTTTCCATCTTGGCTTGCGCACATATCTCCGACTGCTGACAGACTTGTTCCTTTCGGACGCACTGCCGTGCTAGCGTACGGGCCCACCAGCTTTATTCTTCCCAGACGCGAGTGGATAGCATTCTTGTTTTAATGCCCACCTAACACCTTTTGATTTGAGTTTTTGGACTTATTCATCCCTGTATTTTATCTATGCCAAGTGAGACATTTTCGTGTCGCCAAGGGAAACCTTTTAGGGGACAATAAGAAGGAAATTAGTAAAAAAGAATTACAAGTTTTAACAATTGTTTCTAGTGGTACGCCAAAAGTAAACTTGTACGCATTCCTTTTCTTTCTCTCTTCTTCACCTGTGTCTCAACGGTTTGCTTTAATTCTTCAAACTTCTATCCATCATCTTTTTATATCAATTCTTTAAACTTATCCTCTACATCTTTTTTCTTGACTAATTCCTCTATATCTTCGCCTTCTCTTTTATTTTTACACATCCTTATTGTTCCACTATCTACATTTCTGAATTGTTTTCTTTTGTTTCTTTCTTTCCTAACTTTATTTTCTATTCTCACCTGTTTACCATATTTGTTTTGGACTTCTATTATTTGAATTCTTTCCTTCTATTATTGTTGACCTTGTAGGTATTCCCTGACTCATACTAAGGTATTCCGTTTCTACTACCTGTTTGTCGGTGTGTCGGTGTGTCTACAGACCTGATTCCTCTGTTATCGATTTTCTGGTTCAGATTCTACTGTTTAACCCCTGAATTTCGTTTTACCAATTAAATTCGATTAATTACTAGTGAACATATTTTCTCCTCTGTATTGGCTACCGGAATGGAGCTTAACATAAAATCTCCACTGAACTAAAATTTCGTTCATCTTCTACATTCGTATTTGCTTCTGTCATCTAATTCTTCTGTAATTCAGTAAGGATGAAGATCTTGTCTTCCTTCTGGATATCTTCATCAGGTAACTCAATGATTCTTCTTAAGTACCTATTTGTATACCTTTTGGACAATAGTGTGCAAGATGATTATATTCGTTGCAATTTCTACATTGTGCGCTCCTAGCTGAACATTGATATCTAAAATGTTTTCCACATGCTAAACAACCATATTGATAACATCCATATTTTCCTGTGATTGTTTCAGAACGAAATCTATTGATTTTATGTAGTTTGTCTTGATAGATATTTGTATCTTTCATTGATCTGTTGCGACATTCACTTGTAGCGAGAAAAAAATGCTTTTGTACACTGGTTTATAAATTCAGAAGGCATAGATATAGCAAATCATGTAGCATTACTGGAAAGGGAAGTAACCATGTTTTGTGAATTTTATTCAAGAGTGGAAGAAGTGAATCTAGCTGCTCTCACTGTATTATTGATCTTCATTTGGGCCTAATTATCTGTTCTATACTAGCAGCCTGTGCTGAATGGATACAAAATCATTGAAAACATGGTTTTCCCTGCATCAGGATTCGTAAAACTCGTAGTGCCGTAACAAGACGGAAGGGTGGTGTAAGGGAGCACTGCCTCCCCCAATTTCAGGAGGGGACTTGACTGGTGTCCAACTTTTTGTTTTGCACAAATTAGTACCTAACTCAAGAGTGCTAAGCATTTTCCGAAAGTAAACCTGGAAATATAAACATGTGAATATTAGTTCACATTTTTAGGGGAAAGGAGGTAGCCCCAGACATTTTAACAAATTGAACTGCCTCTTGGTAAAAATATGTAAAATTGACCCGAAATAAGCCTGAAATATGGAATGTGAACTTTATTAACAAACTGAACATATCGACATAAATGCTAAAATAATGAAATAAACAAATGGCAATACGGATCGCTAAATTTCACATATTTGGAATATTGGCGAGCACTAACGAACACGTAAGATGTTTGAAAAACATCATATTCTACACCTAGAAGGAACAATAAGAAAACCTATCCACGAAGCTAACAGTGGTAGCGTATAATGGATATCTGTTGTCTCAATTGAGGTGCAGTTTCATGAACCCAGCCATCGCAGGATTCACACTGCACCCAGCATTCATTGAACGTTTCACCACAAATTATACATTTAGTGGGGCTTTCTTGTTAATATTTTCTCGTTGTCTGTGTAGTGGTTCATTAGCTTCTTGTGACCTTACTTTGCTACTTAATTTGCTAAAATCACTTTTTCTTTCAATTTGCCTCTTATATGGAATCGCGCTTTACTCAGTTCTTCTGGTGCGTGACGCTAAATGTCTCTTGCGATTTTCCGTCCATAATTATAACTGTTCACTAATGGAGAGCTCTTTACTAGTTGATGGACGAGTAGATTCTGATTTCTCGGTCATATGTGGAGAACATGGATTCGCTGCAGACGACAAACAAGAAGTATTCCCATTTTCCTTAACCCCTAATGAAGTTGTACATTGTGGGTCTTTAGAGGTAGATCTAGTGTATCATCTTGCAACACGAATCAAGTTTGCGGAGAGATAGTCGGGTTTGTAAATATCTGAGGGTTCAGTGAATATATTCCGGTGCACACAAATCTATTGAGAGCAATATCCATGCGACACACGTTTCAATATGCCTCTGGAACAAGTTTGAAGCCGTAAATTAATTTGAAATAAATAATTGCTAGCTTATTTTCAGATCGGTGTTATGGTTGCAACGACAGTAGCAACTAGAGATGCAAAAAAGCCGGCTTTTTTGAATCTATGGTTTTTTTCACATAAACAGCCGGCTTTTTTGAAAAAAAATGAGAATTTTGGAAATTTTGGCTTTTTTCATTTTCATGATTTTTCTATCTAAATAGCTTTCTTATAGTATATTCTATAATTAGATAAGAATTCCATGACCTAAATGCCATATTTCGCTCTGAAATTCACCATCAAGATGGATGAAGCATATGTTTTACGAATTAAAGCTAACATGAAGAATGTAGTATTTGAGGGCAATTTTATAGGCTATTTAACTTTATTTTAACTTTTGAGTTATCAACATTTTTTTCTTCTCTAAATCATTTTAGTTTGGCATCCGTGTTTCATTTCTAAGAGCTTAGTACTCTAGCTTCTAGCGCAAAAGTTAAACTTATGTTTTTCTATATATCCGTCAAAGCGTACGTTTTTCAATATATCCGTCAAACCGTACTTCCACATTTCTGTTATACTGTAGCTGTGAAACGATTTAGCAATAATTTTCCGGATACAATCTTGAATACTAATTTATACAAATAATCAGTAGCGGATTGAGAAAAGTACTTTGGGAGGGGTTTCTCTGATTGTTTCGTTTTCTAAAATGTCCTAATTTTATTTGGGAGGAGCTTGAAGTTTATGAGTACAGGCATAATATTTCGTTTCGTTGATATATTTAGCGATAATCTTCCGAATAAACCTTGAAGATCATTTTATACTGAGAATCAGTGGCGGATTTGGAAGAGTATTTTGGGAGGGGATTTTCTTACTAATGTTTAGTTTTTCTAAACATTCGTAATTTTTATTTGACGGGAGCTTAAAGTTTATGAGTAAAGGCATAACTAATAGATATTTCTTTTGTTTTAGACATTCCGTAATTTTGGAGAACAGGCTTCAGTCCGAAAGAACACCCCTCTAACCTTCGCAAAACAGTCACTGCTGGTAATTAGTAATAATAACGCAAGGAAGTCGGCCAACTCACAGTACACGCACTATTTCTACTTCACAGATAGAATGAAGAAAAGCTTTGTCAGAATGCTCGAATGCTGGGTTGAATCCCGAACTTCCCGATAGAAGCGCAAAAGCTCCACTCGGTCATGTTTGTTGTGCAGTTGTATTTATCTTAACTTAAATATATTCCATAGTCCTTTTTTTTGGTGGTGGTGGGGTGGGGAGAGTTCCGTCTTGATATGAAGGGTGTGAGCCAAGAACTGGTAACCAACCAATTTTCAATTGCTGAGTTATGCAGCAGATAGACAGCAACGCATACCGCTTCGTTCAGTCCTTCATGTATAGTATTATGTGAAAAATCAACTTTCCGACTTTCAAAATGCATTGTGCAGCAGAAAATCTCTAATTTCTTAAAATAGTAAAATTGTGGGTTACCATGTTCTTGCCTCACACCCTTCATATGTTGAATCACTCTTGTTAAAAATTCAAAAAAACTTGATGACTGAGTAAACCGTAATGGTGGTTATAGAAAACTATAGCATTTCAAGAATATACAGAACCAAAAGCTCTAGCTGTGCAGCCTTTAAGTGTATCATATAAATCTAAGTATTTCTCTTATGTTTTATTTCATTTTATTTTGTTCCAAAAAGAGGGTATGGAATATTTTGAAGTAAAAATACTACATAGAATTTTGCTAGTTGTTTGTGTATTTTTTAAAAAGAAGTATTTACTTTTAGGGTTGGCTGGTTTACACCAGCTGTTTTTTCTTTTTCTTAAATAAACAACTGGTTGAAACCAAAAAAATAAAAAGAACGGAAAATGCGAATCGTGTGAACTTCATGGTGATGTTTCCACACGTCAAACAATCTGCATTAGTTTTATTTCCTTTTCACCTTTTAATCAAGGTGTCTCATGTTCAATTCTCGGTTGAACCACAACCCTTCTTTCATGCGTAAACAAAGTAGCGGTTCGGATGTAACTTTAAGCGAAAGTCTTCTCCTTGATAACCTCGGTATTACGTAAGCATGTTAAGCCTGAACATACGGAACGAAACTAAATTGTATATTTCTGCATGCCTGAATGCCTGTTATTTTATAAAGAAGCCAAGGTTGCTTATATATATATGTAGAAATTGGCATAATTTATCGATTGCCTACGTAGCTTCCAACATTAGCTTGGATTGGACTTTCAATGATATGTACGTACTAAATTTGTAATTTAATACCTCAGTTTTAGCGTATTGATACGTTGACCTTTAAATTTTACATGCAAAGCAATAACAGGATTTTTCCATTATTGTTTTACATTTAGAGTAATGACGGGATTTTCCCGATGGCTAGGGCGGGAGTTTCCCAATTTAAGAAATTTAGTGATCGGACTTCTTTAAGCTTATGCGACCTCTTCCAGCATAACCCTGTTGTTGCATAATAACACCAAGGCGAAACAAACTTATTTCCGTCAATATGTAATATAAATACATAGAGCAAAATATCTAAACCCAAAAAACCTGATTTAAGCCAAAAAAGCCCAGTTTAAACTTCCCCTCAAAAACGGGTTTTTGGCATTTTCAAAAACAACCATGGTTCTTCCCAACCCTGCTTACTTTTATATATAGGAGGTTTAAAAAATTCTTATTATATACATTGGTTAATCCTTTGGAATTCATAATGTAAATATATTGAGAAGTAAAATTGTTTGAAATATCTTTTCTAAATTCATGGTTTATTTTCGAGGTTTTATATTATTATCGGCATCAGCCACTAATTAAATGATTTTTTGTGTTATAGAGAAGCGAAACAAAATCTGCTTTATTAATTTAAAGCAGAATTTTGAAAAAAAAAAAGCCCAAAATTTCCCAAGCAAAAAAGCGAAGCAGAAAAAACGGTTTTTTTTCCAAAAAAGCCGTTTTTTTTCGAGGCCTTGCATCTCTATATTATAATAATAATTATTATTAATGAATAGGATGTTGCAATTAGGTTTTGTTCCATGAATTTGGGAAGTCAACTACGAAATCTCAGAGGTAGTTATATAATGCTTATATGAATCATTTAGTAGCATTTAGTTTCGCAATAGTTCGTAAGGGCAGTGAGTCTTTGAAGCAAGCCGGTAGGACAGAAAACCGAGAGAACAATGGTGCATATGTAGAAGCCAGGGATCAAGTTTTGTTGGACACTAATTTTGGATTCCAATGGTCTCGACATTCTCTCATTAAATTAACAGTTGAATCCCTTGGGAGCAAATATATGGATTTCATGGAGAGACCGAAGTAAATATATATATATATATATATATATATATATATATATATATATATATATATATATATATATATATATATATGTAAGAGTATTGTAAATATGTGATGACAGACGGATAAAAAAAGTTGTCAAAAAAGTGAATGCACAGATTATTGCTAACCATTCGCATTAAAATTGAAAACATTGCGTATTAGAATAAGCTATGCTTTGTTTCATAGTTACTACGGATAAAATAGAAAAATAGATAAATTGATTCGATTAGACAAATAAATTATAATATTCCAGAGCAACAGAAGTTTTAAGTGATGCAAGATTACGACGTTCAATAGTATATTAGTCATATTATATGAACTAATAGTATATTAGTTCAATAGTATAATAGTATATTTGTGTGTTGTTGCTAAGTATTAATGCAAGTAACATGATAATGTCTTAACGTTTTAAAATCCCTCCCTTGTCAATTTTAAACTTACTGCCTGTTTCGTTTTATTGTTTTATATTATATCTTGTTTTGCAGTATTCTTGCCGTTTAGTACTTCATTTTCGACGTTATAACAAAAATATTAAATTCGATGGTACGAATAGTTGAGTAACGTCCCTTTCAGCAGTGAGGCTATATGAGACGGGACCTACTGATTAAAATGGAATCCGAATCACATGAGCTCCCGCCGGGAACCCGGGTCTTTCACCTGGTATGAATAATGTATCTTGTTTCGGTGTTTCTTGTAGGCATATAATATTATTCTCCCGCTGGCTTTGTAGCTGGCACGTGTCTCTTTGGTCACATTGTCTCATGGAAGCAATTATAAAATCTGAACTATTATAGTTGTTCGGATTCCACCTTGAACTATAGGTCTCTGTCTCATACAACCTCGGTGCAGAAAGAAACAATAACCTTCATCAAACACACAAACAGATATAACCCTACTTTAGTCTCGCCATTCCATTTCAAAATGAAATGAAATCTTACAGTTTAACGTCCCACGATTATGCCCGTTAGGTTACGGGAGGCGATGACTAAGGCAAGTGAATGGTGATGGAATAATTAGTGGAATGAGAATGTGGAAGGAAATGGGAGTACTTCGAGAAAACCCATGGAAACAATGTCCACCACAAACTAACTTCCCCGGGGGATTGAATCAATGCGCTATTCCATTCGAAATGAAATGAAATGAAATTTCTAGTTTTACATCCCTTGGTTATACTCTATAGCTTATAATAGACGTGTGATTAATGAGAGTGAATGATTAAATAATTGGTGCAAAGGAAATGTGGAAGGAAATTGGAGGACCCAAGAAAGTCAACAGCATTAATCCATGTGTTTCATTTGTTACAAAGTTAACTAGTGTTTAAAGCAATTGCTCTAATTGCATTGCTCAAATTTACTCACTGAACTCGCATTTTACACATTTTACACACAATATCTTTGTTTGTTTGTTAGTGTCTTCGTTTGTTACATTTACTCGTTTTGCAAATGCCCAGTTGGTTTGGGTGCTCACTTGTACGTACCCAGTCAAGGTCGAGATACTGCATTCTGGTGCCTCTGGAAATGTAGCTTTATCGATGACGCAACTTTTGGGAGCTTATCAGGAAAATAGCTCCATTAATAAAGCAGATATGAATGCATACTCGGTTTTCCTATGGCCCAGCTCGCATACGCCTTTTGTAGGGTAGACAAACAGGTGTGTGTATCAGAGAGAAGGGTTTGTACAACCAGTAATTACATATTGTATTTAATTATTCTGCTTCTCAGTCAGCCTCTCTTATTATTCATTCAAGTGGTTGGTGTTCGTGAGCTTCAAATTCATTTTTCGCTCATATTTTGTGTTGAACTTTGTTAAGACAGTACATTTCCCTGTATTATTTTGTGCATTCTCTTTGGGTAATGGAGTAATAATGAAATTTCTTATTGTAAGAAACTATAAATAAATAATATAATGTAAAGAAAATATAAATAAAATAATTTAACAATGAAATTGCCATTCTAAGAAAATACAGGTAAAAATAAAAATTAAAGTTTAGTTAATTCGAATTTTTCGTTTTTTCAGTGCCCGATGTGTGTAATCAAGATATCATAAAATCCTTGAAATGGATGATGCAAAAAGACCTATTGAAACAAGATATATTCTTAATTGGGCCTCCAGGCCCTCGTCGCAGAAGTGTTGCCATGCAATATCTAGAGCTATTAGGACGAGAAGTGGAATATGTTTCATTGTCTCGAGATACAACTGAATCGGATTTAAAACAAAGGAGAGAGATTAAAGGTGGCAGTGTTCATTACCTAGATCAGGTATGGCATGTATGCATGTTGAATTTCTTCATGTTGAATGAATATTTTAAATAATTTCTTTAAAGTGTTTTAGTGTTGCCATCGACTATCTATATTGATAATGCATTGCACATAAAATCCATTTTATGTTATATTGTATTGTGATATGAAACATTACAATTTTGAGTTTGTTGTGTGTTTCTTGAGTTTCTTATATGCTTGTTATTATTTGTATTTATCATTAATTTCGTTATCTTTTTACAAATCAATCGACCTATTCAATATTTGAAATTCTAGTGTATACCAACCATAGCTAACGCCGGACTTGGAAACTGATTGTATCTATGCAGTCAAAACTACAAGTTTTAAAAAAATCAATTCGATATTCAACGTAAAAGTTGTAAAGTAATTTTAAAAATCTATACACCAATTGTAGATTCTTGAGATCGGCGCGCGAGCCTAAGGATATTCTCTGCATGATTTTTGGTTGAAAGCTAGGAACTATCGTTGATTAATATGTTTGAGGTTTATGTGGGTATGCACGACGTCTCCTAGATGAGGATGGTGTAATCCATTCTAAAATTGGTTTTGTGGTTATCTTATTATAAAGAATTCAAAAAATATTGAACGTTATAATTCCGACATATTCTAACATTGACATAAAGAGTAACGGAAGTTAGTTAAAGTCGAATATTTAGATTTTTTCAATTTTCAATGTCATTAATACTTCTTTATCATTGTTACTTAAAAATTATTTTTAGTGTGCATCTTGTTTGATGTAGATATACAATATGAACTATTGAAATCTTGAAGTTGCGTTCCCAGTGTTCAATCTCCATCGGTTGACTCAGCGGAATCAGGTGAAACCGATATCGTCGGCAATGGACTAGGACGCTAGCACTGGTAGGCCTGCCAGAGGCCGCTTTACAGCCACTCGTAGATCTGGGAGGGTGTTACCTTGTCCTCATTGTGGAAAGTTTTATGTGCATGCAAGAGGATTAGCCATTCTTATAGGTAAAAAGCATCTGGTCATAAATGCAGAGAAGGATTGTAATCATATCAATAATAGCAGCTCCTCTGATAAATACTAGCATCACTAATTGCAATGGCAGCAAACGGGTATAACGTCGTCTAACTTTGGTAAACTTTTGACCTCATTAAGATCCTCTACACACATTCTAACTGTCCTTCGTGGTGTTCAAACTGAGGTTGCCAATGCACTTCCGAGTTGTTACAACAAGTAGCTATCTCAAATGGAAAAAAAGAATGGATCAACTTGTTTATACTTTCCATTTATAGCACGAACTGCTCCCAAACGATCCGAAAATATAAAGAATCTTACCGTGTGTAGTCCTGGCCTCCCACCATCACGTAGTTCTTCCAAAACAATTTCAGTTGTTTATAATTCCTTTGCCCCCATTTGCTCCGCAGTAGCTCCGTTCGCTCCCTTACCGTTCCCGAGAAAATGGAACATTAAAGTGGGGAGGCAGAACGTCGTCCCAGCCCCCACCAAACTAAAAATAATCACTGCGGGAAACGGATAGTGGTATTCGTTTGTACTTCGTTTGCTCCCATTTATTCCGCAGCAGCTCCGTTTGCTCCCCTACCGTTCCCGAGAAAGTGGAACTTTAAACAGAGGGACCAGAAAAAAGTGGTCCCAGACCCTCGAATAAAAAATAAACAGAGAGGAACAGATGGTCGCATTCGTTTGACTTCGTTTGTTCCCATTTGCTCCGCATTAGCTCCGTTTGCTCCCTTAACCCTTCCAGACTAAATGGAACATTAAAATGGGGGCAAAACAACGTCGTTCCTGTCCCCCCCCCCAACTAAAAGTAATTGCAGAGGGGAACGGATGGTGGCATTCGTTTGTACTTTGTTTGCTCCCATTTGCTCCGCAGTTTCTCAGTTAGCTCCCCTACCGTTTCTGGGAAAATATAAATTTAAAGGGCGTAAGAACAACATGGTCCCAGTCCCTCCACCCAATAACAGAGAGGGACGGATGGTGATATTCGTTTGTACTTCGTATGCTCCCATTTTGTTTCGCAGTTTGTACGTTTGCTCCTCTACCGTTCCGGAGAAAATTGAACTTTAAACTGAGGAGCGACAAAAAAGTGGTCCCAGACCCTCGAATTAAAAACAATCACAGAGAGGAACAGATGGTCGTATTCGTTTGACTTCGTTTGTTCCCACTTGCTCCGCATTAGCTCCGTTTGCTCCCTTACCGTTCCAGACTAAATGGAACATTAAAATGGGGGCAAAACAACGTCGTTCCTGTCCCCCACCAACTAAAACTAATCGCAGAGGGGAACGGATGGTGGCATTCGTTTGTACTTTGTTTCCTCCCATTTGCTCCGCAGTTTCTCCGTTTGCTCCCCTACCGTTTCTGGGAAAATATAAATTTAAAGGGCGTAAGAACAACATGGTCCCAGTCCCTCCACCCAATAACAGAGAGGGACGGATGGTGTTATTCGTTTGTACTTCGTTTGCTCCCATTTTGTTTCGCAGTTTGTACGTTTGCTCCTCTACCGTTCCGGAGAAAATTGAACTTTAAACTGAGGGGCGACAAAAAGTGGACTCAGACCCTCGAATTAAAAACAATCACAGAGAGGAACACATGTTCGCATTCTTTTGTACTTCGTTTGCTCCCATTTGCTCCGCAGTTTCTCCGTTTGCTCCCCTACTGTTCCCGAGAAAATATAAAGTGGGGGTGCAGAACAACATGATCCCCGTCCCCACCCAATAGCAGAGAGGAACAAAAGTGTGGAGCCACAACAACTTATAAGCAACATACAGATCAAGGCAGGATCAAATCTGACTCAAACTTCGCCCAGAGGACACATAATAGAAAAGAAGAAAAATGCCAAATTTTCGCTGCCCCGATCCAGAAACACCGGAGATATGCTCCGCAACATAACGCAACCACGCGACAATATGATATAAGGTAAACGAAGCAAGATACCCATTTATGTCGAAAACGAAAAGGATGGGCAGCATCAAAATGATATCAAGATATTTGATATGCTATAACACTGACTTGGCAGCCATCTTCAAAACCGCGATCTTGGATATAGCGTAGGTATTGAAATGGGAAGCGGGATGTGTGATATATCAATATAAGGTAAAATGCAAAAGGAAAACCAATTATGTAACCGCAAAAAACATATTTATACTGGTGTGGAGGGGACGAAGTGTGGAAGACTCGGGCAAAACAAACGTCTATTCGAAGGACAGAATAATAGGGCAAGACCCCCCACGACAATGATACGCGACAAGTAACTGTAACAGTGTCTGTGCATGGAAGTACATCCGCCTTGACAGATTATGCCTTTCGAGGATATTGTGATTTGGTTTGTAACAGTGGAAACCACAGTTGCAATCCGCGATACGAGCGCTCGTTTGGAGACAACATAAACTACAAAGGTTTTTCTCTTATGGAACAGCAATTCGGCATCTCGCTCCGGAGTGTAGGAGATATCATCTTGGATTGGTGATCAAAAGCACGACCTACCTGGAATTGAAGCCCACTCCTATACAACGTTTTGTGTGTTTCTTGCTTGCTGTTTCGTTTAAACAAGGTACATTTCAACCCACGTTTGTTTAAACAACACTATCTGAAACAAAGTGTGTACGGATGGAAAAGCCCAGCCATATTCTAGCTTACATTTCTTTACGAATGTTTCTTTTCCTTTGCGCGGTTCGCTACACTATTTCGCGACGGTCCAAACAGTTTCAATATCAGGAAAGGCAGCGTTCTGCATTGACTCGATGAGTTGCATGAGTTGTTGCAGTCTCTCACTAGAAGGCTACTTTACCACAAAATGAAACGACTCGAATTGTGTCTACTGGTTTCGAGAGTCTCGTCCACATTCACTTTTATTACATCGTGATTGTTCTAAATCTCCAGCATGTGTCCAGCTTCTTGTAGTTCGTCCACTGTCGGTTCTGTCGATTGGTCGTACACTTGTTTTGGAAGTTCACTTTGCATCAGTAACACCAGATTGAGAGGGTTCGCCATTGCAGCTCTACATTGGTGTTTGTAGATGAACGATACTGCGGACACATTCACTACATAGAATATTGCGCGTTTTGGCTTGCGTATGCCAGAATCACACTATCACTTCTCACTGGCCAGCCCCTGCTGCCACGTTCAGTTCGTTCCATATATGCAAGTGAAACCAGTAGACACAATTCGAGTCGTCTCATTGTGTGGTAAGCTAGCCTTCTAGTGGGAGACTGACAACTCATGGAATTCAACGAGTCAATGCAGAACGCTGCCTTTCCCTGATATTATGACTGTTTGGGACCGTCGCGAAACAATGTAGCAAGCGCGCAAAGGAAAACAAATATTCGTAAAGAAATGTAAGCTAGAATATGGCTGGGCTTTCTCATCCGTACACACTTTGCTTCAGATAGTGTTGTTTAAATATATGTTGGCCAAAATGTCCTTTTTTCTTACACGAAACAGCAAGAAAATTGAACAAGAAACGTACAAAACGTTGTCTAGGAGTGGGCTTCAATCCCAGGTAGGCGGTGCTTTTGATCACCAATCCAAAATGATATCTTCTACACTCCGGAGCGAGCTGCCGAATTACTGTTCCATAAGAGATAGTCCTTTGTATTTTATGTTGTCTCGAAACGAGCGCTCGTATCGCGGGTTGCAACTGTGGTTTCCACTGTTACAAACCAAATCACAATATCCTCGAAAGGCATAATCTGTCAAGGCGGATGCACTTCCATGCACAGACACTGTTCCAGTTACTTGTTGCGTATCATTGTCGTGGGGAGTCTTGCCCTATTATTCTGTCCTTCGAATAGACGTTTGTTTTGCCCGAGTCTTCCACACTTCGTCCCCTCCACACCAGTATAAATATGTTTTTTGCGGTTACATAATTGGTTTTCCTTTTGCATTTTACCTTATATTGATATATCACACATCCCGCTTCTCATTTCAATACCTTACGCTATATCCAAGATCGCGGTTTGGAAGATGGCTGCCAAGTCAGTGTTATAGCATATCAAATATCTTGATATCATATTGGTGCTGCCCATCCTTTCCGTTTTCGACATAAATGGGTGTCTTGCGACATTTACCTTATATTGTCGCGTGGTGCGTTATGTTGCGGAGCATATCTCCGGCGTTTCTAGATGGGAACAGCTAAAATTTGGCATTTTCTCTTCTTTTCTATTATGTGTCCTCTGGGCGAAGTTTGAGTCGGATCTGATCCTGCGTTGTCCTGTACGTTGCTTGTTAGTCCCAGTCCCCTACCCAACTAAAAATAGTGGCACAGAAGAACGGATGGTGGCGTTCGTTTGTACTTCGTTTGCTTCCCTGTACTACGCAGTTTCACAGTTTGCTTCCCCATCATTCTCAAGAAAATGGAATTTTAAAGTGGGGGACCAGAACATGTTTCCTATACCCTCCACTAGTGGCAGAGAGAAATGGAAAAATGAAAATGAAATTTTTGAGTTTTACGTCCCACGATTATAGAGCGAAGTGGATGGTGGTATTCATTAGTACTTCCTTTCCTCCCATTTGCTCCGCAGTTTCCATGTATGCTCAACTATCGTTCGCGAGAAGATTGAACTTTAAAGTAAGGGGGCAAAACAAACTGATCCCAGCACCTCACCCAGCTAATAATAATCGCAGAGAGGAACGGATGCTGGCATTCATTTGTACTTCGTTTGCTCCTTTTTGCTGCGCAGTAGCTTCCTTTGTTCGGTTACTGTTCCCGAGAAAATGGAACATTAAAGTGGGAAGGCCAGAACAACATGGTCACAGCCCCGTCTTAACCAAATAAAAACTTTGGCAGAGTGGAACAGATGTTGGCATTCGTGAGTACTTCGTTCGCTCCCATTTGCTCCGCAGCTTCTCCAATTTGCTCCCTTACTGTTCACGAGAAAATGAACCATTAAAGATCCCTCACACTAAAAATAGAATCAGAGGGAAACAGATGTTGGCATTCGTTTGTACCTCGTTTGCTCCAAACGTGGAATCTGCGGAATAGATGGGAGTAAATTAAGTACAAATGAATGCCACCATTAGTTTCTCTCTGCCATTATTTATTGTTTGGTGGGGGCTGGGAATTTTTTGCTGTGGCTCCTTACCTTAAAATTCCATTTTCTTGGGAACCTTACTCAATCAAACACATTGTTCTGGCTCCCCGCTTTAATATTCCATTTTGTCGGAATCAGTAAGGGAACAAACAGACCTGCTGCGGAGCGAATGGGAGCAAGTCAAGTACAAACGAATGCTAATATCTGTTTCTCTCTGTGCTTGTTTCTAATTCGAGGGTCTGGCACCACTTTTTTCTTGCCCCTCGGTTTAAAATTCCACTTTCTCGGGAACGGTAGGAGAGCAAACGTAGAAACTGCGGAGCAAATGGGAGCAAACGAAGTACAAACTAATGTCACAAACCGTTCCTCTCTGCTATTGGGTGGGGGATGGGACTATGTTGTTCTGGCCCCACTTTAAATTTCTATTTTCTCGAGAACGGTAGGGGAGCAAACGCAGAAACTGCGGAACAAATCGAAGCAAACGAAGTACAAAGGAATGCCACCATCTGTTCCCCTCAGCGATTATTTTTAGTTGGGTGGAGGGCTGGGACGAAGTTGTTCTACCCTCCACTTTAATGTTCCATTTTCTCTGAAACGGTAAGGGAGAAGACGGAGCTACTGCGGAGCAAATGGGAGCAGAATCTTACCTCTGGTAAAACAAAGAGTTCGCCTTTGGGATAATTTAGGAATTGACGCTTTAACCTTATATTCATCAAAGATCAAGAAATCTATACCTAAACAGAATAGGTCAAATCTGAAGATTATAGAAAACAAACTAGGCGATGGTGACATCGGAGGAACAACCCATCTACTAATGTCAGATGATACAGTTTCATCCCAGAGAAGAGTACAACAGGGTGATTCCCTGGGCCCAGTACTTTTTACCATAACTATACATTCCTTAGCAAATTCAATTAACACTGAACTAAACATCTGGTATTTGGATGATCGGACTATAGCTATCAAACCTGAAGCAGTTCTTTCAACGTTAACACATATAAATGAGAAGGCATCTGCTCTAGGCGTACACTTGAATTTTTCAAAATTCGAAGTTGGTTTTCATGGATTAGATGAAGCCACATTCAATCAATTATCCAGACTTGAAGAAGCTACCCCAGGAATACGTCTCCTAACTAAAGATTATGCTTGTCTTCTAGGTACAGCTCTCACAAAGGAAGCATTTACAAATGTGCTGTTAAACAAAATATCCAAATTAGAATATTTTTATCTCGTTGTGATTGATTGATTGATTGAAAGGGTTTATATATGGGAGCGTCAACGTCGAGGTCTTTTGCACCCGTCTCTGACAGGAAAAATGAAGTACCTGAGAACAAAAAAGCATAGTATCGCATATATAATAAATTAAAAGCAAAGTCTGGAGTACGTAAAAGGTGTTCGGTCATTTATGAATTAAAATGTCATAACTTTGAAGAAATGTGCAATCTCGATAGACAAATACAAGGACGGGTTAGTACACAACGGCATGTTAATCTTCTCTGCCGGGGCAGCTCGGCAATAGGTGCACACACGTGGGACAGCCCATAATGAGTAATGAATATGACTGAAGTAAAGATAAAAGAAAGGAAATGCTATGACAAGCATAAAACCACCATGAAAACACACAGAAACAGTAGATAAAAGCAGAAATAAATTAATTAAAAGAAATGTGAGAAATGCACTCACAAATCAGTTAAGACGTGCAAAAGCTGCAAGTAGGTGAAAACTTGCTGGATCATCTGGACATCGTCTCTAAGCAAGGTAGACATATCAGCTGGTAAGCCAAGACGGGCTCGCTCAGAAGCAAGAGGAACACATTCCACAAGAAGGTGGCGAATGATCAGGAATACACCACAATGGGTGCAGGAAGGCGGGTTCATGGATTAGATGAAGCCACAATCAATCAATTATTCAGACTTGAAGAAGCTACCCCAGGAATACGTCTCCTAACTAAAGATGATGCTTGTGTTCTAGGTACAGCTCTCACAAAGGAAGCATTTACAAATATTCCAAATTAGAATATTTTTTCTCGTTTTGACTCGATTTCAGGACATGCAGCTTTTTTCTTCTACATGCTTCATTGTCAATCCAACGTTTAAACTACATTTTACGGTGCTTTCCATCTTAGATTGAGACTGAACTGTTGAAGAAAGATGACTATATCCTCAAAATGGATCTGGAATTAATTTTGAACTGCACCTTAAGTGACGACTCTTGGATGCAAGCATCATTTACCTGTTGGATTAGGAGGCCTTGGTATTCGTCGAACCGTTGATACGGCGATTTCTACCTTCTTAGCGTCCTACGATGGATCTCTTCGTTTAGCCGAGGCTCTCCTTCCACAAGGTTACCACCTTGACCCAGATGGAACAGTTCAAGACGGCTGTAGCAAATGGGAAAATATAACAGATACGGATCTTACAGAAATCAGCAAGAGGTTGAGAACACATCAATCGCAGCACATTCCCATTAACTTCTTTTACAATCAGTTGCTGTTCCAAAGGATAAAACCAGACTTTTTGCTGCTTCACCCACCCCCAATGCTGGGGCATGGTAGACTGCACTACCTTCTCCCCCATTAGATCTTCACATGTCTAATGGAACCTTTCGAATTGCAGTAGCTTTAAAACTAGATTCAACTATTTTCAGCCACATCATTGTCCAACCTACGGGAATCAAGTTACCCAAGCAGCCTGCATGGCCTTTCATGCATGAAGAGCCTTGGTAGAAACACCAAACACTCCTCTGTTAATGACATCATTTTGCGAACCCTCATCACTGCCGGGATTCCTTTCATACTTGAACCGTCGGGTTGTTGTCGTTCCGATGGTAAACGACCCGACGGCATGACATTAGTACCTCGGAGAAGATGCAAATCACTAGAATGGGACAAATAGAATAACGTTCGGACACATTTGCCCACTCAAGCCTTCCATTGACTGCTATGAATACTGGAGAAGTTGCTAGACGTAGAGAGGTAGAAAAAGAAATGGAATACAACAACCCCCTCGATAAATTTATTTTTACTTCAGTAGTCATCGACACTAGTGGGACATGGGGTCCAAGAAGCCTGGATTTTATCAGAGAGGTAGGCAGACATTTCTATCGTGTCTGGAGATGTTCGTTCACCACTCTCTAAATCCAACGAATATACAGGGGAACCCATTTTAATCTTTCCACGGAAATACCTCTAAAACGGTTGAACCTAAATGAACTAAACAAATACTCAAATAGGAAATACGATGGGGCAAATCGAATGGTGGTGTCGCGGTGCCCTTTGAGCCGCTCTTCAAGGGGGCCCGGAGCCCAACTTTAAAATTTTAAACGGAAACATGGGGCGAGTCCCACCTCGTTCGATAGGTCTTTAAAAACTAAAAAGCGATGTGCCAAAAGATTTTTCATATCGATCACCGTATTCTAAACGACCGCCAAGATATGTTACCTGTATCAGATAAACGTCCAGTACCACTAATATGGAAACGGTTGAACATAACTGAACCAAACAAAAACTCAGATAGGAAAGCCATGGGACAAATAGAATAATGTTATCGCGGTGCCCTCCAGGGCCGCCTGAGTGGGGGCCCAGGCCCAACTTAGAAATTTTAAACGAAAATATGCGTCAGGTGATACGTCGTTCGGTAGATCTTCATATACTAAACAGCGTTGTGGCAAAAGATTGTCCATATGGGTCACCGTTTTCAAAATGGCCGCCAAGACATGCTGCCTGTATCAGATAAAACGTCCAGTACTACTAATATGAAAATTCTTAGAGATAAATGAATAGGATATAACTCGTAAAGGAAATCACAGAAGGTATTAATCATTCCACGCCTCAAGAATAATCCAACTGATAAAACGATTATTAAAGTATAAGTGACATAATGCTAAAGAGGAAATCTAATTCTTAGAAAACTATCTTTCCGATCTCCCTCCGTAAATGGTTGAAGCGGGAATGAATGGTAAAATCTCAAACGAGAAGCCCACTTTTACTTGCAATAGGTATGGTTTGTCTGAAACACTTGGGTGTACAAGTGACTGGTACTGTAATGAACCAATATTGTGCAGACGGCTTTTGAGCAAAACCAACGTTTGTACACATTGTTCTAAAATCGCATTGTTCTACAAATTGGTTAAGCATTGCAGTTATTTCATTTTTGCACAAATCATTGTCTGTAAGCAAAATGGAAGATACCATTTAACAAGAATTTACCTACTTTTTTCCATTACGGACATCACTTTCTTATAAAAAAAAAAAAAACATTTCAGATAATTTTGTTGTGTAGATGCAATTTCAAAAAAAAAAAAAAAAAACTAAGGTTCTCATTTGCAATTTCACCGTTCCTTCCCGTCCCGCTTCACATACTTACGGAGGACTTTGGAACGATGATTTTCTAGGAATTAGATTTCCTCCTTTGCACTATGGCACATTAACTCTAATCATCATCTCCTCTGTTGCAACATTTTCGAGAAGTAGAATGATAAATACCCTCTGTGATTTCCCATAGGAGTTTTATTCTGTTCATTCGTTATTGTGTTCAACCGTTTTCATATTACTGGTGCTGAACGTTTTATCTGATACAAGCAGCCATTTTGAAAACGGTGACCCATACGGACAATCTTTTGCCACAACCTGTTTAGTTTATGAAGATCTATCGAACGAGGTATCACACGCCCCATATTTCTATTTAAAATTTCTAAGTTGGGCCTGGACCCCTATGAAAGGCGGCCCTGGGGGGCATCGCGACAACATCATTCGATTTGCCGCGTGTCTTGCCTATTTGAGTTTTGTTTGGTTCATTTATGTTCAACCGTTTATATTAGTGGTACTGAAGGTTTATCAGAAACAGGTAACACATCTTGGCGGCCATTTTGAATACGGTGACCGATATGAAAGATCTTTTACCACATCGCTTTTTAGTTTTTAAAGATCTATCGAACGAGGTGTCACTTGTCCCATGTATCCATTTAAAATTTTAAAGTTGGGCCTCGGGCCCTCTTGAAGAGCGGCTCTGGGGGGAACCGCGACATCACCATTCGATTTGCCCCATCGTATTTCCTATTTGAGTTTTTGTTCAGTTCATTTATGTTCAACCGTTTTCGAGATATTTCTGTGGAAAGATTAAAAGAGCTACCCTGTATATTGCTGTCCAACGTGGCAACGTTTCTTCGGTTCTTGGCACTTTGTCGCCCGAAAGGGAACTGAAAAAGGTGTTTCTTTTCTAGTATAACATAAACAACTGAACAATATCATAATAACAAATGTTAATTGCACTTTTAATACTGTAAAAGTGATTTCAGAAAATGTTAAATACAACCTCAAAATATATATTCTTTTATAATTATTGCATATCACTTAATATTGTTATACTGTATTATGAATATCTAATGAGATTAATTATTTTCTCTGTTTTGAAAATAATTTGAACAACTAGTAAGTTTAGGAAGATATTACTTTATAAATAATCAGGACTTTTATTTTTAAGAACCCGGAAGACTTAGCGAAATTTTCTTTTTGTACATCTTCACTTTTTTCTGAAAATGTTCCCTATTTTTTCAGCTCGTATTTGTTCAAGTATCTTAAGTATGTCAACTTGTTGGTGAGCTATAATGAAAAGAAAATTACTGATCACAAGTAATAAATGTGGATAAAAGCAAAATACATGTAATAAATAACACTATATGTGTACAGGAATATTTAATTTTACTATTATTATCTCCATTGGAGCAACCTGTAGGAAGAAAAAAATGATTAATATATATCTTTCTATTCAGACATTAGTAGTACTTATTCACGTGGCTAGGTTTTCCATGTTCAAATCACTGACGGTTTAGGTCCGTAGTTCGGGTGCCTTTAAATTGCTACCTATCGTCTTCCTTAGGTATTGGCTCCTGGAATAGTCCCTAAAAGAACAATTGATAACAACCTGGTTCAGATTTCACGTCCTGTTCAAGCGCAAATTCATAAAAGTAGAAAATAAGTACTACGACATGGGTAGCCTCAGTCGTTCGTAAATCAAGGTTTGACTGTATTTTACCTCCGCGCATATTGTATGCATATATACGACTGGCAAGTATTTGCACACACATAAGTGAAAAAGAAGAAAATACCTTAACAAACTCTTATTTATTAACAATATATATATATAGTGAAAGAAAAACACACTTCTGAAATATGAAACACTTGATACGACAAACAAAATAATAATAATAATAATAATAATAATAATAATAATAATAATAATAGAATATGAGATATAGGTATGGCAAATAAATGAACTTAAAATCTACCCCTTATAGTTATTCTTCTTATCATACACTAAAACACTGTTCACTTCGACGTTTGGCTTTCACTGTTGAACTGGGCAGTAAATATGGAGATTGGGTAAAACACTAATTTCCAACCAACTCTTGTTGCTTTCACGAACGAGATACTCTTTAATTGAAATTATAAAAATACATTTTTAGTTCACTTATCCTTTGCTGTATGCTGGGGTTGTAGCAAGTTTATTCAATACTTAATCGAGACCATATGTGAACTAAAATACGAGTAAGTCCGTCCCAAGGAGGCTTTAACGCGCCTTCCCTCGTGAATACAAAATTCGAACTCAGTGTTCGAAGTGGATAAAAAGCAGAGGTGGTATGTTTTATTACGATTTTGACTCGACATACCTGCAATCTGAATGTTGAAGTACATTGAGGGTATGCTTCCTAAAAGATTGTATTTCTATTTATCTAGTGACTGAAGACCATTTGAGAGCTTCTCTGTAGTTACGTGAGGGTGGGGGTGTAGAGACTGATTTCTTACCAACAATTTTCTAAAATAAAATAAAATAAAATAAAATACATAAAATATCCCCTTATGTTGCATTATAGAGAATTATACACGAAAATGTTCAAATACTAAGTTTTTGTATTAACAATTTCCTGCGGGAAATCTGCTGAACCTTCCACTCGACTGAGGGGTATTCCAAACTCCAGGAAGATCCGCCCATCTCAGCAGATGACCCCTAAATCCGCCCATGCTCGAAACACGACATTTATATTCATTTAGGCAAGACACACACATACATAATAAAGAAACAACTCAATATGGCACATCAAAATATTAACTAGATGACCTTCTTAGAAGACACCTCATTTTAGAAACATAAGGTAAGAGAAAACTAACAAAAGCGTCGGTGTTGCCAACTAAGAAATTATTTCTATATAAGAAATAAAATCTTTCTACGTACAAAGTTACTTGTCAATTACTTTGTATAAAAATGGATTTTTTAAAGGTATTTAGCATCTACTGTCCAGTGACGGTATGCCTTCATCACTGAAAAAACAGAGGTGGTATACCTTCATCACTGAAAAACCAGAGGCGGTATGGCATAGCACCGCATACCGTCTCACTTCGACCACTTCTCGAACTCCTCGCTTCTACCAACGCTAGGGAAGATCCCAAAGGAATGGCTTCGGTTGGCAGTGTCCTTTAGGATTTGCTATGGAAAAATCCACAAGTCTCGTGGAGAAGAGAATTTGTTGTATAAGTAGAATAAGTGTTGCAGACCAACTTTAGACATTCAGTCTATAACTAATGGATTTCTTATATGTTAGTCCAATGGAAAACAGTTTAATAAAAAAGAATACAGATTGGCAATTCTGGAAGGTGTTGCGTAATAAACACACATATATAATATATGCCTCCAGAAATTCTCAGTACTCGTTGTTTTTGCACCCTGAAGTATTTAAAATTAAAAATTAATCCAAAATTATTCTATACAAAACAACCAGCACGGAAAATTAAAGGACACACGTCGGGTGAGCGCGTATGTTTGTTTGTTGTACATCAGGTTACCAGTTATAGTAGCAATTACAACAAGCCCATTTCCCAAAAATATATAACACTTTACTATAACAAATGCAATAGCGTGTAACATATAAGAAGTTTAAATAGCATTCGACTTCACTTAAGTCTGTTAATCAAATCTCAATAGGAGGTTAACAAGTAGCTTTTAACTTTTTATTTTTTTCCAAGTTTTGTTTGAGAGGTAATAAAAAGTATAAAATCCCCAGACCAAAGAACAATAAGGGGATACGTTCAGAAAGCTCACTCAATAATAAAGCTACTAATGTCCTAGCATGCTTATTTTGGTTTGCTGCCTTTAATTTAGAAGTTAAAAGAAAAAAAATATTTCCAGTAAGTTTCCAAACAGCAAACTCAGCTCATAAGTAGCTGTTAAATCTAAAGACATGGGCTTATCAAATTAGTTCTTATTTTCCTCCTTTGCAAAGACAAGACAATACGAATGATGAAACAGAACTATAGTAGTATTCTAATGTTACTTAAAACTAACATACAAACCAATACGAATCATTCAGTTTTCATTGCATTCTTTTCCTCTCTTTTGTCTCAAAACTAGTTTAAAAAATTAATTTAATGGTTAGTTTTGCCAAAAATCTCCTTCAAACCAAACCGCAGGTAATTCTCACTCAATCATCCCATATTAACTCAATTCCATTTCACTCTTCCATATTATCCTGTCGCAGCAAATTCCGTTCGAACACCACCCGATTTGGCTACCTAGAACATTATGAAGTTCGCTTGCTGCACACTCCAGAGGAACGAACAGGCACAACTAGCGCCATGCAGCGGGAAGTATAACTTCAAGCGATAGGTAACTCAAGGGCAACTAGCACAGCATTTAAAGCTGTTTCTCTTATTGCCATTGACCATGGAGATTTTATTAACAATAATCTTTAACAAAATTTTTATTATTCGACTAAACGCAACAAAGGTATGCTTCGCATCTGCAATTCACACAGACTGCAAGTGTTATTCTCACCGTACTTTAGATATTAAAGCGTCAGTGGGCCGATCTTTGCACCTGGTCTGTCATTGTAACAATTTCGTATTTAAAAAGTTTCTAAACGCTGATAATCACTATATGAAAAATATACACAAGATAGTTTTAGTAGCCAAAATCATGAGTTGGTAACTTCAGTCAAGAAAAGAAATAGTTTGCTTCTCCGAAGTATTCTGCTAATTGGATAAACATTCAGTTCAATAAAGAGTGTTCCTTTGTATTATTCCGGGCGCCAACCTGTCTGAAGAACACCTGCATGCAAAAGAAAAGTGGTTTCTCTCCTGCTACAAAGCGTTCAGCGGAAAGAAAGAACTTTTTTCACTTGAATAAAATATTAATTTTGCATGATGATTTAAAGTCGGCGAAAATATACAGTTTGTCCAATAAGTGAGTTGTATGGTGAACTTGACGGTCACAAATTTTATAACTGAATAACTTTGTATGATTAAATTCTTATTTTAATAAAATACTGATGTTCTTTAAATCCTTTTTTTTTTCTTATTATTCCAAACAGGATTTTCTTCAGAATAACGTGTCAGTTCAGATTACCTGATGATAATTAGAAACTACGTGTTGGGAACAAAGAATCGAAGAAAGTAGTGTAGGAAGCACATGTTGTTTATTTAAAATAAATGGATAATATTGTTTTTGTACAAATGTAGCCATAGAGGTTTTAAATACAATATTTTGTATCCCCACTAGATAACGAAACTTGAAGCGTGAATAATGTTAGCTGTGCCTCTCGTTACAACAATTCTCAAAAATTTACAATTTTGTAGCGGCTGACCTGTGGCGCCTTCGGCCAATCTAATTTTTTGCTTTTCTTATTGTTATTAATTCATAATTAGTAAAAAAACGTTTAATTGCTTTATTGTCATCTAATTACTGCAGGTATTATTCAATGTTAAAATTCTTTCTTTATTTTGCTCTTTCTGTGGAATAACTAACAAGTAAGGGACCATATGGTTGTCGCGCAAATCACATGCAGACATACGCCATTTGATTGAGCATGAAAAGATATGGAGAACACAGAAATTTAAGGTGCTAAGGGCCATCGGGAGCGGAGTGAGGGAAGAGGAAACATTGAATGTCGGCAAAATTGAAGAAAGTCAGGAATGACGGGAAAAGTTAATTTCTTGCAAACAGGGAAAGAAAGTCAACCAAAAGAAAGAAACTAAACATAACAAGGACATCAAGGACGAAGAAAGATCATAATCAGGGTTGCCATCCGGACCACAGTGTTGCCAGCGTTGCATAACATTGATATGGAAAATATAACACAGTATAGCAATTCATGCACTAGGAAAAATATTAGTAACACAAAAGACAATTGAAAAGACTCTGTACACGTGCGTAAAAAGGTTTAACGCAGTCGTGAGTGAATATTACACCCGCGTGAATACAAATGGAGGAAAATAGAGAACAGTACGCACCATTTGTAGTTTAATTGCAGTTGACGTGAAGATCACGAATGAATGCGTGGTCAACACACAAACATTTCTCGCAGTGAGCACAGCGGATGAAAGCAAGCTGGTCACACGCGTCTCTGCAGCATTCCTCTGTGAGTCATTTTTCAAAGCAATATGCGGAAGGTGTTTCAAACTGTCCAGGATGTTCATTGGAGTAGCCACATTTGAAAAACGCAAAGCGTATCATCTTTTTTAATCTCCTAGAGGAAAACTGGCAATGAACAAATGACTGAAGGCGGAGAAAGTTCTCACGTTGCCACACATTAATACTGGGGAACACTAATGTATCTGTGATGAACGATCATCATCATCATCATGGAACGATGCTCCCAAACACTTTCGTTTCTGTGTTATCATGTGTACCCCCTTCACTTTCATATCTATATTTGTTCTCCCTCATGTACATTATTCACTCACGACTATCGTTAAACCTTTTTACGCACGTGTACAGAGTGTTTTCAATTCTCTTTTGTGTTACTAATATTTTTCCTAGTGCATGAATTGCTATACTGTGCTATATTTTCCATATCAATGTTATGCAACGCTGGCAACACTGTGGTCCGGATGGCAACCCCGATTATGATCTTTCTTCGTCCTTGATGCCCTTGTTATGTTTAGTTTCTTTCTTTTGGTTGACTTTCTTTCCCTGTTTGCACGAAATTAACTTTTCCCGTCATTCCTGACTTTCTTCAATTTTGCCGACATTCAATGTTTCCTCTTCCCTCACTCCGCTCCCGATGGCCCTTAGCACCTTAAATTTCTGTGTTCTCCATATCTTTTCATGCTCAATCAGATGGCGTATGTCTGCATCTGATTTGCGCGACAACCATATGGTCCCTTACTTGTAAGCCAGACGAATACTTAAAGTTAACTGTTGTCTCGTAAGAGGAAACTCATATCTTTTTCTCCCCTCTTTACATCTTGAGAAACAGATCTGAATTGGTAACCTATAACCTTCGATTCGCTGCACGTGCAAGAGAATATCCAACCCTTGTGTCTTATCTTAGAATCTGATGTTATTCACTGAATACTTTCATTGTTCTCTGTTTAAGCCCAGATGTTTTCAAAAACATGGTAGACGTATAACTAGCATTTTGGCGCCGCAGTTGACAATTCAAAAATACTAAACATGTCTATTTTGACACTGTATAAAATAAGTGTCTAGTGAACACTTGTATCATTGTGAAACTATTAAGAAACATATAAAAACCTGATAAAGCCTGATTCTCTTTGTAATATCAAATTAACCTTTGACTTTTAATTTGGATATTATGTACTAGATGACGTTAAAGCCTTATACTATTTGTAATAATGCGCATGCGTGACTATTCTAGTTAACACCCTAAATAGTCGTTTAGATAATCAGTATCCAATCTAAACGCAAAGACTAATTTCATTGCACACGAGTATCCGCCCTTTTGGAAAGATACCACCCTACTATACTCCCACATACGTATGTAAAAACTTCCTGAATACAAAATAGCTTTACAAGCTGTTCTCGGGGGAAATCCATCGTCTTCGACGGGAATTGCTGTGTTAACACGGAGGCACGAGCCTCGTGCTCGTCGCCGAGGGCTCCGGCCCACAGTTTCTCGGGCTCAGGTTTCTGCACCTTCGCCCACCGGACTTGCGTTTCTTTTCTGACTTTGTTAGAGTCACAGAGAGAAGAACTTAGTGCATTATCAGAGTGTGTTCTTACACTGTGTTAGTGGAGAACTCCGTCATCTCCGTTCTCTCATCAAGGACCATCTCTGCTTTCGTGTCGTGTGTGCAAGACTGTAAGAACTTTGTTATTGTGCTGAACTTCGTTTCTAGTAAGTTTACTACTACTACATGCAGGCAGTCGTAATTCGATCTCGTCATTGAACTGTCCTTATTTCTCTTCTAACATCGGTCATATTCTGACCCCTCAAATTTCACGCATATGCCACTGGACTTAACATAATCTAACGTTACCTCTGCTGTATAACAAATTTATTGCTTATAAACTCTTCTGTGCTGTACGAAAGCAACATACAATAAAACTCATACTACTTCTAACTCGGCGTTCCAGTAATTTACAACGCCTATCTAAAGTTTTCAAAGTACGACCTCACCTACTCTCATATTCTCTCAGAAAGTATCTCCGAAGAAGCCGTCCGTCGAAGTCTATTATTATGAACATCTCTCTTGTTATTTTGTTCTTACGTGAACCACTACACCAGTCACGCCTGTTGAGGACTGAACTTTTCATCTTCTGTTGATTGGGAAGTTGGGTGGCCCATCACCCTCCTGTGTGCTCTGCGACTACAGTACCATCTCTGCATTCGCCCGTGAGAATTCCGATTGGAGAAAGGACTTCGCTCTCCGTAGGAAGTGGTAGCATCTTGTTGGTTTTACCGCTTGAACCAATACAGACGCCTTCTGGAAATTCTTGGTCACAGTGAACATCTTGTTGCCTCGCTAAGCTCAACTGGACTTATAAACGACTCGACGACAATTCTAGAGGCCACTTGGAAGTCTTCCATCTCCTTAGGTGTTTAATTGCGAGGTGAGTGATTTAAATTGTTTTAGTGATCTTAATTGTGCATCTCTATTCCTCGCATCGACTCAGAATCACGTCTACTTCTGTGCACCCAATATCCGATTTCAATGTTTGTGTTTTTATAAAGTGATTCTACAACTAAGGTTGTTAACGATAACTATCCCTTCCGTTTTATTGTTTTATCGATTAAATTGTTACTAGGCTAAATTATCTAAAATCTCTAATGAAACAATCTTTCTTTTTATTAATTAAGTATAGCCAAGCCTGACCTTGTCTTGTGAAGTTTACCTATTTGAGGTCCATTAATTGCCTTGTTTACATTGCATTAGCTTTAACTTAATTCGTTGTTGTATAATACGTGCCTAATTATTAAGTTGTCGTCCCGTTACAAATATTTATTTCTTTGCACGAGTCCTAGTTGTCTATTATTTTGGTGTGCTAATTAATCTCGTCGTTGTGTGGGCTTCACGTTAACTAGTGATCCCTTTTGGAGCCGCCACTGCCCCAAAGTGCTGGCAATTACCTGCGGGACATTCGTGAATCCAGGCTCCCTTATAATCTCATTAAACTCGTGCTTGAACTTTGTGATTAGTTATTGTCATACATAGGCATTCATCCTGTTCTCTCTCTCTATCAAATCACCTTGCCGACAGCCTTGTTGGTCGGACCTTGTTTCAACAGGACGGACCTCCTCTTTATCTTAATAATTAACTGTTGAGCCAAGAGACTGCTCAGCTCCATTACATTTTAAATGTCAGGCAACTCTTTAAGTCAGTGATATTCTCGAGACCTTTCGTGGTCCTTTAATAATTATTCTTTTAGTTTGATTCCGGCAACCTTCGGTAGAGATAGCGTCGCTAATAATCTCTTTTTATGTTCGTGACCTGTGGTGGGACTCCCTCACAAGTGGCCGCAAAAGTTTTGATCGCCTCCTGCCATCGGCCCCGACAATTTGCAAATTTTGAGTCTCATCTCGCGTCTCGCGCGAGACTTTCTCGCATGGTCTCGCAGTCTCGCATATATTCTGGGTCAAAATTTTGCAATGTGTTATTCTATGGCCGTTAATGAATGATGATGTGATATTCTGTCCGAAGGCAGGTATTTGACCTAAAAGTCCCTTGGCAAGGTGAATCCATCGTGGTTTGCCATTGCTTTCCATGGGATGAATGTTCATAACATCCTAAGGGGACGGAACCTAGAGTTCAACATGGTATCCGAACTTGTGTCCCCTCCGCTCTAAATTAAAAGAAAAGTTGTGCTGGAATTTGATTGCTGGACCATTAATTTTCGTCAAGTTAATAGCATAATTTACAGCAAAACCAGCATAAATTGTTGCTGGATCCAACATTGTTTTCCAGCTTAGAAGTCTCCAGCAATATTTTCCAGTATGCCATGCGGGCACATTTTTGCCCCGAAAACGTCGCCAATGTAATTAGGATATAAAGAATATAACGTTTCCGTATATGTTTTTCTGAACTCATTGAACCAAACCCGGATCCTTTTACTATATCTATATGTAAATTTCTTCGTCTTTATTTAACCGGATTTCAATCTTGTCTTTGCCTGCTTCTAGTCCGAGGAATGCTCTAACGTCACAATATCCAAAATTGACACGGATTATTCCCTTAGAATAGGTTTGAACTTTCTTTTCAGAAAGTTTAAACTCTCTAGCATTAAATTTGTGGAAGCAACAGAGAAAATATAAAAATACGTTACTTGTGTAGGAGAACAGTGCTGCTATCTATTGTCACCTATCTCCCTTTACACCAACCATCAAGGGATAACATTACTTGTGTCAACAGACTTGTGGATAACGCAATGTGTTAACAATTGCGAGAATCAAAATATCCAGCAAACTATACTTGATACGAAAAAAGCTTTCTTCATTTTCCAGATCACACAGTTGAACTAATTAAGTGTTTAGAATGATGTTTAAAAACTGAAGAAGGCCTTAATTCTGAAAATCAACCTTGAATAATAAGAAATCTCATAAAATGTCTATTGCCGCAATCACTTTTTTGTTCCTGGAGGCATTAACACTCAACTTAGAAAACTCAATAAATGTAAAATCTCTAGATATACAATTAAATGTGATTCATAAATGTTGCGAGACTGCGAGAAATCTCGCGAGACTTCCCGTGCGAGACTTAACCGAGTCTCGTCCAGCGTCTCATCTCGCATGGTTTAGTCTCGTCTCGCGTCTCGCATAAAATTTTCACCCTCGTCTCGTGTCTCGTCTCGCAAATGCGAGACGAGACGCAAGACGAGACGAGACTTCTCGCGTCTCGCGTGCATCCCTACATTTCAACATATCTTATTATATTTAAAAGAAGAAGAAACATCTGCACAATCGTTCCCGATTGCGACAATTTGCTTGGAGGTTCGAAGCAGAAGCTTTGGTTACTGTTTTCCGACGATACTTCAAGTTAGAAAATGTTTGCCTCAAGCAGCAATTAAATAAATGCGGTCATCTTTTATGGAACAGCATGTACAAGCTTGTCAAAGAGATAAAGGTTTAATTGTATCCATGCCCGTAGCCAGCCCAAAAATGCAGAGGGGGCCCGGTAGAACATAGGGGGGCACGAGCCAACCATATTATAGTTCATCAAATAGTAACATCAGCAATTCATCATATCTGCTCTTGAATGTTTAAATATTTTGCTTCTACTTAATTTTATTATCTCCCTCTACACACACACATTAACATTCTGTAATCTACATGAGAAAACGTAAATTTTATTAAGTGGGTATTACTAACTACACCAATTAGATTAAAATATAAACGTTTTAATAGTCCCACATGTAATACTAACATTAAGATCAAGAACGAGAGATGATCTACTGTGAAATAAGGAAATTCAACAATACTTAGGCTCTTGTTTAGGGTTAACTTGCGAAGATGCCCTTCCGTTTTTATCAAAATTTTGAAAATTTACTTAGAGGAAATTGATAATTTGATTGTTTGTGTGCTTGATAACATGTAAGTGAAGCGTAATTTATGTGTGATATCTTTTGATAAGCGGTTGTAAAGACGGAACTAATTTGCAAGTAGAGGGAACTACTTGTCTCTAGGTACAGGACGGTTGGATTGTGGATAATTTTCGAGTAAACATGACTAAAAGTATACAGAGTCTTTGTGCTGGATGTGAATTGACAGTACTAACATTTGTAAAACATGATGTTGATAATGAGGTTAATATTTGAATATTGATAGCTTAATGAATGAAAGAACAAAGACTACCAACAATCGTTCACGCGTTTCTGGTTGAGATAGGAGAGTTCTACAAATATAAGTACGTACTAAAGTAAGTGCGAAGTAGATATAACATAAACTAAGTAACCTAGTAGTGCGTTATCCAAGCTTACTTCGGCTTCTCGCTTCGCTCGTTCTTCCCTCCTAACTCCGCACTCCCCATTAAATAACCACAACCGTGCTCCGCGTGACCCGCCAATCTTCCCTTTAGGTTAATAATGAATTTCCGTATCTAATGTGGTTCCTCCCCCGTACTCACACCCTCGAGGTAACGTAACAGAACATAAAATGAGTAAAGTTTTAGTAGAAATTGACGATTGTAGATTTTATTATGTTTTTTGTTGAAAATTAGGTGGACGGGTAACTTTGAAGTAACTCCCTTGTTTACAATTACAGTTGTATTTTTAAAAATATTTATACTAAGCTTGTTTAAAATCTTAAATTAAACTCGTTTTATATAAATGAACCACCTGCACACTATACCAAGAAGACACATACCAAAACAGCTAAAAAAAAAAAAATACTATAATGTTATTCAAAGCTACACTGAGAAAAATGTATGCGGCATACGTAATATCGTATGTTACATTTGAAAATCCTGTAGTTTTTGGACAACGTACAGCAAGCGTATAGCTGAAAACGCATGTTTTATAATACTTTCTGTATAAATGTTCCATCTATACATACTTTCCGTATGAAACAATATAGGTGGTCAAGATCTCATATACAAATGGACGTATATAACATATAGCTGACGAAGGTAAAATACATATGTGTGTGTAATATAAGGAAGACTTTTAGACATCAGACACCCAGCAACGGCATGATGTAACACCTGTGGGCAGTGTCTATGTAGTATTCGGATAACGTATGCTTTGTTCTGTTTTCTGTAGTAAGCAAGAGGATTCCGTATATTTGTACAATATTACCAGTGACAGGAGAACGGATTTTTCTTAGTGTAAGTAAAACGCTACACCCATCTAGTATTGAGTAAAAGCATCACCGGTTCTTTCATGTTGAATTACAACATTATTATGCGTACGCGACTAAAAAATAGTTTCAATTTACAACGTTTTTATATGAAAACTAGCTACTTGCACGGGATCCCCACCCCAAGTACAATACAACACATTCTGCTACTTAATTTTTCCTCTAAATCTTGCAAATTTATACTAGTCCTGGCTCCACAACCAGGAATTTAATACCTAAACGTTAAATATGTTCACTTGCTCAGTTACTCATCTAATTAAGGTAATTTAGCTTAACTTTATTGTTCTACGAGAACAAACATATGAAAATCTTCGCAACCATTACTTTTTCGGTGAATTTTCCACCACAGTTCTCGTTTTACATATCACACTATAATAATTTACTAGAATTAGCAGTGGCGAAGGGTGATAGTTTCAACAGTTTAGGCCCAATGTTCTACTACTAACAACAACAACAACTACTACTACTACTATTACTACTACTACTACTACTACTACTACTACTACTACTACTACTACTACTACTACTACTACTACTACTACTACTACTAATAATAATAATAATAATAATAATAATAATAGATAGGACATAAATATTTTACTACAGAAACACAAGAAGTCAAATTCACATATTTAACGTAATTGTAGTCCATCGACAGCACTTATTCGACCGGATCTGAATTTTCATAATGAAATTCACGTATGAGACTCATAACTGATCTTATTTCGCCGTAATGCAATTTAATTGTTTATGGGGTAGGAAAGATGGATTATCACATTATCGGCGCTTTACAAGAAACATACACTATGTGATCAAAACTATCCGGACACCCCCCAAAACATACGTTTTTCATATTAGGTGCATTGTGCTGCTACCTACTGCCAGGTACTCATTATCAGAGACCTCAGTACTCATTAGACATCGTGAGAAAGCAGAATGGGGCGCTCCGCGGAATTCACGGACTTCGAATGTGGTCAGGTAATTGGGTGTCAATTGTGTCAGAAGTCTGTATGCGAGATTTCCACATTCCTAAATATCCCTAGGTCCACTGTGTCTGATGTGATAGTTAAGTGGAAACGTGAAGGGATACGTACAGCACAAAAGCGTACAGGCCGACCTCGTCTATAGACCGACAGAGACCACCGACGGTTGAAGAGGGTCGTAAAGTGTAAATGTTAGACATCTATCCAGACCATCACACTGGAATTCCAAACTGCATCAGGATCCACTCCAAGTACTATGACAGTTAGGCGTGAGGTAAGAAAACTTGGATTTCATGGTCGAGAGGCTGCTGATAAGCTACACATTACGCAGATAAATGCCAAACGACGCCTCGCTTGGCGTAAGGAGCGTAAACATTGGACGATTGAACAGTGGGAAAACGTTGTGTGGAGTGATGAATCACGGTACACAATGTGGCAATCCCATGGCAGGATGTGGGTATGGCGAATGCCCGGTGAACGTCATCTGTCAGCGTGTGCAGTGCCAACAGTAAAATTCGGAGGTGGTGGTGTTATGGTGTGGTCGTTGTGTTTCTTGGAGGGGGCTTGCATCCCTTGTTGTTTTGCGTGGCACTCTCACAGTTCAGGCCAACATTAATGTTTTAAGCACCTTCTTGCTTCCCACTGTTGAAGAGCAATTTGAGGATGGCGTTTGCATCTTTTAACACGATCGAGCACCTGTTCATACTGCACGGCCTGTGGCGGAGTGGTTACACGACCATAATATTCCTGTAATGGACTGGTCTGCACAGAGTCCTGACTTCAATCCTATAGAACACCTTTGGGATGTTTTGGATGACTTCGTGCCAGGCCTCACCGACCTACATCGATACTTTTCAGTTCAGCACTCCGTGAAGAATGGGCTGCCATTCCCCAAGAAACCTTCCAGCACCTGATTGAAAGTGTGCCTGCGAGAGTGGAAGCTGTCATCAAGGCTAAGGATGGGCCAACACTATATTGAATTTCAGCAGTACCGACGGAGGGCGCCACGAACTTGTAAGTCATTTTCAGCCAAGTTTCCGGATACTTTTGATCACGTAGTGTATGTGGTTTAGTCTACTTGTACTGAAACAAACTCTGCTTGTAAAATTTCGTATTTAATTGTATTGTTCAAAACACATGACAAGCTTCAATGAAGTCATTTTGTGTGTCATTTAATTCCCCTTTAAAAACAGAATCATACTTAAATGTTTTTTCATACGCTGCTCTTTATGTCAACAACCCCAAATAATTTTTTGTACCAATGCGTGCAGAACTCCCTTGTTTTTGTTTGTTCTATTTTCAACAGTGGCGTTGGACTTTGTTTCTTAATAACACATTAATTTTCAATAGATTACTGATATAGAAGATTCTTTAATAGGAATTATATTATGTTCATATTCTCCACTTACTGATATTTTCTCTCATTCACTTTTGCAAATGTAAGAAAAAATGTCACTCATAATATCTCAAAAACACATACTCTCTACTCAATTCTAATGAGCTCAACGAGTCCGATTTCGTAGGGTTTGCGCCACTGTAACGGAATAAAGGCGGATTTTCATGTGTCCTTTACCTCCGTGAGTTGCGAGCGATTGTGCTAAACAGCCAATGAAATCACGCATCGGAGATGGCGCGCTACACTCGCGTCAGAGTAGAAATTTGTTCAATTCTGACGGAAGTAGCGCGCGTACACTATTGTATTCACTGACTAACATGGCGGAGGCAAGAACAACGTTTGAAGAACTGCTCGTAGAACAAGTAAGAGAAAACGAAATTTTGTACAACCTTAAGCATCCGAAATACAAGGATTGACTATTAAGGACAAAAACATGGCATCAAATTGCTGAGAATATTGGTATCGATGGTTAGTACTTTTATATTTGTGTAGTTAATTAGTTGTACTACCGGGAACAATAGATAGTTCATACAATAACTGGTATGTACAAAGTATAAATTCCTATATAAAATAAAAGCTATGTAATTTGAAACTGCTTTAGTATGATTTATAAATATTTTTATTTGTTTTATAAAATTTATCCGAATCGGATTTTAATTCAAAGAAAAGGTTCCTGTATATTCCGTATTCTCGTCGAAGCTGGAAAATGGGGTGAACCCACCACATTTTCCTAACATACTTCCGACGGCGGCGTTTTGAAATATAATGTATTCCAGCTGAAACGATAGCTCTCCTTCGGGAATCCATTATCACAAACCAAAGTCGCAAACTTTCTATTTTACGCATGCGCATTAGCTAGGGAGTAGTAATTTGGCGCAATACACGCACGGATGTATGAAAACGAAAATAATTTACGGTGAATACGCTACATGTGATGTTTCCGTTCTAACGCGGGCATGAAAATCCGCCTTAAAGGGAATTAGTTTGCGATAATAATCGAAGCACCTTTAGAATTGATTGATCCAGCTTTTGCGTTGCGTTAGAATCTTCAAAATTAACCATAGTTGGTACGGACGGAGGCCCTACGTTCTCTTGCTGTTTATTTGTTTGACATATCGAATCGAAATCGAAGGTCTCGAGAGAAACGCTTTATGTAGAAGCGAAAGTCGATAAGCTCTGAGGCCGGTCTCTTTCACAGGTTATTACCAACACGTTCCCTCTCGGGATTTTCTGAGTAGCTTGGCGGTAGCTCTAGTGCCGCCTGAGACACTGCTCGCTGAGCCTCCCAGCAGTGGTGCTAACCACGATTTCTTTATCAAACAATTTTTCTTAACTTAGAAAACTATCGTACATTTTGTGCAAGGAAAATAAATTAATTATAAGTTATAATTTCTGAAAGTAAATGGGTAGGCCGGGCCTCATGGCCTCTTACGATCCTTCTCCACTGGTTGTGGATAATGAGACGAAATATGGCACAAGTTCGATGAAAATATGCATAGAAGCACAGTTAAACATATGCTAATGTGACATTGCATTCGACAATACTCTGACAAGTGAGTGCAGCGGCGTAACACATAACGACAGAAGATGGGGCGGATAAGCGCAAGTAAAAATGGTCATATAATTGAGGAAAACAAAGAAGCAAGACGTCAGGGGAACTGTACAGTAATAATACACGGTCAAGTAATCAATCACAAACTATAAACAGCCTGTAGACGTCAACATAAAGCAGAAATGGAAGAAAAAGAGCTATGGAGGGGATTGACCGTAGAGTCCGGAACCTCTCGCCTCCTAACGTCCGATGTGTATAGACTGTTGTAGTAGCAAGGGTAGCACTAGGTCTCACTTTTGGCCCCTGGGTCCCTGCCTCAGGACCCATGGTCCATGGCCCAGGATTATGACCTAGGGGTACTTACGACCACCCTCTGTAAATTTTGGCAGGGGTACCTTGTCCCACCCCCTAAACTATCAAAGGGGTGCACCAATGTACCTATCATGCCCGTAGCCAACCCAAAAATGTAGAGGGGGCCAGGTAGAAGTTAGGGGTCCCGAGCCAACCATATTATAGTTCATCAAATAGTAACATCAGCAATTCATCATATCTGCTCTTGAATGTTTAAATATTTTGCTTCTACTTAATTCTATTATCCCCCTCTACACACACACATTAACATTCTGTAATCTACATGAGAAAACGTGAATTTTATTAAATGGGTATTACCAACTACACGAATTAGAATTAAAATATAAATGTCTTAATAGTCCCACATGTAATACAGTAGAATAATCTGCATCCATGGACCATTTTTGACCTTGAAAGTACTTATACTCTATGTACATACTGTCGTTGAAGTAATGAATATTTTGATTACTGTAAGTACTCTCATTGAAGTAATACATTGAAGTACAAAGGTTCAATTGAACTTGAATTATTATGGCTTTTTTTACCGGTGCTTTAAGTACAATTACTGACATGTAATTATACTGTACCGGACTGTAGTCTCATTACTTCAGTGGCGCCTGTCTGCGTACGTAATAACGACCTACATATTTTTTGTTTACTTTTCTTTTATATGCTTTTTTTTGTAGAGCATGTTAAAGTGACAGGATGAATTATTTTTTTGATAAAGGTTTAAATATGAAATTGAACGAAACGGTCGGCTATGTTTGTATTCCATGTTGATTAATTATTTTTTTGTGTATTTTGTAACATTTTGAATGTCTAAACGGAGATGGCCCATATATAATGATCTTTGCATTTGGTCTTTTAAAGTGATAAGTTGAATGCATTTGTATTGAGGGTGTGAGATAGAATGAATCGGCAGACTGTAGTGCTTTGAATTATAGCGACAAATTTAAATAAAACAACGTTAGTTACTGAAAATAAATTGTTTTGGGTTTAAAAGAGAAAATAATGTTAATTTAGTTCTGGGTATAGTGGACATTTTAATATAAAGTAAGTAATTAATAATGTAAAGAATTCACGCATGGTTCTTGAAGTGTATAATTAATGTCAACCGTTTGATTTTAAAAGACTTTTTGAAACGGAAACGCAATCCTTTAAAGATTAATTGTTTGGGTAAAGAACAGGTAAACACTGCAACGTGACAGGAGAATTAATTCAGAACGAAACATGGAACGCGACAAAGGTTCTTTAAGAAAAGAGACCACCATCTGTTTTAACATAAGTGCCCGCAGGGAAGGTTGGGCGACACGGAGGATGTAGTATGTGAGTCACGGAGAGTGATAGTAATAAAATGTTTCTAGAATTTCGTAGAACCTTCTGGATTTATTTTCGTTGGTATATAAACTTTGATGCAAATCCAGTCGTTTCATTTGAAGAAATAAAAGCACGATGTGTTTGAGTTGGTGGATTGTATTCTATAGAAGTTAACAGAGAAGAAGAATTTATCTGTAAGTACTGGCTTTGTTTTTTTTTCTTGTTTTATGTTTATGTTTTCTTTTTGTTTCATATGAGAAGGGACATTGCAAATGAAATACACGTAAAACACTTGTAATTGTTGGGAGTATAAGGGGACATAAGTGTTTGTTTTTTATCGGGAATTGATTGCGGATTTTCCGGCATTGAAAACCATATGACTCGGTGTACTTTTATGGAATTATAAATTAACTAATGTACAGTGTAATGTAATATGGAGGCTACAGGGATTCAATATTGGTTATTGCACTTGGATTCGAACCAGAGCTCTCCCACGTGGAAAACCGTACGTTAAATTTTTTGCTCGATGGAGTTTTTACTTATATGGCACTAAAATTGAACACAACCTGTGACGTTGCCGGGAATCGAATCCGGATCTCCCTCGCCGAAAGCCAAATACAATAAACAAATAGCAAGGAATTTTGGATTTTTTGGACACCTCCGTCAGGACTAAACGTAGTATTATTTTACATATTAAAAGAATAGTTGCATAGACACACACAGAGATAAATTTCATAATAAATATGCGATTATTTTCTTGCTCATAGAATCCTAGCATATCTTTAGAATATAAGAAGTTAGTGTTACATGAAAAGACCATTAAATGATGGGTGAAACTGATTATTTATGTACTATAGTATTAATTGTTTATTATTTTTGTGTGTTGAGTTGAGTTTATTTTAGTTTAGCGTTCCGTTCAGCAGCGAGGCTATATGAGACGTGGACCTACTGATTAACGTGGAATCCGAACCACATGAGCTCCCGCCGGGAATCGAACCCGGGTCTCCAACGCCAAAGGCGCGTACGCTAACCGCTTAGCCATGAGGGAGCTCTATTTTTGTGTGTGGTATTAACATTTACAGTACGGGAAAGAAACTGGATAACCTACACCTGCTTTGAATTTTGCTTGTTTTTATCTTTAGTATTATTTAACTGAACATAAGTTTGAATTTCGGTGACGAATAATATTTTTATAATTGTTAGCATATGTCAGTGGTTCCCAACCTTTTTCATTTTGAGGCGCATCTGGAAATAGTGTTAACTTTGTGAAATGCAGTAGCTGAATAAAGCTTGGTATGTGATATGTTTTAATGTGATACTTTTATCATCATTTTATGAGAAAATTTAGATTTTTTCTTATCGTTCCCTGAAGGTACAAATAATCGTATTTGATTTGGAGTTTAGCGTCCCTTTTATTTTAGCACCATAGTTATGTGAGACGTGGACCTACTGATTAACGTGGAATCAGAATCCTTGAGCTCCACCAGGGAATTCAATCCCCACGCCAAAGGCGCGTACGCTAACCACGTAGCCACAAAGAAGATTTATTCGTGTTTAGAACCGTTACGTGAACTAAAACACGGTATATAGTTAATTTCTTTTGGTAAGCTTTGTGTTTTACATTATATATTTACCTCGTGATCTACCTTGGCATAAATAATAGATAGGAGTTTTGTGTTGTAAATGAGAGGAGAGTATTTGAAAATGTTATTTTGCTCAAAGTCGCGTTTCAGTTTCATTAATTGAATGCCGGACAAGCGCCTTTTGTAGGTATAGAGCATATGGTTTTTCACTTTAACGCCTTAGGCTTACACTTTCCGGCTATGAAAGATGCGAAACTAGTTTAAAAAGTAAAACGATTACTATGGTTTATATGAAAGAAGCACCGTGAATCAAACTTGGACCTACGTGTACGAAAAGGGCCCATGCTAGCCATTAAATTATCGGAATATATTAGACAGTATGGAGAACAAGAATTAGTACCAAGAATGTAATTTTACGTGCGTATGTGACATACAGGCTGGGACGTTTTTATACTAACATTATCAGTGAGATTACTTTGTTTCGCTAGTATTATATATCTAGGTTTTAGGGTAAAGTAGACGGGTGAAAGCGAATACTTATAAATAATTGATGAAGGAAAGAAATAATAGTGGTAGAGGGAAACAGACAAAATGTTTCTTCGGATGAAAGGAAGACATTTCGTATGAGACATAACCATACTATTTTATTGAGGCATTAGGTCATAGATTTTTTAGATCAAGAATTTTTAGATGGGGATATTGTAAAAGTAATTAGAACATGATACGGTATTAGTTAATGAAGAATCCTCTTTATTGAAATTCTGTGTATGAAATTAGTACACAGTAGTAATACTGCGTACTGCAGTGTGCTAAAATGAACCTAGAATAATAAGTTGTCTAATATTAATCACGTTGATTGCATGGTTTAAAGGCACTTTTTAAATATAGAAAACATATTTGTTTCTCGCCGAGCGACTTTGTATGAGAAGTGACTAGTAAGAGGAGATATATATGTAATAACAGGTAGTGTACGTCAGGGACAACTTGGTGTCATCTAAACAAGGTAGGTAGCGACACTTTTTTTTGTTACGGAATATAAGAGATAAAAGTTTATTCGGCAGCGCAGGTAACGGCATCTAATAGTGTGATTAATGTACTTATTATTAGAATTAGCCTTATATATTGATTATAGTATTTAAGTTTATGACAAGATTTACTAGCTTTGAAATTCTGTAGGTCGTCCGCAAATTTCCTGTACACTAGCGCCATGTTTGCCGTCAGATACGAGGCAGCTCAGATAATAACAACTATTGGATTAACCGACCTATTAGGAATTACCGTGAGTGAGTTACTAAGACGACTTGCTGTTAGAATACGGATAATAGTTTTAATTCGGTAACAATATCTACTGCATATAAGCTGCCAGTTATGCAGGCAGGGCATACAGTGAAGTCTATTAATGTGATATACAGACTGAGACATGCTGTTCATTATTAGGATAACAACATGGTGCACCGTGGTAAATAGAAAAACTGTTTAGAATTTGTCCGACATACTTGACAAATTTTGCATTATCATCAGGGTAACAGTGTTGCCAACTTAGCATAAAGTTTTATCATTTTTTTGAAACGGAAGGTTATTTTGATGATTGAAATTAATTAAGAAAAAATAAATATATACGTTACTTAAGTATGTGAAAAGACACAAATTGCTTTGAAATCGCTTATAGAGCAGTTGCAGCCGTGTTATGAGAGGAGCTAAGTTAAATAACAGTAAGGGACGTGATGAGTTGCACCTTAAAATCCTTGAATATTAGAATACACTTGGAGTTCGGAAACACTGTGGCATACAGAATTTAGCTTACAAAAGATAGATTGATGTTTTATTCATATATGTGTCTATCTATCCTCTGTGGATACATTTTCTAAAGCGTGACTGTACAATAAAATCTTCAAGTTTTATTCTTACGTACATGATTTGTGGGACATTTGAGAATTAAAAAAAACAGTTGAGGAGCACACGCCATCACAAAAACCATTTGATGTATAATGGGATCTAAGCGGGGGGTCCCACATACTAGGGTTGAGTGCTCTACTATTTAGCCAACACAGCCTCTTCAATTGATCGAATAAATCGATCCCCTCTTTTCCGTTATTTTTCTTTTGAAAGAGGCATAGTAATAATTCTGCTTGCATAATTTTGGAGGGCACTAAATTAAAAATACCGACACGGGGTATTGTTGGATATACCTTTTTTCCTCTAATATAATTTTTTGAACACATATATAATACATGATTATACTAAAAAGCTTCAGATATTCGACTTAATGCACTATATTTTCTATTATTTCAGTTGCATATTTCACACTTTTCTACTATAATTCTTGTATGAGCGTTGTCCATTGCAATTACAAATGACTAGATTTTCATACATAGGTAATAATAACATTGCAAACGTGGAATAAAAGCATGGATAAAAATGACAAAAGAACCCTTTAGGAGGAAGTTTATACTGTGCTTCCGTGAATAAAGAGAAATGATTCGTGTGGTATGAAAACAAGTACGTGAAAGAGAGTACAAGATTGAAACTATGGGTGTGGAGAAGAATGAAGAGAAATAGGTCGAGAACCAGGCAGTTTCAGAGAAGAAACTGTTTGAAAGAAACTATAATAAGAGACTGTATAATGCCAGGGAAAACAGAATGTTATACGCTATATCGTTGCGAAAGTTGACGAGAACAATATGATAGGTTACGGGAAAGGAAATCTTAAGATGAACGTAGTGAGATGAAAACTTTTATAGTGTGACATAATTTATATATTATCGAAAGATGACCAGATCATTGACGCACAATGTTATCAATTATAACTCGTCCATAATATATTTGCATAGAGAAATGGAAAGCATTGGTGAACGTTATTGTCGACATTCTTTCTTACTTCTTACCATCTTCATGTAAATGGACATGATATTATACGTAGAATATATAAGATCGTTTTATTTTCTCATTCTTTATCCTTTCGTCTTCTTTAATCTCTACTAATTATGTGTCACTGTGTGAATCTGATATTGAAAATTATGTTCCCTTCTCTCTCTGTCTTTCCCACTTAGGTTGATATTCGATGTTTTATTGCGTATCTTGCAAATGTCCTGTCGTGGAATTCCTTTGAAAGCTAATTCCTTCAGTTCTATGCACTGTACCTCTTTCTTCACATACTCTTTAATTTTTATGTTTACGTATTCGTTTGTTTTCTGATTAAAAGCTTGTTGTAGAACAGTTTCGTTTCTTATTAGATAATTCTATTACAATGATTGATTGCCTCACTTTATTTTTTCTTCCTCTTTAGCATATCATGAGCATATGAATAGCATTCTAATTGTCTTGTATACCTTTTATTAAGAATATTATTGCTACTATATATATTCTCTTCATGATTACATTTCTATGGTTGATCTTTATAACTTTTTAATATATCTTGTATAAATTTGACTGCTATGCTTTTCTTTCAACACTATTTTTATGGTAATCTCATAAAATATATGTATTGAAAATAAGAATAGTATATTCTTGTGCAATAATTGTTAGAAGAAATATTACATTAATATATTCTTAGAAGATACATTTATTCATAGAAATGTATCTATATGCTTAAAATATATTACTGTTATAGATCAAAATTGTATTTATTACTACATCTAACATTAAGATTGCTACTATTACTACTATTATCTGAATTATGAAAAGTGTTTTACCGAAACATGTTATTGAGTAATTACTACAAAGATAATTATGTTTGGAGTAATCTATATAACATGCTGAAAAAGTCATAATTTAAACAATGAACTAAATAAGGCGATAAACTTGTTTGTTAGTCTACTACACACTACAAAGACCAAGAAAATGACTTAAATATTATTTAAACGTAAACAATAATTCGATAAAATAAAGCTCAGAAATTAAGATAATGTTGTACTTATATATATCTTTAACTTGCATAATAGTGAGAAAATCTAATGACTAAGAGAAAATTAACGATTTGTCATATGGAGAAAAGAGAACATCATTATGATCTAAGGAAGAATCTGTTACATAATTACATGAAACTTCCAAAACACAGCCATGTAGATGCACAAACTATGTATCAAAAACTAGTAGTAATATCTTTGGTTTTAGAATTCATTTCTTCAGCGCCCTATATTATACATAGTTGCTAGACGTTTTCAAATTGTTCAGTAAAACTGAAAGAAATATACTTTGATGATTACACTGAAAACCATACGAAGTAGTGACTTAATTGTAGCTGTATTGACAGTTTGGCTCACTTTAACTATAAGTGAATCTTTTCACCATTGTCCATAGGGTTACTAAACAGTTAAATATGAACACCCGAATCTTAACTAAGAAGAAAGAGAAGAGGATAGACTGTGGAAGAGAACTTAAAAAAATTATTTTTTGATAATTAAAAATTAAAGTAGAGACAAATGTAGATGATTGTAATTTAAATAGAGCATGAAGTCATAGTATAATCTTTGAATCTATTACAGTGTTACAAACAGATATTCGATTGTTGCATTCTAATCAAGTTTCCCTGTAACCACGATTTGACTAAACTGATTGGTAAGTAACAGTACTGATACTTTTATTTTGTACAATTTACAAATGAAATTTATAAACGGAAAATTGTGTCAAAATTGCAAATCCATAGATAAATGATAAAAAATTATATTTTGCTTCCAAGTTACTAGTTTTTCTTAGCGTCTGTAGCAACACTATGAACTTAAATCTTTACATTTAACTAAATGTCTTTATTTAATTCCTAGTCTTTACTGGTTAATTTCTATCCGAAATAACTATTACATCATTTCAATTGAAGTAATATTCCGAACGTAGTTGCAAACTTAATTATATTCCTATTTTTTCCGTAATTTAAAAACAAATGAAAAATCTTTCGATTTTGAACACAATACAAAATTACTTATATTTAAAATGAATGTGTTAACTTGCCGATAAGATTTGTCTAAAAACATGTAATGTAGTTAAACTTTTTTTTAGCTAAAATAGTTTCAAGTATTATTTTCTAAAAATGAAATTTAACAATTTGTCTTTTCATTCAGCTAGTTTACAGTAACTTTGTTGTTATACTAATTACTATTATTATTTGTTCTTAGTGTTAATTTCTTGTCTTCAATAAAGGAATTAATTTCCTATTTTAACTTTTAACTTTTCAAACTTTTTGTTGTTAGCTTTCTATTTTCACTTTTCAACTTCTTTATTCACTTTTAACATTTTTCTTTTTACATACTTTAACATTTTGTCCTTTATTTTGTTTTTACTTCTCTATTTTAACATTTTTTAAAAATTTTTCTAAATTCTGATTGTACTTTTTAACATTTTTACAATTGTTTTTACACTTTGTTTTCACTTTTTATTATTTGTCTTAATTTTCTGTTTTACTTTTTGTTACTTTTTCACTTATTTTTCTTATTACATTTTTTGATTTCACTTTTTAACTTTTCTGTTTAACTTCTTAACATTTTAGTACTCACATTTTTGTTAAACATTTTTAATTTCAACTTTCTTGTGTTAACTTTTAACATTGTTCTTTTAACTTTTTTTGTTTTTTCTTCTTAAATTTTCTGTTTAAACTATAACATTTTGTAACTAACCTTTCGTTTGAACTCTTGATATATTTTTCTTTTTACTTACTTTTTTGTTTTTACATCTTTTGTTTTCACGTTTTTAAGTTTTCTGTTTAAACTTTATAACATTTTTAGTAGTCACTTTTCGTTTGAACTTTTTTCATATCAATTTTTTCTATTAATTTTTTTAGTTTTATCTTTTGTATTACAATATACGTTAATTTCTCTATGTGTAATGTGAAAAAAAATTTTAGTAACTTTTATTGTTACAACGTTGACAACAATTTTCTATCGTTTGTGTCACTATAGTTATCCATAACTTATATTTTGTTAGTATTAAACTGTTTTATTTTGGTTGAAGTTCAGTAATCTTTCAATTTATATTTATAAAGGTGTAAAAATTTACAATTTTTAATGTACGTTTATTTTTTATTCGTGTTGTCTTTTGTTTATGATAGAGTAAAACATTTTCTATAAAATCAGAAAGATTTTTACAGGAAACAGAATATAACCACATGAAACTAGAAAATAAAATGTATTAATCAATTTGAACTATTATTAACTTAAATTCAAAATGCTATTATTATAATTAAATTAAAGAATGATATATACTAATTAGGAATATGTCATCTGGTGGTTCTCTATTTCACATATTTTTTCTGTATATAGCATTTATTTTACGGGAACCAATGCGTTATAATTTATCGGAAACCACGGGTCCATTTCCCGATACTTTTGTTATCTTCAGTACACTTCAATTGCTTTAACTGATAATCCTTTGATGAAAATCATTACCTTCGGTAATAACTTTCCTTTTTGAAATGTTGTATCTTCGCTTCGTTAATGTTCGTGTTTTCACTTGGACAATGTTCGGGCCATCACTTGGGGGAATGTTCGGGTCTTCACTTCGGGTATGTTCGGGTCTTCACTTCGGGTATGTTCGGGTTTTGACTTCGGGAATGTTCGGATATTTTCGGGATCTTGTGAGTGTATAAAAGGGACAAATTTCTGCCGAAATTTCAGTATATGATTACACTTCAGTAATATCTACTATTCATTCCTTGTTTTATTTTGTAATTCACCGAACGTCGAAGTTACCTTTTATCGGCAAGTTCAGGAGCATTTCCCGATACTTCAGTCATCCTCGGTAAATAACAAATCACTTATTTTCTATCGTAGTACTTTCACTGATACACTTCGTCAGTGAAGTCTTATTACGTTTTGAAAAAAATCAGAAATCTAATGTAACAAGATAAAATATAATCAGTAATTAAGAGAATTGACTTAAATTAGCGTCTATGTTAGTGTTCTGATTAAACGCTATTATTATGTAGCGACAACAACAAATTATTTGTATTTTTCTTATAGATTCATTGTCATTACGAATCAAGAGTGAGCCTTTCAGTTCAATATCAAGTATTAATGTAAATTATTGTTTGATATTTTAGACATACATTTCTATTTTGCATCAAATCTTATACCTGATTAAAATTACAAATATTTCCATTTTGTATTAAATATTTTGATTACTACTATCGTTCTAATTACTGTTCAATTCTTATTACTATTACGAATTTGAGAAATATTTTGATTATTATAGGATATATTTTTCGCTTTTATTCTTACAGATGGACACCACTCGTACGATCTATACCATATTGGATTTCATAGAGGCTCGAGGCTACTTTGATGCTGAAGAGGTTTTTTTCTCATCGGAAATTGTGACACGATGCCATGCCACTGGTGTTAGTTGACAATCTTAAATATTATAAATTGCTGCGTGCGTTATATATTTACTATTATAAAGCTCAAGATGTTGTCCTCAACAGTTGTAAGACGGCAAAAGATATTACTGATTTGCACGAAGCTGTTTTTTTTAAAACATGGAGAAATAAGGAAACAGGCGCGTGAAAAAGTAATGCAATTGATATCGGATGATAAAACTTCTGGTTTAACTCTATCCGAATTCGTTGAATATATGAGGGACACTGTGAATTCACCTAGTCCAAGTTCAGACAGTATTTTTTGGTACGATTCCATCAACATCTTCATTGTACGGTACTGGTGGTAAACAATCTGACTTTTATGTTGTCAAAAGTACATCTAAACACTATTCTTACTTTGGTTTACAAGGAAAGGAAGTGGCGATTCGGCTTGGTGCTAAACTTATCAAAGATCCGGAAACGCATATTCGAAACCTATTTGATTTCGTTATAGACAATACCCTTAGTGACGTTGACAATGACACGTATGTAGGCATAACTATTGAAAGTTCTGCTTGTAATCTGAACAAACCCATATACATGTCATGGCGTCCAAAAGCTGAATTGAAACCTGATGTTCTTTTCTATATAGTAGAGAACACATTAAACAGTAATGAAGAGTTTCTTTTCGCAGATGAGGTTAGTTTTAAAGTACATATTTTTGACCCTCGTAAAGGAAGAGGACGAACTCTTGGTACTAAGAAACACACCGATTTAATTACTTTCCTAGAACAAAATGTGATTCCTATGAAAAAGAATGTGTACTGTCTTTCCAAGAGCATTATTCTTGGGAAAGCTAAAGCCGATCATATTCATAAACAATTATATCGTCTTAAGACAAATCCTAAGCGTTTGTTGAAACAAGCAGTAGCTTTGTGTTCCACTGTAGATATAGATATTGTGAATAAGAATGGATGTACTTTAGATGACGTGAAAAAGATTCAAAATCATCTGTTACCTGATTACCAAGTTATTGTTTACGAGAAAAATGGTATGACTCGTGAATTTAATATAATATATCCTGGAGTCCACGCTGGAAAACAAATTTATATTTTATATGAAGATCAACATTATCAGTTGATTACAAATATCAGATCACTTTTAGGGAAACAAGGATACTGTCATCATTGTTTGGAAGCTTATCATCATGTACAAGATCACAAATGTGTATTCAAGTGCACTTACTGTGAGAAATATCATGAAGTGTCTTCCTCAGACAATATAAAACGCGAATGTACAGATTGTCACAGACTGTTTCCTACGGAAGAATTCTATATAAATCATAAAAGTGTAACAGAAAATGGGAAGAGTGTATGTAACAACGTCAAAGTTTGTGTTAAATGTGCTCTTTATGATATTCGGCGACGCAAATCTCCACATACATGTGATGAACGATTTTGTAAAACTTGCTATAATCGTGTCGAGCGCGATCACATATGTTTCGTTCAAAAAGCAACACCATCTCATGTAAACGCATTTTTGTATATTATATTTGATGTAGAGACGATGTTACTCGGTAAGAATGATCGTGATGAACAAGAACACATTGTTACTTTGGTATATGTAATGCATCTTTGTTCGGATTGTAAGAATAAATCCTTAGATGATCCATGCCTAAACTGCGGAAATAAAGATGGAATCCGTGAGTTTTCATTTAAGAGCATGGAAGACTTTATACGTCACGTACTCATGGATCGACCCGCCTTTAAATCAATTGTGACGTTATCTCATAACGGCAGTAAGTATGATATGATTTTCGCGGCTAACACATTGATCGAAAGTCAAAATCTTTCACCTTCAATAATAGCACAGGGACACAAAATTATTGAGATGAGACTATCAAATAAAATTATTTTTAGGGATAGTTTCCTGTATATGGGTATCAAATTATCTGCACTCCCAAAGACATTAGGCTTAAATCAAAACTTAAAGAAGGGATATTTTCCATACCTATTTAATACAGAGGAAAACCAAAATTATGTAGGAAAGATTCCTGAGTTACATTACTTTGACCCAGATTCACGAAGTCCAAAAGAACGCAAAGAATTAATGAGTTGGCACAAAGAATGTATAGAAAACAACATGCAGTACGATCTGCAAAAGGAAATGTTCGATTACTGCCGGAATGATGTTAGAATTTTAGCAGAGGCAGTAATTAAGTTCTCTGATTTAATTGAAGAAAAAACTGGTGGTCTCCAATGCTTTATCTCTGCTAGCACTATTGCAAGTACTTCAATGTTAACTTATCGTTCAATGCATCTACCGGAAAATACTATTCCAATTATTCCACCCCTTGGATTTGATCATCATGACCGACAAAGCCTAAAAGCGTTGCAGTGGTTACGATATATGGAATGTACCAGAGGTACAAAAATCGAACATTCCGCAAATGGATTGGAAAGACGTTTCGGTAAATACAAAGTCGATGGGTACGAGAGTAAAACAAACACAGTATTTGAATTTCATGGATGTTTTTGGGTATGGCTGTAAAATTTGTTACGTTAATCTTCGTCATACAAGTCTTGATTCATCTTCAAATCATCGTGCAACCATGCAAGATCGATATGAATCAACGATCACAAAAATCGAGTACTTGAAAAAACGAAAATTTAATGTTATTGAAATATGGGAATGTGAATTGGACGCCAAAGTAAAATCAGACAAAACAATACAAGATTTTATTAAAGATCAATGTGATGATCTTGTTGATCATCTTGTCCCTAAAGAAAGTTTCCATGGTGGCCGTGTAGAATGCTATAAGGCACTACATAAATGTAATGATGACGAGACTATCTCTTACCTAAATGTTACTAGTCTTTACCCCTGGGTAATGGCTCGTAAACCTCTCCCAATAGGTAAGCCAAACATTCAAAAGGGACCATTTTTTCCAGACATTGAAAAGATCCATGGTCTCGTAAAATGTACTGTTCTTCCACCATCCGATTTATATTTTCCAATCCTCCCTTACACATGGAATGGGAAATTATTATTTGGTCTATGTCGATCATGCATGCAAGAAAATAATATTGACGAATGTACACATTGTGAAAGTGATCGCGCCATTACAAGTACGCTTTGTACCCCTGAATTACATAGAGCAATGAAATGCAGATACAAAATACTGAAAATAAAGGAAATTTGGGAATTTGAGCTTATGGGATCTGAAGACGGGCATTCAAATAGTTTGTTTCGTAATTATGTAAATACATTCCTTCAAATGAAACAGGAAGCTTCAGGCTTTCCTGCACAATGCACTACAAAAGAAGAGCAGGAAAAGTACATTCAAGAATATTTTAGGCATGAAGGAATACAACTAAATTATGAGAACATAGAGCACAATCCCGGACTAAGATATATTTCGAAAATATTTTTGAATTCGCTGTACGGGAAATGGGGGCAAAGGACAGATCTTTCACAATCTGTAATCGTCGACACTCCCGAAAAAAACCTGTCGTATCTATATGCACCTCAATATGAGGTGAAGTCTGTAATACCTACAGAAGAGAAACATTTAATTGTAACATATAAAGACAGAGAAAATGAAAACAAACCGAACAAATTTTCCAATGTTGTGCTTGCAGCATTCATAACATCATGGGCAAGGCTTAAACTTCACGACCTCCTGACCACAATTGGACTTAACAACGTACTGTACTGTGACACAGATAGTATTATATTTGTTCAACCACGACATGAAAAATCCAAGCTTAGGATAGCATCTTACTTAGGAGAATTAACAAACGAGGTTCCAGAAGGGTGGGAAATAGACGTGTTTATAGGATGTGGAGCAAAGAATTATGCTTACAGAATGAAAAGTATTCAAACGGGAGAATTCGATTACGTGTATAAAATTAGAGGAATTACTTTAGATTCTAGGACACGTCAAGAAATTGCCTTTGAGCATTATTATGATTTAGTACAGGAAAAAATTGAAAAAACATTGTTGAATCCACGTAAGATTACTCGTAAGCCTGGATTTACTATAGTTACAAGACCTGAAACTAATACGCATAGAGTAGTAAACAATAAGAGACGACGGTTAAATCCCCACAGTAAAACAGACTATAGAACACTATCCTATGGATATCGACGTTAGTCTTGCTTAATGAGTCATAATGCACGGATGTATGTAAATCTTGACCTACAACCAATGAAAATTTAATTTTACATATGTGAAAAAAATGAAAATGTTTGTAATAATCATACCTGTTGATTCAACTTGATAATATTTTGTATATGATATAAAATTACGTGTACGTATCATATTAATTATTAGTCAACTGTACAACAATATTATATGTATATAAATATCTTGATTACCAAATGTATGTACCTTAAATTGTACTCATAATGGTAAATGACAAACACATAATGTACAATATTAATTACTTATATATATGTAATAAACGTATATTGTTCTAGATGAGACTCATTGTTTGAATAACTACATATGCAATTCCTTTTTTTTAACTTTCTAACAATATAATTTCAATTAAAAAATGCAGCTTGTAAAATATTGTTTTATTTATTTCAACCTCATAATAATCATTTACATGATTTTTCAAAACTCATGTTAAATCTATATACAATTCGAAATGATTCTTCATTAAAAAAATATATTTATGCAAGAGGTCAACATCGCACAAAATAGTTCTAGAATTACGTAAAGATCGCACAAAATACGATAATTTCTACCAAACAACTGCAAATAATAATAATAATAATAATAATAATAATATTTCACGCATTAAAAAAAAATCAATTTCATATATAAATATAAGAGAGACCAAACCGATTAAACTAAGCAGGTTTAACCTTGGAAATGGTGCTCAAATAAGAAAGTTCCGCGCAAAACATCCAAAAAGGGTGAATATGAAAGGTAAGTAAGCTTTACACATACATTATTATCAAGAATACTATCATACCTAACGTAATATCACAACTCTGATTCAAATAAGGGGTACATTACGGGTACTTATGAACTTCAATTACAGTCCGATAATGAAATTACATACGCGGAATGCTAGATTACATACGAGTAATGAGAGTGTATATCTTCAAGGTTACATACATAGAAAAAAATGACACAGTAAGTAAACTGATAGTACGAAAACTAATTACGTTCAATGTTAGTTACGCAGACAGGCGCCACTGAAGTAATGAGACTACAGTCCGGTACAGTATAATTACATGTCCGTAATTGTACCTAAAGCACCGGTAAAAACAGCCATAATAATTCAAGTTCAATTGAACCTTTGTACTTCAATGTATTACTTCAATGAGAGTACTTACAGCAATCAAAATATTCATTACTTCAACGACAGTATGTACACCTTGTCTCAAAAAGGTTGAGCGCATTCTTTATTGCTGTTTCGAGGCAAAAATTTTCTAAGTCCAACTTCGGGTATCTTCGGGAAAAAGTAAACCAGGTTCGAACCTCGAAGCCAACCTTTGCAATCGGGAAAAATCTTGCAGATGTGTTTTTCTTCTTTTAAATATAATAAGACTTGTTACCAATTATATATAAAAAATCAACATTGATTGAAATACTTAATGATACAATATTTCGAAACTGTATTAATGCCAGCACATGCTTGTTTGTCATTTTGCTCTCCATACTTAATGGAATATTTAGATACGTAAACGAATCTTTCCACATGTAAAAGAATGGTGAAAGTTAAGACATAGAACATTATTCTCTCCTGAGTACTAAAATAAAAGTCAAAGTAGAACAAAAACAGCGTTTGCAGTGGATATGAATGTAATTATTATCTTAAATACAGTTATATATCGCTAGAAGTATTTCTCGTGGAGCGCTTGTGTTAGCTCAGTGGTACGCCGTTGGATTTCACATCGTAAGGTCGAGGGTTCGATTCCCATCTGAGTCAATGTTTTTTATGAAATTCTATTTTCCGCAATGCATGAAAAATTATATAAAATAATTACATTAAAATACGTCAGTTGTATATATATAACATATAATCATTGCATAACATAGTGATTATTATGTTTAAAATATAACAGGTGTTCACAGTACGTTGGTATTCTATGATATATGTGAATGTTAAATACAAATTAAGAAAATAGTATCATCACAATAAATAAATTATGTAGTGTATTTATTTGCAGCTATTTGTCATATAGGGGTTACTTCTGAACATTCGTATTACAGCATGTCATTGATATTCTTGAAAAATTATCCGAGGCATAAAAAGAGAGTATAAACAGAGAATCCAAAGTCGGAACGCTCGCAAGAAATTCATGAACCCCAACTGTCACGTGAGCAGACTGGAATTGTCTTTATGAAGCATGCCACAGCAGTAGGTCTTTACATAGATTTTCAATTCAATACCTGATATATGCTTTTGCAATGTGGAAGTGGTGATGCCTTTGGTCGCTCTCTCTCACTTTCTCGCTCTCTCACTCTGTATTTATATATGATAGTGGATGTATGTGTGTGTTTCGACATAATTCTGATATGTCTAGAGCAATTTTAACCATATTTCTTACAATCTGGAAAAGAGTACTGTCGGGATATATATCAAAAATGCTAGAAAAGGATCGATATTAGTATCGAATCCATAGTTTCGTGGTCGCTTAGGTAAACAGTTCTACTTTCAATTCAAGTCCAATTAAGCTCCCATTAGCACCCAGGGTGGTTACGTAGCGACAAAAAATATCGAAATCAACCAATATTAGAGTCGAAGCGTAAGTTTTCAGTGCCGCATTTCCCATTAGTCCAACTAGGCCCGTGCCTAGAGGGCAACATATTTGATGAGCGCAAAGTTAATTTTTTTTTTCGTATGAAAAAGTTAAAAAAATCGAGAGCAAATATACTATTTCATGAGCAGTCCTCTTTTACTATTCTAATATATTTAATGATAGCGTAAGAAATCTGAAAATAATTCAGAACATGTTTCCCATTTATTTTTTTGTTACGTAATTGTAGCTGTAGCATCTAGTGAGTGGTATTTAAAAGCAATAAATTCACTAATTAAGCATATTCGAATTAAGTTTTATTTGTAAGTCGGGGATCAAGGGACGGAGAAATGTGTAGTTATTGGGGGCGCCGAGAGCAAAAGTGCGTAGGGACGCCGAGCTTCTAAATGCAGCACTGTTCGCTAAATTAATTGGTAGAAATTTTAATGCCATTTAAGACGAAATTTAGTCCTAGCAGTGGCAGTATCCGTTTGCTGTCCAAGGAGGAATGAAAGGGACTGACATCAAAATTATAAAAAAAAGACCTACATTAGTGTCGAATCTATAATTTTTGGGGTTTCTTAGGTAAAGATTGGAACTTCAGATGCCATGTAAGTTAAGCCCTCATTAACACAATGGAGTTTGTGAAATTTGTGACATGTAAAAATAATTGAAAATAACCAATGTTAGTATACAACCCATATCTTTCGTGGTCGCCAAGTTCATTGGGAGTAGTTCTGATGACCTTTAAGTTTAAGTTCAACTTCCAGTAAGAGTAAGATCCCCCAGCACATCTAATAAGGAGAGCGTAGTTCTGGAATGTCTGGGACAACCTTTACCAAACTTGGGGGACACATTACTTTCAATCTAAGAAGAAAGTATTGTAGTAGTATGAAGTTATGGAAGTTGGGAGGTGTGACATGTAAAAATAATGTAAAACGACTGATCTTAGTATTTTATCCATAATTTTCTCGGTCGTTGAGATGGATAGTGATGCCCCCAATGGAGGTTACATCCAAATTCATCCCCATCTTCACAGGATGATGGCCTGGGAGAGCTAAAAATAAAATCTCAAAAATTACTTAAATATTTGTCGAATTCATAGTTTTCGGGGTGAGAAAGCGTTTGTAATAACTTTGGAAGGTAATTTGTACCCACGTCAAGATGGGCTTTTTAATCATATCAATTTCTCACCTTAAGAAGAAATTACCATTAAAAGTATGATATTAAGCCAACCTTCGCAATCGATGAAAAAATTATGTGGATGTATGTTTCGTCTTTTAAATGAAACAAGACATGTTAAAATCAAAGATGGAGTGGGTCAGTGGGTCGGTTGGTAAGTGGGTGAAATGGGTCAAGATTTGTGAGTGGATCAGTGGATCGTGGGTCAAAAGGACGTGACCTACTGCGAAACACCACTCACCGTGACTCACACTGGCCCACCTGGTGGCCACCCTTTTAGTCCAAAGAACATTTCGTCCAGAGACATTTAATCCAAAGACATTTGGTCCAAAGGACAATTCGTCCAAATGACATTTCGTCCAAAATACAATTGGTCCAAAGGACATTTCGTCCAGGGATGTTTAGTTCAAAGCACATTTCGTCCAAAGAACATTTGGTCCGGTAACGCTTGGGGGTCAAGGGTTTGTTTCTATTAGAAGAGTAAAAGTGATTCATATAACATTATGACTCAGTAGCTTCTTATTTCTAAAGGAAATTTGAAATAGAGATTTATTCCGCAATTTTCATTTTGATAGAACAAATAATGCTGAGATATTCAGAAAAACGTAAACGCCTGAAAACAACATGGCCGAACAACAGGAATGAGGGAAAGGTTGTAGTGTGAAGTATGTTGCTGTAATAACTGCTAACATGACATCTAAAATTTTCATGTTGTGAATGAAATAGTTCTAAAATAAGTACCGGTAACTAAAATTAATTACCGGTACCGGTACCGGAGTTTAAATTTGAGTAAGTTAAATATTGGGTATTCAAACCCTTGTGTTAGAAAAGTGAAAAATTATGTGTCAAGTATCTTTGAAGAAATACTGAGAATAGAAAAATACACATGTGTGAAATATATTCTTAGTGTCCAAAGATAATACTCTTAAACAGTCACATTCTTGGCTGCAACATTGTGAAAAGTGATTGACAAATATAAGATGAAAGTTGGAACATTTCGTGTAGAATATACGTATGTTTTCAGGTTAACCACAAGTCTGGTTCTATTTGTAGACTATTGATAGTGTGTAACTTCGGCAGACGTTTCTACATAATTAGTGAGTTGTGTGACAAACCAGAATTGTTAACTTGTCTTGTATTTTTATTTCAGTGTTACTCCTTATGCAAATATAGTATATACTTTTGCTTTCATATTAATTTTCTCGGTACGGCACAGTACATTTAAGATATCCATTGCAAAGTCTCAAACCAAATACAAGATTGACATGACCATGCGGAGGCAATGTTGTCCGCAAATGAAGAGGGAGTATGCTCTTCAAAGGGTTGTTTATCATTTTGGGAGGTGAATTCCTTAACCAACGAAGCTACAACTGTATTTCTGCGAATCTAAAACTGTATTTTTGTAAAATTATTAATGAAAGCAAAGAAAGGTGGCCATTTAGTTTTCAGGCGTTTGCGTTTTTTCTGAATATCTCAACATATATTTGTTTTATCGAAAAGAAAATTGCGGAATAAATCTCTATTTCAAAATTTCCTTTAGAAATAAGAAGCTACACAAGTAACACTTCCCAAGTGTAACACTCCAATTTTGATTAAAAAAATTGGCAGGCAGATACTACACATAAAATAAGTAAATACGTGTTTTTTAATTTTCTGCGGAAAAACGGTTTTAGGGGGCAAAAGCCCCCACCCCAAATTTTGAAAGTTGTCGCCCGAAAGGCAAGAAGAAGTGGACCAAATGAATGAAATCGTGCACAAATATTGGAGACGAAAAATGAGGGAATACGGGTTTCGTGTTTTTCTATTTAGAAAGAATGGTTGGGTGGGGCGCGGACCCCTCCAAACCTTTGCTCATGAAATATCAAAAGTGCTAGTAACAGTATGTCAGAAGTGCCTAAATTTACATGAAGAATTGTAACGAAATTTTGTGTATAGACAATATGCAAAAAACAAATGAACACGGGGTTTTTATTTTCTGCGATAAAAGGGTTATAGGGTGCAAAAACTCCAACCCAAAGTTTTGAAAGTTGAAGCCCGAAAGCCAAGAAGAAGTGGACCGAAGTGAATGAAATTGTATGTAGATATTGGATACGTAAAATAAGGCCTTTCGTGTTTCACAAGTGTCTCCATCTGATTTCTTCAAATTTGGCAGATCAACAACAAGTATAAACAGTATAGTGTATTTTATAGCATTTCAGGAGGCACCTTTAACCCTTACAATGTTTTTCCGCATAAACAAAAACATGTGTCGATTAATTTCCTGTTTGCTGTTGATGTGCCAAATTTGAAGCAAAATGGATAGGGATATTTCAGAAACACGAAAGACCTTATTTTACATAGGGTCTCTAAAATGTCTACCCACAATTTCATTTGCTTTGGTTCACTACTTCCTGCGCTATTACGGTAATACTTACTTTTTTTCGGAGAAGGCGTAGGCCCCAACACTGTTTTCCGCACAAATTAAAACACGTTTCGTTTATTATTTTGCGAATTGTCCCTATACGAGGTTTCGTTGCAATTCCCCATACTCTTTAAGAACCTCTGACGTATAATTATTTACACTTTTGACATTTCGTAATTAACAGTTTAAAAGGTCCGTGATATACGCAACCGTTTTTTTTAAAGGAAAATACGAAACCCAATTACCTCAATTTACGTCTACAATATCTGTGCACAGTTTCATTCAATTCTGTACACTTCTTCTTGCCTTTTAGGCCTCAAATTTCAAAATTTTTGGTGGGCGATTTTGTCCCTTAAAACCGTTTTTCCTCAGAAAATAAACTCGCATTCGTTTATTTTTTGCGTATTGTCCCTACACAATATGTCGTTCCAATTCTTCATGTCCTTTAAGCACTTCTGACATACTGTTATTCGCACTTTTGATGTTTCACGATCAAAGTTTTGTAGGGGTCTGTGTCCCACCCAAACCTTTTTCTTTTTTTCAGGAAAATACGAAACCAGTATTCCCTCATTTTATGTCTACAATATCTCTGCACAATTTCATTCACTTTGGTTCATTTCTTGTGACCTTTCGGGCGTCAAGTTTCAAACTTTTGGATGGGGGCTTTTGCCCCCTAAAACCGTTCTTTCGCAGAAAATTAAAAAAAACGTATTTATTTTTTGCGTATTGTCCCTACTCAAAGTTTCGTTGCAATTCTTCATGTTCTTTACACACATCTGACATACTGTTATTAGTACTTTTGATATTTCGTGATCAAAGGTTTGGAGGGGTCTGTGCCCCACGTAACCATTTTTTCCAGGAAAATACGAAACACGCATTCCCTCATTTTACGTCTGCAATATCTGTGCACAATTTTGTTCACTTCGGTTCACCTCTTCTTGCCTTTCGGGCGTCAACTTTCAAAATTTTGAGTAGGTGCTTTTGCCCCCCCCCCCTAAAACCACTTTTCCGCAGAAAAACACGTATTCGTTTATTTTGTGTGTAGTATCTACCTGCCTATTTTTTTCAAAATCGGAGTGTTACACTTGGGAGGTATTACTTGTGAGTCATAATGTTATATGCATCACTTTTACTCTTCTAATAGAAGCAAACCCTTGACCCCCAAGCGTTACCGGACCAAATGTTCTTTGGACGAAATGTCCCTTGGACCAATTGTCTTTTGGACGAAATGCCCTTTGGACCAAACATCTTTTGGACCAATTGTGTTTTGGACGAAATGTCCTTTGGACCAATTGTCTTTTGCACCAATTGTGTTTTGGACGAAATGTCCTTTGGACGAAATGTCCCTGGACCAAATGTGTTTGGACTAAATGTCTCTGGACGAAAATCCTTTGGACGAAATGTTCTTTGGACCAATTGGCTTTTGGACGAAATGTCCTTTGGACTAATTGGCTTTTGGACGAAATGTCCTTTGGATGAAATGTTCTTTAAACCAATTGTGTTTTGGACGAAATGTCCTTTGGACCAAATGTCTTTTGGACGAAATGTCCTTTCGACCAATTGTCTTTTGGACAAAATGTTCTTTGGAGAAATTGCAGTTTGGACCAAATGTCCCTGGACCAAATGTGTTTGGGCTAAATGTCTCTGGACGAAAATCCTTTGGACGAAATATCTTTGGACGAAACGACCCCCAACTACCCACCGTCCCATTCTGTTCTGCGCATTGTAGACAGCATCTTCTGAACACTGGTGAGCTTGTCTACGTTTTACTTTCAATATCTCCATTTTTCTTCTTCTGAATCTCCATTTCTAATGAAAAAAGCTCACGCATTTTTGGATTTTGATATTTGCAATTGTAAGAGTGGCAATAGCAATAGGAGTTCAATTTTGAGATACAGCTTGTGAGCTTTTAGAGGAGCTAACTGCTGAAAAAAAAATTTGAATCACCTGTAATATATGAATTATTATACCTAGTATAAAAAACTGAAAGTAACTATGTCTGCGTGATTATCACGGTCAAATTGCAAAGTCAAATGAAATGACATTTGGTATATAATCAGGCCCCAATCCCAACTGGGAAGTTATCATACGCATATCACTTTCATTATAACACATATTCTTAGTGGGGAGTAGGTGTCCGAATTTTTGCGAAAAACTGAGTATCTTACAAGCCGTTCAACTTAGAAAGCTTAAATTCAGTATATAACTCTTTACTAAAAATAAACAGAACGTGTCCTGGCATTTTTAAAAATGTGTTTTATGAGCGAGGGGGAGGGGATTTTCTATATATTGGAAATTGGTAGTGGGTTGATTTGTAAAAATTATCGAAAACGATTGATATTAGTTGAGAAACTAATTTAGGAATGAAAACTACAGTCCTTTGCATTTTATACCCACTGCTTTCTAATATAATAATTGCTGAAGCTGGTGTTTAATATATGGATCGTTCAGAGCATAAGGCAATCAAACCATAAAGTTGTGAGAAAAATAGACATAACATTTGTATTCCAAGCTTAATTTCATGAGCATTTTAAATTAGTACGGCATGCTTAATTATATGGAAAACTAGTTTTTCTTTCTTTTCTTCTTACGTTGGTCTACTTTATCTTGATTTGATACTTTCAAATTTCATCCTGTTTTCTACTGAAATGTATATGTAAGCCAAGAAAGAAATAATTATATATGATAAATTTAAATTCATCTTAATTTGGAAGATGAAAAACACTTTACCATTGTATATCGTAAAGGTCAGATCCACCGGTATTGTAACAGAGCGGTGCTTGAGCGATTGACGGTAGGAATTCAAACTCCGATAAGTGAAAATTTCACAGTCTTGTTTTATTTCAAGTGTAACCTCTTTAGTCAATGGAGAAAAGGACGTGGATCATGGGTCAGAGTTGATGACGTTGGTGGGTCGGAGTTGGTCACAATGGTTCAGAGTGGTTCATAGTTGGTTGTGGGTCAATACTGTATTCTACAATTAATTTCATAATTCGCAATCACCCTGTCCTTTAGCTTAAAGACACAATCGTGGAACGTAGAATTTAATATTAGTGATGTAATAAACCCATAATGGGTTGCTTCTTGTTTTACCTTGGTGCATTATACTTTTGCAATGGCAAGACAAGTGTTTACTTCTTCTGGGTAGTTTCACAGTTTCACATTTGTAGAGGTGGTCAAGGAGTTTTCAATGAAGGATTTATTACCATCTTGAACGCTCGCTATTTTGCACAAGTTAGCATAAAGACTCGGGACTCTTACCATTTTTTTTAAATTTTAGTAATACTTTTTAATGACATACTACTTGATTCCCCTTACCATTTTCAAATTTTGAGTTGCACCCCTCTTGAGACCCACCGGGGAACCTTGGGGCAAATCTTTTTCCTCGACACGGGGTACCTTTGAAATTATAAAATACATGTTTTCCGGTGTTGACATCTGTTTCATCGTTTCAGACTTTTATTAATGTCAACGGGCTTCATGGATACCATGCTTCTTTATTCTCTTAGTTTTCAGATACAAGCCCCCATGTCGTAAGCGTCAGTGGACCACCGATGCGCAACTGGCGACATATCGCCAAAAGTTGGTGATCCCGCAGCTACGATCCGTGGTGGCCCCACTTCGATTTTGAAAATTATACCACCAGCGGCAGAGACTCAACGAAACGCCAACGAACCACAAAATTTCTCCCCCAAAATATGTTAAATCGCCCATATGCTTGATTTGTTTATATTCAGATGAGTGTAAAAAACACTAGGGGGAAAAAGCAAGTATCCCAAGGTGGGCGCGAACCTTCAACCTTAAGTTTACTTGCCGCATATTCTTCTGACTTCGCCACGGAAACGATGAAGAAAATCTCGCTTGTAGAAGGATAAATTATTGAGGTCTTAATTTAGCCAATCAAACAAATCCCTCTATCTCGAGTTCTGTGAGATGATACTGTGAACCGTTTCGAGATTTATTGCTTTCTGGTGGGGTACTATCTATGTGCAAAATTTGAGAAAATCGCCGACGCGCACCTTCGGAAACTCTCCTCTTTAGTGCAATGTTGACAAGAGATGGTGTAGGTCAATGAAACCTTGATCCACAAAATACTGACCCACTACACATCGTGACCCACAATGACTCAACACCCAACGTGACCCATTCACCCACCATGACCCACTTTGACCCACCTTCAACTATAAACAACTCTGAACCATTGTGACCAACTCCGACCCACTAAAATACATCGTCATTAAGTTTTATCCATTATCCACGCCATCCTCTCTACTGACTTAAGAGGTTATATTTGTAATAAACCAATTTTTTCCAGTAGTTAGCTCCTCTAAAAACTCATAGTCTGCATCTCAAAAGCCAAGCAGTAAGTCCTATTGCCATTGTTACAACTGGAAATATCAAAATCCAAAAGAGCCTGAACTTCTTTCTTCATTACAACCAAATGAAAAAAAGAAGAAAAATGGAGGTCTTGAAAGTAAAACGTAGACAAAGTTGCCAGTGTTCAGAAAATACTATCTAGAAGGCACTGAGCAGAATGGGTTGGTGGGTCAATGGGTCAGTGTGAGTCACAGTGATGGTGTTTCACAGTGGGTCACGCCTTGCTGACCTACGATCCACTGACCCACTCATAAATCTTGACCCATTTGACCCACCGACCAACTCAATCTCTGATTTTACATTTAGTATATCATTTAAAAGACGAAACATACATCTACACAATTTTTTCTCGATTGCGAAGGCTAGCTTGATACATATACTAGTTAAGATGGTAATTTCTTCTTAAGGTGAGAAATTGATATGATTAAAGAGCCCATCTAAAAGTGGTTACAAACTACATTCCAAAGTTATTAGAAACGCTTTCGCGACCCCAGAAAACTATTACTTCGACAAATATTTAAGTAAGTTTTTACATTTTATTAATCATATCTCCAAGCCCCTCATCCTATAAAGATGGGGATGAATTTGGATATAACGCCATTGAGTGCCTCACTACTCATCTCAATGACCGAGAAAACAATGGATAACACTCTACAATCAGTCATTTTACACTATTTTTACATGCCACTCTTCCCAACTTCAATCCCTTGAGGTATCTGAATTCCACAATATTTTTTTCCTTAGATTGAAAGTAATATGTCTCCCATGTTAGGTAAAAGTTGCTCCAGACATTCCGGAGTTTCGCTGGAATATACACGCATACATACATCAAAACATTTAGAGCTGTGTGAGCAATGCTTTTGATGTTGCTCCTGTAAATTTAAAATCCAGGAGGCATAGTCGCTCATACCAAAATGTGGCACTAAATGACATTGTGTTTGTAACAGTGTCACGAACTCAAACTATGGATTTGACACTAATCTCAATCACTTGAGACATTTTATTTTTCATCCTTTATCGCCCGCCATAATAATGGGTTTTGAATCAATTGAATTGATTTTGAGTTTAACGTCCCGTCAGCAGTGAGGATATATGAGACGTAGACCTACTAATTAACGCGAACTACATGAGCTCTCGCTGGGGGCCGAATCTGGGTCTCCCACACCGAAAGCGTGTACGCTATACGCTTAACCACAAAGGAGCTTTACGATGAGAGTTAAATTTGGACTTTAACGCTTTCGGAGTTGTAATTATTAATTTCTGCAACAACGAGAACTATGGATTCGACACTAATATCGATCGCTTTTACTTTATATATATTGGCGGAAAGAAAGGGACCACATCCATATACAAAAGCCTTGCAGATTATTGAACTGAAATCCTTTGGAAAGAAATCCTATTCTGCCTTCTTTCTCGAGTATAAATAAGTCTCTTAGACATGACTTCGTGTGAAATCCAACGGCGTACCACTGAGCTAACACAATCGCTCCACGAGAAATACTTCTAGCGATATATAACTGTATTTAAGATAATAATTACATTCATATCCACTGCAAACGCTGTTTTTGTTCTACTTTGACTTTTATTTTAGTACTCAGGAGAGAATAATGTACTATGTCTTAACTTTCACCATTCTTTTACATATGGAAAGATTCGTTTACGCATCTAAATATTCCATTAAGTATGGAGAGCAAAATGACAAACAAGCATGTGCTGGCATTAATACAGTTTCGAAATATTGTATCATTAAGTATTTCAATCAATGTTGTTTTTTTATATATAATTGGTAACAAGTCTTATTATATTTAAAAGAAGAAAAACACATCTGCAAGATTTTTCCCGATTGCAAAGGTTGGCTTCGAGGTTCGAACCTGGTTTACTTTTTCCCGAAGATACCCGAAGTTGGACTTAGAAAATTTTTGCCTCGAAACAGCAATAAAGAATGCGCTCAACCTTTTTGAGACAAGGTGTACATAGAGTATAAGTACTTTCAAGGTCAAAAATGGTCCATGGATGCAGATTATTCTACTTAATACTAACATTAAGATCAAGAACGAGAGATGATTTATTGTGAAATAAGGAAATTCAGCTTTACTTAGGCTCTTGTTTAGGGTTAACTTGCGAAGTTGCCCTTCCGTTTTTATCAAAATTTTGAAAATTTACTTAGAGGAAATTGATAATTTGATTGTTTGTGTGCTTGATAACATGTAAGTGAAGCGTAATTTATGTATGATATCTTTTGAAAAGCGGTTGTAAAGACGGAAATAATTTGCAAGTAGAGGGAACTATTTGTCTCTAGGTTCAGGACGGTTGGATTGTGGATAATTTTCGAGTAAACGTGGCTAAAAGTATACAGAGTCTTTGTGCTGGATGTGAATTGACAGTACTAACATTTGTAAAACATGATGTTGATAATGAGGTTAATCTTTTGAATATTCATGGCTTAATGAATGAAAGAACAAAGACTACCAACAATCGTTCACGCGTTTCTGGTTGAGATAGGAGAGTTCTACAAATATAAGTACGTACTAAAGTAAGTGCGAAGTAGATATAACATAAACTAAGTAACCTAGTAGTGCGTTATCCAAGCTTACTTCGGCTTCTCGCTTCGCTCGTTCTTCCCTCCCAACTCCGCACTCCCCATTAAATAACCACAACCGTGCTCCGCGTGGCCCGCCAGTCTTCCCTTTAGGTTAATAATGAATTTCCGTATCTAATGTGGTTCCTCCCCCGTACTCACACCCTCGAGTTAACGTAACAGAACATAAAATGAGTAAAGTTTTAGTAGAAATTGATGATTGTAGATTTTATTATGTTTTTTGTTGAAAATTAGGTGGACGGGTAACTTTGAAGTAATTCCCTTGTTTACAATTACAGTTGTATTTTTTAAAATATTTACACTAAACTTGTTTAAAATCTTAAATTAAACTCGTTTTATATAAATGAACCACCTGCACACTATACCAAGAAGACACATACCAAAACAGCTAAAAAGAAAATACCATAATGTTATTCAAAGCTACACTGAGAAAAAATGTATGCGGCATACGTAATATCGTATGTTACATTTGTAAATCCTGTAGTTTTTGGACAACGTACAGCAAGCGTATAACTGAAAACACGTGTTTTATAATACTTTCTGTATAAGTGTTCCATCTATACATACTTTCCGTATGAAACAATGTAGGCGTTCAGGATCTCACATACAAATTGACGTATATAACATATACCTGACGAAGGTAACACACATATATGTATGTAATATAAGGAAGACTGTTAGACATCAGACATCCTGCAACGGCATGATGTAACACCTAAGTGAAATGCGTATGTAGCATACGGATAACGTATGCTCAGTTCTGATTTTTGTAGTAAGCAAGAGGATTCCGTATATTTGTACAATATACCACTGTCCGGAGAGCGGATTTTTCTCAATGTAAGTAGAACGCTACACCCATCTAGTATCGAGTACAAAAGCATCACTGCTTCTTTCATGTTGAATTACAACATTATTACGCGTACGCGACTAAGGAATAGTTCCAATTTACAACGTTTTTATATGAAAACTAGCTAGTTCCACGGGATCCCACACCTCACGTACAGTACAAAACATTTTGCTACTTAATTTGTCCTTTAAATCTTGCAAATTTTTACTAGTGCTGGCTCTACAATCCGGAATTTAATCCTTAAACTTAAATGTTCACTTGCTCAGTTACTCATCTAATGAAGGGGGGCGCGGTGGCTCAGTGGTAGACCGTTCACCTCCGGTGCTGGGGGTCTCTGGTTCGATCGCGCCGTGTGGACTTTGTGGTGGACAAACACCGTGCTCGTGGGTTTTCTCGGGGTCTCCCGTTTCCTTCCACTTTTTTCATTCCATCATTTCATTCATTTCTCATAATCACCGTCTCCTTTAGCCTAACCGGCATAAGCGTAGGACATAAAACTCAAAGATTTCATTTCATTTTTATTTTCATCTAATTAAGGTCATTTTGCTTAACTTTATTCTTCTACTAGAACAAACATATGAAAGTCTTTGCAACCATTACTTTTTCGGTGAATGTTCCTGTTCTACAGTTCTTGTTTTACATATCACACCACAATAATTGGGACCCTACTAGAATCGCCTTTAACGGAACTCGGAATTCTTAATTTAATTCAAAACTAATTGTTCCACAGTTAATCTAAGGTTTGCTGTTGACGAGGATTTTGCAATGCATGTATGTACTACAACTCACAATAGAATAATAATAATCTACCGCCGTTACTGCAATCGGCAAAAGATAAACGCTTTGTTCCTGCTCATCTTTTTATGATTTGGCTTGCAGCAAGCACTTCACACTTCCTCTCCTACTTCCCAGATCGCTATTACAACTGTGGCATGAAGTATTATGAACATATTCCTTCTTTTCGTAAATACTTGCTTCAATATGTATTGTGTCATTTCATATCGAGATTCGAGAAGACTGATAAACTTGACTAACTCCTTTAAAATATGTTTAGAAGTGTTCGTCAAATAGTTAAAATGGAATATTCTTGGAATAAACTCTTTTATATTGCATTTTATTCTTAGTGTTTAAACATAGAATTAATCGAGATTTTTTGCAAGCCTTCCATGAAAATTTTAGGGGGACCAAGAAAACTTTAGGGGGGCCGGCCCCGTCTTGGCCCCCGTGGATACGGGCCTGGTACCTATGTCTTATGAAAGGGAATGGATCCCTGTATATGCCGATATAATCATATAGGGTAATAAGACCTCATCAAAGGGGATAAATTAGGTCAAAAACCTCCGAAATTTAAATTTTTGGCAATTTTTTACCCATGAAAGGGAATGAGATGAACCCCCAAATGTTATAGAGGTTCATACGCTGGTCCAACGCTACTACACCCAATTTTTAAATTTGTCAATTTCCAAATTTTAAGGAGGTGGTTCTATGTACCCTGCTAAAATTTAGGGGGGTGGGCCAAGGTACCCCTGCCAAAATCTACAGGAAATGGGCCTAAGTATCCCTAGGTCATTGACCCTGGGCCGCCGCCACTCCCTTCATGGCCAAATCTTGGGTTAAAATGGAATGTGCCGAAAAATGCTTATGCCCACCTCTTTCGCTATTTCTCGGATAGTCACACGACGGCCCCGCATCACCACAACGTTCACGTTGGCAATGACCTGATCATTTCAGCATGTTGGACGACCGGAGTGTGTCTCGCTCTCCACCGATGTTCGGCCGTCTTTAAACTGGTTGTAGCACTCCTTTATCTGTGTGACGCCAATAGCATCGTTCCGGAAAGCCGTCTGAATCTTCCGAATTTTTTCCACGTGGCTGTCGTCCAGTTTTTGGCAAAATTTGATGCAGTAGCGCTTCTCCAGTCGTCTGTCATTTCACTTGCACTCAAAAACCGATGCGAGCACCTCACTGAAATGCTGCTTGCCAGCAACTGGCGCTACCGACAAGCGGGAAGAAATTCACGTATGCGCACGAATGTTCAAAGTCGGCTCACGCAAGCGTGCTTGCTTCAACTCCATCAGGTTTTCGAAAAAAAAAAATAAGGTCGGGTACTTTTCTAATAGACGACGTATAGTCTGTTAACTGTATAAGCAAACGGGAAATGCAAGCAAGACTATGTACAAGCAACACAGTCAGATTCGGTACTTACTAAACTGAAGTTTACATCATAAAGGCTGGACAAATAGTAAAAGGACAGTTAATGTTGAACCGTACTATAAGCTTCGTCAAGACTTAATAATGGAAAATGGCCATGTATTTATAGGTAGGAAGATAACCATTCCTACGAGTTTAAGAAAAAGTATATTGGATAAATTGCATTAAGGTAATTTTGAATTCGTAAGAACGAAAGCTAAGGCTAGACAGATCATGTACATGGCCAAGCTTAGCGATTGACATCTAAAACGCAGTGTTAAAATATCGTTTATGAGAAAAGTACAGAACATGAAATTGCAAGGAACTTCTATTACCTCATACCACACCGGAATTACGATTTGAATAAGTTGATAATGATATTTTAGAATTTTATGCGAAGTCATATTTAGTATTGAAGGATTATTGTTCCAAGGATTAGAAATTATTTCCTTAAAGTCAAAAACATCTACTGAAATAATCAATAAACTCAAGATTGTATTTTCACTCATGGTATAGGGGAGAGGGGGGTACATTTGAACAGCGGGTACCTTTGAACATTTAAGATAACAGGCTAGAAATAATAGCATATCTGGTGGTTTCAAAATTTTTAGTTCGGCAAAACTGCGTTGCGTGACGGTCAACTGTTATCTGCCATTTTAGTGTAACTGTTGATGAACAGCAGTATTTTGTTACATTTGTGGGGTGGAAAGTTGGAATTTTTGTGAAGTTTTGTAAGATTTTTGACAGAAGCCCGTGTTTTGATATTATCTGCCATTCATTGCAGAAGCAAGTACATTAATTTACTTATCTAATGTTGCCCTTTGTACTTCACAATAGTTTGTACTATCTGGGTATTACCAAATTCCGCTTGGTCATGCCGGTTGGGGTAGTTTTGAACAAAAATTAGGGGGCACATTTGAACATTGTTCTACATCTACTTTTCTGAAACTTATAAGTACCACCAACATGTTTGTGTTCTCAGACAAGGAAGACAAATGTTCAGTGCCAACTGCTGATATTGTGTGTAGACTTTCTAATCCCACAACTTCTGGAGAGACAAAGCGTACTGCAAAAATTCTGACATTTCATGTTGATTTGCAGAATTTTAGGGTAGAATAAATTTTGTGTCCAGTACCCGGTTAGTGGTAAAAAAAAAAAAAAATGTAATTTCTTAGATCTCTTAGATTGCTAGTAGTAATAGGTTTTCCATTAAGCCTATCAGGTATGACGAGCAAAATTAAAAAGTGAATCATAATCATATTTTCACAGATATGCTACGATGATCGTATTCTTTTAAATTTTTCTTCAGATCACACCTACGCCTATAGATATGTTGTCCACATATCCTTTTGTGTGTGTGTGTGTGTAACGTATAACGTACAGCATATATGCAGGCCCGTATTTAGGTAACTACTATTCTGTGCTCGAACACAGGACGTCACAATTTAGGGGGCGGCAAAATTTTGGATTTTTTAAAAAAAGATTCACAATAAAGTTATATTTAATACTATCACACTCAGAGTCCCGCGCAAGAGCGAGAAAATGTTTAATTCGTTCTAATTACAGTAGTTATTAATTAGCTAGCTTATCTGATTATTTTTTAAAAAGTCATTCTCCTACTCCCACCCCAAGGGGTGAGGATGAACTTGAACATCATGAAAACTGATACCCTTAAACTCAGTGACCCCAAAAACTATGAATTCTACTCAATTCAGATGTGTTTCCGAAGGGGAGGCAAATTATTTAGAGCACAGAGGCGCACAATATACAAATACGGGTCTGCATATATGTTTCAGCAATTATTACTATTATTATTTCCTTGCCATACGCGATTGGTTAATTCTTGTGCCTTAAACCGTTAATGGTGCTTTGTTACATTAGCCTTGTTGTTCGTAAACGAATTCATCCTGAAAATAACGATTATTCTAGTAAAATAATGGTTTGTTCAAAACTGCCCCACGTATGTTCAAATCTACCCCATGCTTGTTTAAATCTACCCCCCAAGGGGGTACATTTGAACGACACTCCCTGCGCCCTTGCACAGAATGACAAGATCAAACAAAGTACTCTATTTTATGGCAAATATAATGTATACTATATTTAGTTTTTGCTACAGTTCTAGGAGGAAATTTACTGAGTGTTTGGAAGCAAAAACGAATATTCGAAAACAGATGTTCAAATGTACCCCCCTCTCCCCTATCTAGAACTGTCGTTTGTAATAATATACCATTCAGCTCAAGAAAATATTTTTAATTTGCAAAAGAGTTTTCTATTGCAACAAGTAGTCCAGTGCCAGGGTGAAAATAAAGATTTTGCTTTGAGATTATCAGAATACAGAAGTTCTCCTATCTCAAATAGTAATGTAATACCAGCGCAGATTTTAATGAGACGTAGATTTAGGACGAAGTTAGCAATTCATACAGAGTTATTAAAACCGCAAATACAAGAAAATGTAGAGAAATTGCTAGTTAAAACATGAAAAAGACAGGAAGTATTATGACAAATTAGGTTGGGTTAGAGAAGATTTAAACAAGGACAGATTTAATGAAAAAAATAGATATTGGGAACCAGGTCAAGTTGTTGATTGGAACAAATTCCTGGATCTTATTTGGTAAAGGATAACAGATTATATCATAGAAATGAAATTCACATAAGAAATTTATTAATTATCCTCAGGTTTAATTATGTAGCAAAGGAGGCTGAAAATGACATTGAGCTTAATACATATGGTACTGAACAAATGCAACAAAACAATGATCATGTATAAAATAACGAATATACATAATACAATTAAAAGTAGACCTGATATATGTAGTCCCAAAAAATTAAGAAAATCTAGCAGACATGTAAAAGAAATCTTATTCGATTAAATATATTGTGCAAATTCTATATATATTTTAAGGTTGGTTGAAGTCGGGTAACGTTTTGGTGGGGTAACCATAGTAAAAGGTAAAAGTGGTGTTCCGTGGCGTCCTGATAGTGGAAAATAAAAGGATTGTGTATTTAAGTACTGTTTAGGGAGCTCAACTTTACTTTGAACATATGGATTTTATGTCAATTACAACTAAATGTGGAGTACATATTGCATAAGCATTCTGAACTGCTTCCTGCAGTAGCATAGTGCTACAGATTACATACAACGTCAGATCGGAGCTCTATCCAGTTACAAACTAAATGTGTTAAAAGTAATTCATTCCAGATTCGTTTGTAGATGAGAACGTTAGCTTGATTTTGTTGTGTTTTCAATTACAACCACAGTGTAGAGTGAAGAATGAATATTATCACATTCTTACATGCTAAAGCAACTGGCAGCACAAACTCTCATACAAAATTGAACTTTGTCTGCACAGAAAGTATTTTTGTTCGAGATTGTTTGGTTTGCAGTATTGCACCATGTCGAGAAGAATGACCGAAGACCCTAGTACAGACAGTGGATACATCCTTGACATTGCGTTCAACATCGACCGGATGATAAGGATATTTTTGTAGAATAATTTGTTGATTACGAACCAGAATATCATCACTTATTTTATCAAGTAAAGGTGGAGGGGTGATGGGAGTACTCTCCCGGTCTATTAGTTACATGTAGCTAATAGCATTGAGATTGATTTTAACTTATTTTTATCAAAGCATTGCTGGGAGTCTTCTTTCTTGAATAATATATCGACATTAAAATGTTCTTATGCTGTCCTGTTCACCAACAACACCAGCGAGCAATAGGTTTTCAGGATGGCAAAAATATTAGTTATTTAAGAAGACAGGAAGAATTATGATCTTGTCCTCAGGAGGAAGTTTTTGATGCAGTGATACCACGAAGTAATAATTCTTTGCACTATCTTGACAGTATGAATAGGAGCTAATATAGAACCATATAGAAACATAGAAGTTTCGTACGAATCGTTCCAAACGTTTCAGTTTCTCTGATGGAGATACGTCTGAAGTGTAGAATTAAAGTAGTCAGTTAGCTTTAGTTTGCCATCATGCATGGCTTAAGGCATGTGCCTGTGCAGTTTTCGGGTATTGCAGAACACTAGAATCTGAATTTTGCGCTCCTTGCTGAATTTGTAATGTACCATTACAGTTGAAAGTAATGGCAACTTTTTTTTTTACGCACCCTGTACCTAGTAATTTTTTTTTAAATTCAATTTCGGTTTAGTTACACAATTTATTTACTCTCTTTACTTCGAATTAAATATAATGAATCGAAAGGTTTCATTAGTAACCATATTCCCACTGTATAATATATTTATTTATATCTTGATTAAGTGTAAATCCCATTTTCGGATATATAAGTTGAAAAGTTACAAGGTTTACCATTCTGACGTCATACCGAAACATAGTTCCGTCATTGGATATAAATTTTCTTAATTTCAGACCAATGTAGATTTTGGCCAGGTACCTAATCTTTTCCCTCACCCCCTCTCACTAGTCCATAGTCACTTTCAGATCCGGTTATATCTGGATTTGCCAAATTTCTATTTGCTTTGTAATTTCCGCGGCTAAAGTTTTCGTTCTGATTGGAGGAATTCTCCTACCTCTGGCTTTTTCGGCGCAATGTTATCAGAATAATCGAAGACACCTTACGAGGCGCAGCTTATAATTTCGCCTACATATCTGCGGTAAAAGGACTAGGATTTTAATAGAATTCAGGTAAAAATCTGATTTAATTTCATAGTTGAACATTGAAGGCTGTGTAGGAGCCCCAAAAAAAGGAAAAAAATCTACATTTTTCGTGAAGAAACAATAAGTTAGTGAAACATCCAGTTCTGTTTACTAGGAAGCCATGTTTGCTGCCCAGCTAGAATAGACAGTGAAATAGTGACTTTATTTCTTTTTCTTCCAAATTCAGTTAGGGATTAGGGGAAATACGACCTGTTTTCGTATATTCTATAGTGTATATTTTAAATGTGATTTTTTTTTATTAAGTGTCTGTATGTAGTAGGTTTTGCAATGTTAACTCTCAGAATGGCAGCTTAAGCTAGCGTAAAAGGGCTCCTATCCCCTTTTCCAAATTGAACCAGTTCTAGCGGGGGAATGGGTTAGTTATAGTTTGTTTTAGGGCCTTTTCCCCTCTCAGGGGAAGGGTCCCTCAATAAACCTCGTTAAGGTGCCCCCAGGGCATCAATCTTTGGCAATCATTATGTAAACAATTGGTCAGGTCAATTGGACCTAGGGTTACCTTCCTCATTTTGCCCCTTTAAGTTCAATAGAGCCAAAATTTATATACCGACGAGGGAGTAATGTATTTTAAATCTAATATGTTAGGTTACTTTCTTCAACATGCATGTAATTAAATGGTGCATGTTTGGTTTGGTTAGTTGTTTTTATGTATAGTACTAACAGTGGTGTATGTAGTTAGTAGTTTTGTGTGAGTGTGTGAATTTTCGGTTAGGACAGTGTATAAATATGCGTTAATTCAGTACCATTTTTCTAACATAAATAAACCAGAGTAAATATTAAATTTCTGATTAATGAGTACAAGTATATATTTCAGTACACGGTAAATTATGCCTCCACTACAGCGCCATAGTGTCTGTTTTCGGTAATCAGTTGTTTGTTGACATTACGACATCGCATGACTTAGTGATTTAAGTTGTTTGATTTTGGCCATTTATTTCTAAATTACATCCCGTGGACATGGTTTTCGGTTCAGATGAGTATACATTCATATAAGATAGCATGAGATCTTACTGTACTGAAAATTTCAGCTTGCTAGGTCCAGTAGTAATTGAAATATCTACTGAAATAAAGAATACCTATTTTCTTAATAGAAGTAAAGCCCATATGCTGTTACTGTTTGTTTCAAAATGTAGTATTAAATTCTCTTTTCCCGTGGCTGTAGAAAATTCCATTGTTGCTTTAGTGTTATCAGCATATCAGAAATAAAATCATCGTTGACAATTTAACTTTCAGTGAATACACGTATGATTTTTTTTTTAAAACTGCGAAGTAAATACAATTTGGGTGCTTCGAAACAAAGAGTACGTGGTTCGATGAATGTTATCGTGTAGTAGTTTGAGCGTGATAGATTGTGATAATTATATATATTTATTACTGTGTAATGTAAATATGTGTATGGCCTGCGTGTAAAATGTAGGAAATAGGGTGTCTGTAAAATATTACTTCGCGCGAAAATTAGGAGATAATGAATGAATGTAATGATATATTAATAATATGATATAAAATATGAATGAGATGATGACACCTACATTTAAATGGATAGGCCTAGTGTATGTTATATAGTGAAAATATGAATACGTTTACTAAAAAAAAAAAAATCTCTCGCGTTTTGACTTCTACACCAGTACATTCATCCAACCGAGTTTGCTACTTGGATAGTAAATTGTAGTTGGGAATTGTGTGTTACTTCGCATTTAAGTACCTCATAATAACAGCCCCGGATCTTAAGCCTTTCAATAGATAGGGTAGCATCATGTGGGAATTACTTCTAAAGGTTGACAGAAATGATAATTAAGAAAACCAACTGCTATTTCCTGTGATCATCGAAAAGTACAGGTTTCGGTCATTTGTACCTTTAACATTCATTGCCTCTCCGAGATTTTTTTTTCCGTTGCTTACCTTATTTATTTATTGTGCAGTGTTCATATAACTCAGTTCGGACTATCCGATTAAATCAACTGCTACTAAATTAATATTTATGTCATTAGCGTACCCGGACGTCGACCCCTAGTCCCCTTAAGTATTTTCATGTCTTTTCTTAGTTTAATTAGATGAGGGAAATTAACGACGTCCCAGACGGTGGCATGTCTGCGCAGGGTAGCCATCGGTGATGTTTGGTTATTGAAATCACCGATTCAAAATCCAGTTTATTTAATTTTTTTTTTATTTTGGCAAACTCTAATTAGGGATATCTTAGCTATTACTCTAATTTCATTACTATTCTGGAATCTTCTAGTTTCGAGAGGTCGGATGATTTTTTTTCTCTTTTGAAATTCTAAATTAACGCCGTCTCTAACCTTCCGGAGGATTTTCGGGACCCTGCTGGTTTGGGCCGGATACGGGGATCGGATTTCAATCTTACAACCAAACTCTTGTGGGATTGGGATCTGATGGACACAGAACTTGCATCCTTGGCAGCAGGGCGCTCCTTGAGTCTACGTATTTGAGTAGACCACCCTTTTGGCATGTTAAGAATATTTTGGCTATGGATTTTGTTGAGAGCGAAATTCGACTTTTATCTTTGTAGCGTTAGTTATTTCCCACTTAAGTCTTTGGCGCCCCTATTCTTCGTCTTCCTTCTTCTCTATCTCTCTCTCTGTCTTCATTACTTCGAGATTTTTTTTTCAAATTTTTCAACCTCCCCCCCCCCCCGGTTTCTGAAACTCATGAAAACATACAATATTCATATCACTTATTTCGATCGTATGTACTAACTGAGACATCGAGGGATGCAATTCGTGGAGGTATTGCAGCACATCTCAGGACCATTTTCGCGATATTTAATCCACCACGAGAGAAACTGACGAGAAGGTACACTATGCTTTCAGATTCCTAGAAACATTTGTTATTCATTGATCGTACAAATTATACCCATTGACGACTGATTTCTGGTTTTCTTTCTATTGATTGGTCATATAGTGTGTATGTATTAGTAGTTTGGGCCCACTAGTTTCGAATAACATTGATTTTTTTTCCTGTATATACATCTATATATGTACTTACATAGTTTGAAAAGTTACGTGCCTGCTCTATTTGTTGTATTTCCACCTCTTATGTCAACTTATTAAATAACACCAACTATTTCTTTATACGCGGATCTTTAGTGAATTGAGAATGATTATTGATTATCGGGCTTACATATAAAGTTCAATGTTGCAACCTTATGAGAAAAAAAAAGTGAATTTTGATAGTCAGGGTTTTTGTTTTTGAGCCAATAAAATATGAATACTTATCGAATATAAAAAGGTTATGTAGATATTAAATGTCGACGAAATACTACGATGGATATTAAAGTGAAATTTATTATATTGACTAATATGAATATATATATATATGCGAGTATGTATGTGAAGGGCTCGGTATTTACCCTGGTTGTTTTAGGTTGCCATAGATTTTTGACACCCGACATTTACCAACTATTTGTGATATATAGTATTACCGCGTAAATTGTAATAAATGACATTTTGTTGAGTTGTTATTGATGTTTGTAACTATTAAAGTTGAATATCATGTTAAATACTGCATGTAAATAAAACAAGTAGCAGGTCGTAAGATTAGTAAAAATAACCCTAATCCTTATCCACATTTATTTTGCGAGATCATAGTGAAATTAGTAAGCTACGAAACAGTGTGCCCCACCAACGAATCCTTCTATCAGTAAACCATGAAACAAATCCTTCCTCTACGATCGGAAACCTAACTATACAGAGACTAGAATCTTTTGACTACACGATCTATACTAGGAAAAAATTAGTGATCTTAAATTCAATGAACTGAAATTTGGTTAATAATTTAATGTGAATACAGGAATATGGAAATATGTTTCCAATGTTTGGGACTGGACTCGATATTTTAAATCTTGATAAACTTTGAAATTTTATATCAAGTGCGTCAAGTGACGAAATGAGAAATATAAATATATATGTGATATGAAGCAACTATTTGTCTATAGTTAAAACAAAAACAATTAAATACTCTCATGGACACAAATCACAGTGCGAAAAGAGAGTTGAAAAAGGAGTTATTATCGACGTGAGAACAAAGACTCATAAAATTGTCGAAATGTCTCCTCTTGGGACAGAGACTCAATAAAATGCTACTAAAGTGTTTTTTTTATAGAATGATTAACCAATTATATTTTTTTTTCTTTCTTTTCCCGCAATGATATGTATTCATTGCACTGAATCTTAAATATATTGACCTTTGAATTTTCTTTTTTTTTTCCTTTATTTTTGTCTTTCGTCTTTTGTCGAATTTTTTTTTTATGTAATCCAACTTTTAATATATCTAGAAAGAGAAATGTGTTATTTGATCTTGTTGAAAGTAGTGGATTTCTGTGCATGCTTATGAAACATTCTTTTCATGTATAAAATTTTTCCTGTTATGTCAAACTAAGTTTTCTTTTATTGAAATGTAATAAATGTCTATAGAAATGTAGTTAGGTTAGTTTAATTCAACTAAATACAACCCGAAGTATACATTGTCCTGTATGAATGTGTGTGTGAGTGAAATGTAGGTTTAGTATTAAGTGCACCAATTATTTTGACATATATGTGTGACTTATTATAATTAATGGTAGTTGGCAATTAAAGTCATTGAATGTCAATACTAACTTAATTTAAGTTGGCTCTATGAAGGAAGTAAAAAGGACCGAAGTAGCCTGAACAAATGATCATCATGGGAGAACTGTGAAAGTCAAAATCTTCGACAAATATGTGATACTCTGATTTTTTTTTCTTTCCCTCTGTGGTCGTTTCTAACATGCCATCAACTTCGTCGTTCATTTTTCAAATATTGGATATTAGTCTAGAACTTCTGGAAATATTGAATAAACGGTAAAATTAAACTTTCTCATCTATCTCAGAGCTAGATTGGGATAATTCGGTAGTTGGGGTTAAATGGATCTAGGTCGGGGATGTATGGGTTAACATGTGTCTACCTTTGATTACCTTAATACCAAATATTCACCCAATAGATATTGGAAATGATCCCAATTCGATAATTATTCACTTTCCTTTACCATATTTCTCAAAATATCCAGTAACAGTTTCCTCTTTATCACCTTCTTACTTTACCTCTTTCCTCTTCTATCTTCCTTTTCCTTTCTTCATCTTCTTCTTCTATTTTTAATAAAACTGAAAAGGGGGTCGTGACTGGGAATTCTATAGGTAATAAACACGGTCATGTATTTATTTATTTTATTTTTATTTTCTTTAGAAGTCCGATAAAAAGTTTTCTCGTTTCGATCGAACCTAGTATGTTCGAAATTAAGAAATGGGTAATATATTCCAATATAATTAGACATAAGCTGATAGCTTCATGAATATCCCCACCAGGGGTGAAGGGTTCCCACTCACGACTTATTCCGTGCATCACATTTGTTGCAGATTCTTTCTTCCCTCAATCAGTTTTAGATTGACGAGCCGTGACGGGATTTGTTGTTATGGAAACGTTTGTTCCTATGGCAACGGCCCTCCCCTTTTTTTTCAGTTTTAGAGTGGCGACACGTGACAAGACTGTTGCCATGGTAACGCATGTTTGCTGTGGTAACGGATCTGAAAATGCTTATTGAATAATACCAGTTATCATGCCAATCAGTTTGAATTGGTGAACCGCGACAAGAATGGTTGTCATGGCAACGTTTGTTCCCATGGCAACGGATCTCAGTTTAAATGGCGACCGATAGATCTGAATTTTTTTAAGAATGTCAAAGAGTGAGGTTGAAGGCATGTTGAATTGATTACAACATTGAAATTAATAAGAGAAATTTTATAGTCAAGTGGGACAAGTAGAGTCGTTGGCTACTTTGTCATTTTTGTTTCCTTTTCTAAGGGGGAAAAAGAGAAGGAGTGTCAAAATTTTTTCTAAATTAGAACTAAACGCTAGAAGGGTTTCAAGGAAGGAAAGAGAATGGGAGTCCTTTAATTCATGAATAATACTTGTCTGGATAGCGAATAAGTATTTTATAGTATATGTGTATTTTTGATATATATCCTGTCTTTTGTAAAGTGTCTCAAAGCTATGGCAACAAAAAAGGTTGTTGTGTCACAGGGCGAATGTGAAGTCACGTGCACTCAATGCACATTAGATGAAAAAGAGAAAAGATCTCGCGCCCCGCGGAGATTAATAAGATGCACCGGTTGTGGACTAAAATGGATCCATTTTGCTTGCTCCAATTTGGATGATACTGCTGAAAATGCAGAAAAGGTTCAAACCGGCGAAATAATAAAATACTGTGAGGATTGTGAAAAGGACCGAGGCCAAATATCTCCAGCGGAGATATCTGACCTCGATGATGAGGAAAAGAATGGAAATCACAGTGATTCTCGGGATCAGACGGCAAACCCGAAGGAAGGAATGTCATCTGGAGGGTCTGACACGTCTGCATTAATTCGCCAGATGATGGAAATGATGCATGAAAAATTTTCTAATATGAACGAAAAATTCACTAACATGGAAGTTAAAATAGATCAGAATAGTGCAGATCTGAGGCGTGAGAATGCAGAAATGAGACGTGAAATAAATGAAAAGTTTGATACCTCGAAACGAGAGACCGATGCTCGATTCGAGGTATTAAACAATAAATTTGACCAGATCTGTTTAGACTTTGCTTCTTCGATTAGCAAATTGAAAGAGCAATCGTTTACTGAACTAGAGCAGGTTAGATACCAGGCCCAACAGTCTACCGAGCAGCTCAGAGACGAAACAAATAAAAAATTAAATGAAATAGATGTAAGGTTTGAGAGTACAAACAAAAGATTTGGTGACATCGAACAAAAGGTTGAACAGCAGCAGGCTGAAATAAGTAAATTAAATGTTGTAATATCTAACCTATCAATAGAAACCAAACTAGAGTCGGTTGATCAAAGGATTGGTCAAATTCAAACCGAAGTAGACAGTCTTAAGGGGAATATTACTAAATTGGAAATCGTCAAGTCTGATATCTCCTATCCTTTTCCTGATGGCGATTCTCCAGGGAAAATTTTCCCAGAAACAAGTAACGTCCAACCGGGAAAGAGTCAAGTGTTGCCTGATGCACGGGACACAGCAATGTATTGCCGCCCGCATCAGCCAACCTCGAAATCATGGTTGAGTAATTTCGATGTACCGATGCAGTCGAGTGTTGTGACTACAACAGTCACTAGCGTAAATGCTCACTCTACCTTTGGAATGGTACAATCTTACAGCGTGCTGCCAGGAGGGGAAAGGAGATGTGCCGGACCGTCGGTTACTGCCGTGGTGGGTCCTAAGTTCGAACCTTACATGGTCAACACTAATTATAAAACCTCTCTTGGTCATATGGGAGCGTTCAGTTCAGTGACCACTCCGTCGGTGGCAAATCCGGTGACAACCCCAACCGCTCAGGATAACGCGTTGATTCCAATAGATTCTTTTCCTGCCCCGTATAGTATGAGCTCTAAAGTTTCCCTCCGGGATATTGAACGTTTTCCCACTTTCGATGGGAACATTACTAACGGGTTACCTCGAGTTTTCCTGCGGAGACTGCAGCAATATCTAGACATGTACAAACTTACTGATGGGGAACGCCTACAGATAGTTGAAAAATGTTTGATCGCCGCTTCGGGCGCATGGTTTGCCTCTGTTAAATACCAAATCCGGACGTTCAGTGATTTTTTGATTCTTTTCAAAGAAGAGTATTGTAATGAGCACATCGAGCGGCTCCAAAAGAGAAACTTACAATCACTCCGGTATGATCGCTCCAAGTATGGGTCCCTCTTGGACTATGCTTGGAAGATCATTGAACTATATTATCAGATAGCTGAACATCCCTCTCAGGCCGAACTGGTAGATATTATAGTTAACGCTCTTCCACCCGATGAGTCCCGGGCCATAGCGTCCCACTTGTGCCAAACGGTGCGAGAAGTCACGTCACGTTTAGCTGCCTTGTGCGGCAAGGAAGTTGGTGGTCCACCAAAACGATACTTCGCCCGACAGGCAAAGATTCTAAAACCGACGAAGACGAAGGTAACGGCAAGTTGCCAGACAGATTTCCTGAGTTATACCCAAGCTGGATCTCGTTATCCTAGTGGGTACGGCTCAGAAAACAACAATAATGGCCGGCGACTATTTAGGAATCGGCCCATGTTCAACAATCGCCGGAGTTATCGTCCCTATGACCGTACCAACATGGCATCGAACCCGGACAGGGGCGATAACACCAGGAGGAATTTTAACAGGACGTACGGAAGAAGGGAGAACGGTAATAGTCAGAATAATAACAATAATAGTAACAATAATGTAAATCGACCCCAGAATTCGGTCCCTTCGCAAGTGCGTGGTAACGGTGAGCCTAGAACAATATTAAATGGGAGTGATAGTCGCGAAACGGCGGTAAAGTCGACAAACTAACGCCGCAGTTACCTGATGAAATGGGGGAGGATAACTGCGGGTACATACACCCCATTAACTACAAAAGGCAATATTCTAATAATAGTAAATCCGAGTTTCAGATACAAGAATACCCCTCGCCGAATTCCTTAGAATTTATAATAAAATTCGTAATCGATGAAGAGCCATTTGCGGTGGGGGAAGAACGCTATTTCTCGGCATCTCCCAGCCTAAAGGGAAGTATCGGTGGCGTTGAACTTGTTGCTACCATAGATAGTGGTTCGGAGCTCTGCCTAATGGACTGGGAGGTGTGGAGAAGATTGAAACAGCGCTTCCCTTCTGCAAAATTAAGGCCGTACACGGGTCTTACACTGGGTGCATTTGCTGGGAAGGAAAGTTTTTCAGTTCAAGGGGTTCAAAATTTCAATCTTAATATTCAAAACCATATTTTTGAAATAGCTATTTTTGTTATTAAATACTTGCGAACGGATTTAATCTTGGGTTGCCCATTCTTAGATAAGTTCCATTGTATCATCGACCGTGAAAAGAAAGAAATTCGTATGAAAGATAGTCTCGGGAATGCAGTTACTGTTTCAACTAATAAACCAAATGTAATGTTAGTGGGAATACCGGAAAGAGAGATTGCAATCGGTGAGTCAGGGCGGCCAGTGATGGATCAGCCCATGCTTGACCCCAGGTTTATCTGTCAAGCTGCCTGTGCAGTGACACCTCTCAATGGGGGAGAGGTTAACAGGGACGATCAGCTGGATCCATTCCTGAATGCCAAATGCAATGTCTCTCCACAAGATATCGATACTTACATTACTACTCGGGATGATTTACCACCACCAATTAGATCAGGTCTCCGTAAACTATTGTTACAGTACAGATCTCTCTTCTGCGAGTACCCACGTCGTGTTAATGCGCCTCCATACAAAATTCAACTAAAAGATAACGAACCGGTTGTGGGACCTTGCTATTCTGTCCCACAAGCAATGCAACCCGAGTTTGAGGCCGAATTAAATAAATGGTTACGGTTAGGAATTGCTATAGAACAGATGTCCCCATACAGAAATCCTATTCATGTTGTCAGAAAGGCCTCTGGGGGCGTACGTCCCGTTTTGGACCTCAGGGCTACCAACTCTAAAATTATTTCCCCTCAAGCACAGGTTGAACCAATAGACGATTTATTACATCGTGTTTCACAAGCCACTTGGTTCTCATCTTTTGATGCATCTAGTGCCTATTATGGGATCAGTTTACACAAAGAATCATATCAATGTACTAGCTTTGTGTATAAAGGAAGGCAATATTGCCTTACCGTTTTGCCACAGGGATTGAAGAGCAGTCCTGCTGTTTTTCAATCCGTTATGACTAATTTTTTCAACGACTCAACTCGTTCTTTTGTAGTTTTATACCTTGATGATGTTATGGTAAAATCGGCCACGGAAGAAGAACACTTATCTCATTTAGAAAGAACCTTTGAAATTTTCAAGCAGGCAAATTTTTCCTTAAATTTTCAAAAATGTAAGTTCTTCGCACGGGAGATAAAATTTTTAGGTCATATCATTAGTGGCAAAACGATAAGGGTCGACCCTAAATTAAACGAACCCATTCGTTGTTTTCCGGTTCCGAAATCAAAGAAGGCATTACAAAAGTTCCTAGGCCTCATAGGGTGGAGGAGAAAGTTCGTACCAAACTTTTCTGGACTTACCGCTAAATTATATCAACTACTAAAAAAGGATCAAAAATTCACATGGAACGATGAAACATTGGAAACTTTCCATAAGTTAAAAGAGCTTATTAGCAATCCGCCTGCTCTAAGTCAGCCAGATTTCTCCCTGCCATTTCACATACACAGTGATGCGTGTATGGAAAATCTGGCTGGCTATCTTGCACAATATCCAGCAGGTCAAGAAGATCCTAATGTCATCGGATATGCTAGTCGACGGGTAAAGCCTTACGAGTTGTCTCTGTCGATCTCTCAGTTAGAACTACTGTCCGTTCTGTTCCTATGTGAGCACTTTGAACAACATATTATGGGTCGTATCACGTATGTTCATACCGACAATGCAGCAGTTACTCATGCTTTCACTCAGAAGAACCTTGAACCAAGAACCACCAGGATCCTACTTAAATTACAGAAATTTGACTTAACATTTCAACACTGTCCAGGCCGCGAGAACCTTATCGCCGATACACTTAGTAGGTATCCGTCTGAGGTATTGCTTGAACCCGAAACCCATTATGTGCATTTCCTAACGAAAACACAATATGCTGACATTGATTTAAATCATATCAAGAAAAATCAAGAAACTGATGAATTATGTCAAACGTTCTTAAGGCAATATGAAAATAGTGGTAATCAGAGTAGAATCGCAATGCATTGTGGGTTAATGTACATAAAACCGTTGCGAGTTCAAAAATGGCTTTTAGTAATACCTCAGGCTTGTATTCACCAAATTATCAGTATTGTTCACTCCACAGGTCATTTTGGAGTTCAAAAATGTTATCGCTTTTGTCGCGCAATCTTTTATTGGAAAAATCAAAAAGCTACCATAAAAAATTTCATCCGAAACTGTATCCAATGTGCGGAAACAAAGTTCACAAACCGAACCATAGCTCAGCAAGAATATCACATAAGAGCAAATGTACCCCATGAGACTCTGGGGGTGGACCTTATTGGGAAATTACCACCTAGCCAGGGATACTATTATATTTTATCACTAATAGATATTTACTCTCGTTTTGTTACTTTTCTTCCGCTCAGAAAAGCTCATACCAAAGAAATAATAACGGTACTAGAGAGAAGATACTTTCACCTTTTACCATATCCTCAAGAATTCTTAAGTGACAGGGGACCACAGTTCCAGTCCAAACTGTGGCAGGATTTCTGTGCTAAGTATAAAATTAAACACAAGAAAACAGCTAGCTATTCTCCTCAGGGTAACAGCATAACAGAGCGCAGCCATAAAGAGCTCAATAGGTTAGTTCGGTTATGGTGTAATGAAGATCAAACCACCTGGTATAGATATCTTGTAAAAATACAGGACCTTCTTAATAATTCTTATTGCTCAAGTATTGGTTGCACGCCGGCGGAACGTTTTCTGAGTTACTCTGCTGTTGACAACTACCGGAAGGTGTTCCCATGGCCAAAACAATTAGATTCCGTTGAAAATAGGTTTAAATTTACGGAGATAGATATAAATTCGCGAAATTCTAGTAAACGGTCAACACATTCTGTTACTCTGGAAGAAGGTCAACTAGTAATGCTGAAATTTGATTTGATTTGATTTGATTTATTGACATATAACACAACAGGCACAGGCCTAATTACAGTGTTACATAGTATATCGCTATACAGATTATATAGGTTAATAAAGCTATTGGTCATAATTACATTTGTCTTACAAAATTAATAGACTTCTTAAAACTACTTACATCCATTGCCAGTACATCCAGGTTGAAATTTTCTTTAACTAACGTGTTGTAGGTTGCACTAACTCTCCATATAGGAGATCTGCTTAAAATGTTTGTTCTCGCTGTCATACAAAAAAATGTATTTTTCGAAGCAGTGCGCAATTTAATAGATGGTACTTGGATACATATTTTTTCGTTAAGATCAGGACAGTCTATTTTGCCATGAAAGAGTTTGTGTAAAAACAATAAATCAATATTTCTTCTCCTGAGTTCTAATGTTTCAAAATTAAAATTTTCAACAAGGTTAATGTAGCTTTCAAATTTTGGATAGAATTTTGTTTTCTTAAGGGTAAGAAGCCTTAGAAACTTATTTTGAGTACGCTCAATCAAGAATGAGTATTTCTGTATATTGGGGTTCCATATATTACTACAATATTCTAATTTTGACCTGACGTATGCATAATACAGCACAATTAAAGTTTGATCATTTTGAAAATCTTTACTGACTCGATAAATATATCCAAGATTTTTGTAGGCTTCTTTGCAAATAGTTTCAATATGTTGAATAAAGGTTAATTTTGAGTCAAAAATAACTCCCAAATCCCTTATAAAATCAAGCTTTTTTAGTTTTTCCCCTAATATTGAATAATTATATTGAATATATTTTTCTTTTCTAGTGAATGTTAAATAACTGCATTTACGAACATTTAACTTAAATTTATTGTTTTTACACCAAATTTCAAGATTTTGTAAGTCACTCTGAAGTTCTAAACAGTCCTGAATTGTTTCAATTCTGTTGAATATTTTAAGGTCATCAGCAAAGAGTAGATTTTTAGAAAACTGAAAGCACTCAGGAAGATCATTTACCGCCAAAATGAAAAGTAGAGGTCCCAGATTCGAGCCTTGAGGGACTCCAGATGTTGCATGAAAGATTTGAGATTTGTGATTACGATACAATACAGTTTGCTTACGATTTTGAAGGTAGGAAGCAAAATATTGCAGAGTTGATTTCGAGAAGTTAAAGGATGCCAGTTTGTTTAAGAGAATGTCATGGTCAATGACGTCAAATGCTTTAGAAAAATCAGTATATATGACATCTACTTGTCCTTGCTTGTCAAGTTCCTTCGAAATGTAGTCTGCTATTAGTGCTAGATTTGATACAGTAGATCTGCCCTTCAGAAATCCATGCTGACTGACAGATAATGCAGGTTTAACATGATCCATTATTCGCTTATGCAGAATATATTCATACACCTTGGCAAACGCAGATAAGATAGAAATTGGTCGGAACTGTTCGATGTTGCTAGCTGAGTTTGTTTTGGGTATTGGACACACAACTGACTCCTTCCATTTTTCAGGAAAGGTACATGTTTTTATAGATAAATTAAATATAATATTCAGAGGTTGTAAGAATATATCTGAACAGCCTTTCACAATGTACGTTGGGATCATATCTGGGCCACTTGCTGTTTTCGATTTCAACTTCCTTACTGCTTCTTTTATTTCTTTTTCAGATATGAGAGGTAGTGAAAATATATCAAGAAGAGCACTGGAACGATCATTTAGAGACATGCTCGATACGTCATAGTCCGCTCTTGAGGAGCCATAGACTGAACTAAAATGTTGCCCGAATGCTTTAGCTATGTCCCTATCATCAGTAAGGTCGTGACCATTGTACTGTATGCGATCAGAAGACAAGTGACGCGATTTATTTTTAATGAAGGACCATAATAGTTTCGGATCATTCTTCAATTTATCTTCTGTGCTGCTTAAAAACTCTTTATAAGCAGCAGTTATTTCTGCTTTAATTTCTCTACGCAGTTGACGAAATTGCTCTTCATGGTACTTAGTGTTACCTACACTGAGACGACTTTTTTTACGATGATAAGTTTTACGTTTAATTTTATTAATAATATTCGGGGTAAACCATGTAGGGTAGATTTTATTAGTTGCTCTTTTACGGGGAATGCAATCATCAAATATTTGATACAATACTTCATAAAATAGATCGACAGCGTGATTGACATCCTTAATATTCTGCAACATCCCCCAATCCACAGCTAATAGGTTTCGGTAAAGTTTTTCAAAATCTGCTTTCCTAAAATTATAACCTACTGTGTTAGGCACTGTTTTAAGTTTGGTTGAATACAATGCTGTAAACTGAATAAGAAGGGAAGGATGATGTTTATCTTCTATTACCAGTGGATCGCATTCTCTTTGAACTGTTACTTTTGAGAGATTTGTGAGAACAAGATATAAGGTTCGGCCATTGCTATTAGGAATATTATTAATTGAAATCAAATTAAAGAGGGACATAAAATTGTCAAGACTTTTACATTTAGCTGATGACGTCATTAAATCGAAATTTGAGCTAGTTATTTGTCGTAAATTCAGATCCCCTATACAAAGAATTGTGCAACCCACAGGACAATTTGATTCTACAAATTCAAAAAACTGTTCATATATATGAAGTGGTGAATCAGGCTCTATGTAAACAGTACAAATATACACGGTAATTGGGTCCAAAACCAGTTTGACAATTACACTTTCAAAGTTAGTTTCCCAGCTATTTACTTTTTGAATATTATATTTTTTAAGCGCAGCAAACAATACTCCCCCACCCTTAGTCTTTTTTTGTAGTTCAATATTTCTGTCTTGTCTCCAGACCACATACCTATCATCAAAGAATTCTGAGTCAGAATAATTTGTCGTTAAAGAAGTTTCTACCAAGCTAATAAAGTCATAAGAGTTAGATAAAACAGCATTATGAAAACAACTGGCTTTAGTACGCAGGCCATTGACATTTTGAAAGCACAAAGAAAATGTTTGGTTTTGATGTTTTGATTTTGATGGGTCACTGATACTACCAAAAGAATAGTTACTTACTGGAAATGTTGGTTTCTGTTGTCTCTGATGGCAATTTTCCCGGCCATTTATTTTGGCGCTTGAGCTGCACCCCTAGTGCGAGGGTCCTGTTGTTTCCCTGCCCCGCCTAACACTGCCTTCCTTTTGTCCCCGAGGGGTCATCCACCTTCCGTGTTTTCCGCCTTTGGATTTCTCTTGAAAGCTGTTTTCAGTATTGCTAACCACACGCACTTTTTCTCTATCCACACTCTCGCCTTTATCTTCATTACTGGTACACACCACAGAATTATTAGAAACACTAGCACTAGCACCAAATTCACTTCTCTTGTTATTTTCATCACTGCTACGACTTTCACGGAAAATTTTAAACACTGTGTTACTTGTTGTGTCAGCACGATAGATATCCCCTTCAATCTTCAGTTTATTAAACACTAACACTGCGTACCTTCCTTCCTTCCTTGCCTCTCGTAGTTTTTCAGACAATAATCGTCTTTCAGCAAGCACTTTTTCTGAAAACTGCTCATGAATATACACACGGGATCCCTGCAACTTGGGTTTCGCTTCCAATATTTCTGCTTTCTTTTTGTACCGTAGAAATTTCACAACTATATCCGACTGGTTACGGCCCCTACCTAAGAGATGTGCACGTTCTATGTCATCATGTTCTATGTTAATCCCCAACTTTTTTTCTATAATATCTTTCACAGCCGCCTCACAGTCTTTCCATGATGGTCGCAAGCCTTCACTTTTGACCTGCACATTTCGGAAGATAAGATTGTTTCTCTTGCTCTGATTTTCGTTATAGTCACACTTCATTTCAAGTTCATCAATTTTCTATCGCAAATCACTGTTCTCGTCCTGCAAGTGGGCCACTTTTGCTTCTAGATCTTTCACTTCCTTTGAAAGGTCATCAAATTTCGAATGTAATTTGTCAATTTTTGCATCAATTAATCCAATCTTGTTCACGTTCGGTTCCATGCTGTTTAACTTTTGAAGGATGTCTTCTATTTTTTGTTCAAGAGCTTTGCTCACTGGCCCTGGATTTGTTTCAATGTTACCTATCAACAGCGCTATCAGCACAATTGCTAAACAGATCGCCTTCCCACTTCTATATTTCTCCGTTGTTACAAGTTCTTCCTTCGAAACTTTCATTCCGAATGCTGCACTGAACCTGCCTATAGCAGCACGCCACTGCTGAATTGTAATGCCCATTGGGATGGAAACACTGATCACTCAGAGCTAATCCAAGACACGTTCGTCAATAATAAAGCAGGAATCCGCCAAATGGATGAAAATTTTCACTGGCCCGTTTGTCGTGAAAAAATTGCTAAAAAACTGCGCTGTTTTGCATAATCTCAAAGGTGAAAGTATCGGAACTCACAATTTTCGAAATTTAAAGATTTTCAATTGTACAGAAGATAAACGTAGTGAATTACTCGCGCAATACCCCAAGTAGATATAATATACTGTCCTAGTGAGACTGGTAACGTTTGAATGGGATGAATGAGTGAGTTAATTTAACAAGCATCAGTAGTTAGTATTCCCAATTAGCAAAATTTTGTTATTCTAACAAAATTTTGTTAATGGGCCGGGGAAAACTGTAATGTACCATTACAGTTGAAAGTAATGGCAACTTTTTTTTTACGCACCCTGTACCTAGTAATTTTTTTTTATTCAATTTCGGTTTAGTTACACAATTTATTTACTCTCTTTACTTCGAATTAAATATAATGAATCGAAAGGTTTCATTAGTAACCATATTCCCACTGTATAATATATTTATTTATATCTTGATTAAGTGTAAATCCCATTTTCGGATATATAAGTTGAAAAGTTACAAGGTTTACCATTCTGACGTCATACCGAAACATAGTTCCGTCATTGGATATAAATTTTCTTAATTTCAGACCAATGTAGATTTTGGCCAGGTACCTAATCTTTTCCCTCACCCCCTCTCACTAGTCCATAGTCACTTTCAGATCCGGTTATATCTGGATTTGCCAAATTTCTATTTGCTTTGTAATTTCCGCGGCTAAAGTTTTCGTTCTGATTGGAGGAATTCTCCTACCTCTGGCTTTTTCGGCGCAATGTTATCAGAATAATCGAAGACACCTTACGAGGCGCAGCTTATAATTTCGCCTACATATCTGCGGTAAAAGGACTAGGATTTTAATAGAATTCAGGTAAAAATCTGATTTAATTTCATAGTTGAACATTGAAGGCTGTGTAGGAGCCCCAAAAAAAGGAAAAAAATCTACATTTTTCGTGAAGAAACAATAAGTTAGTGAAACATCCAGTTCTGTTTACTAGGAAGCCATGTTTGCTGCCCAGCTAGAATAGACAGTGAAATAGTGACTTTATTTCTTTTTCTTCCAAATTCAGTTAGGGATTAGGGGAAATACGACCTGTTTTCGTATATTCTATAGTGTATATTTTAAATGTGATTTTTTTTATTAAGTGTCTGTATGTAGTAGGTTTTGCAATGTTAACTCTCAGAATGGCAGCTTAAGCTAGCGTAAAAGGGCTCCTATCCCCTTTTCCAAATTGAACCAGTTCTAGCGGGGGAATGGGTTAGTTATAGTTTGTTTTAGGGCCTTTTCCCCTCTCAGGGGAAGGGTCCCTCAATAAACCTCGTTAAGGTGCCCCCAGGGCATCAATCTTTGGCAATCATTATGTAAACAATTGGTCAGGTCAATTGGACCTAGGGTTACCTTCCTCATTTTGCCCCTTTAAGTTCAATAGAGCCAAAATTTATATACCGACGAGGGAGTAATGTATTTTAAATCTAATATGTTAGGTTACTTTCTTCAACATGCATGTAATTAAATGGTGCATGTTTGGTTTGGTTAGTTGTTTTTATGTATAGTACTAACAGTGGTGTATGTAGTTAGTAGTTTTGTGTGAGTGTGTGAATTTTCGGTTAGGACAGTGTATAAATATGCGTTAATTCAGTACCATTTTTCTAACATAAATAAACCAGAGTAAATATTAAATTTCTGATTAATGAGTACAAGTATATATTTCAGTACACGGTAAATTATGCCTCCACTACAGCGCCATAGTGTCTGTTTTCGGTAATCAGTTGTTTGTTGACATTACGACATCGCATGACTTAGTGATTTAAGTTGTTTGATTTTGGCCATTTATTTCTAAATTACATCCCTTGGACATGGTTTTCGGTTCAGATGAGTATACATTCATATAAGATAGCATGAGATCTTACTGTACTGAAAATTTCAGCTTGCTAGGTCCAGTAGTAATTGAAATATCTACTGAAATAAAGAATACCTATTTTCTTAATAGAAGTAAAGCCCATATGCTGTTACTGTTTGTTTCAAAATGTAGTATTAAATTCTCTTTTCCCGTGGCTGTAGAAAATTCCATTGTTGCTTTAGTGTTATCAGCATATCAGAAATAAAATCATCGTTGACAATTTAACTTTCAGTGAATACACGTATGATTTTTTTTTTAAAACTGCGAAGTAAATACAATTTGGGTGCTTCGAAACAAAGAGTACGTGGTTCGATGAATGTTATCGTGTAGTAGTTTGAGCGTGATAGATTGTGATAATTATATATATTTATTACTGTGTAATGTAAATATGTGTATGGCCTGCGTGTAAAATGTAGGAAATAGGGTGTCTGTAAAATATTACTTCGCGCGAAAATTAGTAGATAATGAATGAATGTAATGATATATTAATAATATGATATAAAATATGAATGAGATGATGACACCTACATTTAAATGGATAGGCCTAGTGTATGTTATATAGTGAAAATATGAATACGTTTACTAAAAAAAAAAATCTCTCGCGTTTTGACTTCTACACCAGTACATTCATCCAACCGAGTTTGCTACTTGGATAGTAAATTGTAGTTGGGAATTGTGTGTTACTTCGCATTTAAGTACCTCATAATAACAGCCCCGGATCTTAAGCCTTTCAATAGATAGGGTAGCATCATGTGGGAATTACTTCTAAAGGTTGACAGAAATGATAATTAAGAAAACCAACTGCTATTTCCTGTGATCATCGAAAAGTACAGGTTTCGGTCATTTGTACCTTTAACATTCATTGCCTCTCCGAGATTTTTTTTCCGTTGCTTACCTTATTTATTTATTGTGCAGTGTTCATATAACTCAGTTCGGACTATCCGATTAAATCAACTGCTACTAAATTAATATTTATGTCATTAGCGTACCCGGACGTCGACCCCTAGTCCCCTTAAGTATTTTCATGTCTTTTCTTAGTTTAATTAGATGAGGGAAATTAACGACGTCCCAGACGGTGGCATGTCTGCGCAGGGTAGCCATCGGTGATGTTTGGTTATTGAAATCACCGATTCAAAATCCAGTTTATTTAATTTTTTTTTTATTTTGGCAAACTCTAATTAGGGATATCTTAGCTATTACTCTAATTTCATTACTATTCTGGAATCTTCTAGTTTCGAGAGGTCGGATGATTTTTTTTCTCTTTTGAAATTCTAAATTAACGCCGTCTCTAACCTTCCGGAGGATTTTCGGGACCCTGCTGGTTTGGGCCGGATACGGGGATCGGATTTCAATCTTACAACCAAACTCTTGTGGGATTGGGATCTGATGGACACAGAACTTGCATCCTTGGCAGCAGGGCGCTCCTTGAGTCTACGTATTTGAGTAGACCACCCTTTTGGCATGTTAAGAATATTTTGGCTATGGATTTTGTTGAGAGCGAAATTCGACTTTTATCTTTGTAGCGTTAGTTATTTCCCACTTAAGTCTTTGGCGCCCCTATTCTTCGTCTTCCTTCTTCTCTATCTCTCTCTCTGTCTTCATTACTTCGAGATTTTTTTTTTTCAAATTTTTCAACCTCCCCCCCCCCCGGTTTCTGAAACTCATGAAAACATACAATATTCATATCACTTATTTCGATCGTATGTACTAACTGAGACATCGAGGGATGCAATTCGTGGAGGTATTGCAGCACATCTCAGGACCATTTTCGCGATATTTAATCCACCACGAGAGAAACTGACGAGAAGGTACACTATGCTTTCAGATTCCTAGAAACATTTGTTATTCATTGATCGTACAAATTATACCCATTGACGACTGATTTCTGGTTTTCTTTCTATTGATTGGTCATATAGTGTGTATGTATTAGTAGTTTGGGCCCACTAGTTTCGAATAACATTGATTTTTTTTTCCTGTATATACATCTATATATGTACTTACATAGTTTGAAAAGTTACGTGCCTGCTCTATTTGTTGTATTTCCACCTCTTATGTCAACTTATTAAATAACACCAACTATTTCTTTATACGCGGATCTTTAGTGAATTGAGAATGATTATTGATTATCGGGCTTACATATAAAGTTCAATGTTGCAACCTTATGAAAAAAAAAAGTGAATTTTGATAGTCAGGGTTTTTGTTTTTGAGCCAATAAAATATGAATACTTATCGAATATAAAAAGGTTATGTAGATATTAAATGTCGACGAAATACTACGATGGATATTAAAGTGAAATTTATTATATTGACTAATATGAATATATATATATATGCGAGTATGTATGTGAAGGGCTCGGTATTTACCCTGGTTGTTTTAGGTTGCCATAGATTTTTGACACCCGACATTTACCAACTATTTGTGATATATAGTATTACCGCGTAAATTGTAATAAATGACATTTTGTTGAGTTGTTATTGATGTTTGTAACTATTAAAGTTGAATATCATGTTAAATACTGCATGTAAATAAAACAAGTAGCAGGTCGTAAGATAAGTAAAAATAACCCTAATCCTTATCCACATTTATTTTGCGAGATCATAGTGAAATTAGTAAGCTACGAAACAGTGTGCCCCACCAACGAATCCTTCTATCAGTAAACCATGAAACAAATCCTTCCTCTACGATCGGAAACCTAACTATACAGAGACTAGAATCTTTTGACTACACGATCTATACTAGGAAAAAATTAGTGATCTTAAATTCAATGAACTGAAATTTGGTTAATAATTTAATGTGAATACAGGAATATGGAAATATGTTTCCAATGTTTGGGACTGGACTCGATATTTTAAATCTTGATAAACTTTGAAATTTTATATCAAGTGCGTCAAGTGACGAAATGAGAAATATAAATATATATGTGATATGAAGCAACTATTTGTCTATAGTTAAAACAAAAACAATTAAATACTCTCATGGACACAAATCACAGTGCGAAAAGAGAGTTGAAAAAGGAGTTATTATCGACGTGAGAACAAAGACTCATAAAATTGTCGAAATGTCTCCTCTTGGGACAGAGACTCAATAAAATGCTACTAAAGTGTTTTTTTTTTTATAGAATGATTAACCAATTATATTTTTTTTTCTTTCTTTTCCCGCAATGATATGTATTCATTGCACTGAATCTTAAATATATTGACCTTTGAATTTTCTTTTTTTTTCCTTTATTTTTGTCTTTCGTCTTTTGTCGAATTTTTTTTTTTATGTAATCCAACTTTTAATATATCTAGAAAGAGAAATGTGTTATTTGATCTTGTTGAAAGTAGTGGATTTCTGTGCATGCTTATGAAACATTCTTTTCATGTATAAAATTTTTCCTGTTATGTCAAACTAAGTTTTCTTTTATTGAAATGTAATAAATGTCTATAGAAATGTAGTTAGGTTAGTTTAATTCAACTAAATACAACCCGAAGTATACATTGTCCTGTATGAATGTGTGTGTGAGTGAAATGTAGGTTTAGTATTAAGTGCACCAATTATTTTGACATATATGTGTGACTTATTATAATTAATGGTAGTTGGCAATTAAAGTCATTGAATGTCAATACTAACTTAATTTAAGTTGGCTCTATGAAGGAAGTAAAAAGGACCGAAGTAGCCTGAACAAATGATCATCATGGGAGAACTGTGAAAGTCAAAATCTTCGACAAATATGTGATACTCTGATTTTTTTTTCTTTCCCTCTGTGGTCGTTTCTAACATGCCATCAACTTCGTCGTTCATTTTTCAAATATTGGATATTAGTCTAGAACTTCTGGAAATATTGAATAAACGGTAAAATTAAACTTTCTCATCTATCTCAGAGCTAGATTGGGATAATTCGGTAGTTGGGGTTAAATGGATCTAGGTCGGGGATGTATGGGTTAACATGTGTCTACCTTTGATTACCTTAATACCAAATATTCACCCAATAGATATTGGAAATGATCCCAATTCGATAATTATTCACTTTCCTTTACCATATTTCTCAAAATATCCAGTAACAGTTTCCTCTTTATCACCTTCTTACTTTACCTCTTTCCTCTTCTATCTTCCTTTTCCTTTCTTCATCTTCTTCTTCTATTTTTAATAAAACTGAAAAGGGGGTCGTGACTGGGAATTCTATAGGTAATAAACACGGTCATGTATTTATTTATTTTATTTTTATTTTCTTTAGAAGTCCGATAAAAAGTTTTCTCGTTTCGATCGAACCTAGTATGTTCGAAATTAAGAAATGGGTAATATATTCCAATATAATTAGACATAAGCTGATAGCTTCATGAATATCCCCACCAGGGGTGAAGGGTTCCCACTCACGACTTATTCCGTGCATCACATTTGTTGCAGATTCTTTCTTCCCTCAATCAGTTTTAGATTGACGAGCCGTGACGGGATTTGTTGTTATGGAAACGTTTGTTCCTATGGCAACGGCCCTCCCCCTTTTTTTTTTCAAATTAGTACGCATATTCTTAGTAAATTCAGCTGAGCAGAATTTAAATCTTTCGTTAATGGTTCAGGAACATCAATTACAGAGCCTGAAATATGTTGAAACATGGTAATGGGCTTGGTTTAAGGATCAAATAACAGCAGTTTCGTAATACGTCCTTCATGTGTCGCTGGACCAGTTGTTCTTCCATCAAGCACACTGAATACCTTCCTAAGAGTCAATTCATTGCAATGTAATATGCATACGAGCCACTGCAGGAGTCTTTTAAGGTATGACTCCAGCGTAGAGATTATTTAATTTTTGTTACACGTATTCACAGGAGTTCCATCACAAATCACCGCTCGTAAAGTCTATGTAGATTCTGTGCGTTCAATAACACAACTAATTTCATGAAACACATCTCGAAAACAACAAAAGCAATCTAACGTTGTCATCTACAGACGAATCTAGAATGAATTACTTTTAACACATATTAGTTTGTAACTGGATAGAGCTCCGATGTGACATTGTCTGCAATCTGTACCAGTATACTTTGCAGGTAGCAGTTCAGAATCCTTATACAATATGTACTCCATTCGTTTTTAAAGAGGGGATGATGATGTAGTGTATGTGGCTGACACTAGTAGAGCATATGTTTAGTAACATTGTTAGAAAAATTTCTGCTTATTATTATTTTGCTAAACTAATTATATAATAATCATATTATTATATAAAATCAAAAATACAAAGTATAGAGAAGCATTACACTACGACTAATAAAATCAGAGCACATGAACTGGAGATTAATCAAAATTTACCAGTAACTCTCAAATCGATACATGCTTTTTAAAACTAGTTGTTCTAAACTTTATAATCAATGGAATAAGCTCTATAATATATTTCATTCACGATCTTTATAAAACAACTCCAACCAAAGTAAACTAGACTACCATTGCACTCGCAGTTCACTCAGTGAATGTGTTGATTTGGAGCTGTCAAAATGTATGACAAAATCTTCGAGGTGCTGGCGATCAGTACACGTGATTTACCTGAGACTGAACAGAAACAGAAAGCGACGCTAAGATCTCATCTGGTTCTCTGTGTGTCGGTGACTGGCTGTCTGTCACTCCCTTGCTCCACTCTGAGAAATTCACTTACAGGAAAGGAACATTTGTTTCCGAATGAAATATACATATACTGCAGTTACTCATCCGAAATATAACACAGACTAGGTACGTTAGTTAAAACATTGTAAAGCGTTACTGTTATGGTTACTTTTAAAATGTCAGCTGTATCGTTGCAAAAATGTCAATGCTGACCCTGTGCACCTTGCTTTGTGCTCTAGGCAGGGGTGTAGCCAAGGGGGGGCCCATCGGGGCCGGGCCCCCCAAATGGTTTCCTGGCCCCCCCAAATGACCAGCTTTTAAAACATCATAGTAAAATTATCTCGCTTCATTCATTTAAAAGTAACAAAGTTTATTGACAATTAATAATTTATGGTAAAATAGTAAGGAGAAATATTGTTTTTTTCTATACCGATCGAAAAATAGTACAGTATCTCTTCCTTATACCGATCGAAAAATAGGATACTTTTTTTTTGTGACAGTAGATTACACAATTTACTGCGATTTATATTTGACAGTTTGAAGACAAACGTTTTAACAAGGTACTACAAATAAAGCCATAAAACAAAGGTATTAAACTGATTTGTAAGTACCGTATATTTTTATATGCTTTAACAAGTGTTTTAAAAGACATAGAGGATGGAAAATGTGGCGAGAAACAATGCTTTTATTCAATTTGGATTTCATTCCCTCTCTCTTTTATTTCTACTCAGTGTAATAAAATAATTGTTTTTTTTTTAGCCACGAATAATAAATATTTTGTCAGGAAACCGTAAAGAAATTAAGTGAAATTTCAAAGAAAATCAATCTTGTGTAGATAGGTTCTGTATACAAGGTCTTAAATTTAAATATAAAGGTAACCAAGAAAAGTTTTGTTGCTTTTTCACCCACCACCTTCGAACATTGATATGTCACCTAACCTGGAAGATCAAAAATAGTCCCCATCAGCATCGACGACCTTCTGAAAACGTTCTGGAAGGCCATGGAATAAATCGCGGTAGAACTTGGTGGGCCGTGAAACGAAGAAAGTATCAGGTGCATTTTGGACTTTTACTAGGGATTTGAACTGGCGTCCTCTAAGGTGATTGTTCAAAGAATGGAACAGGTGATAATCGGACGGTGCAATACCCGGGGAATAGAATATAGTAGTTGTAATATTGTTTCCCATCCAAGGCGGAAAATGGTGTCCTGAGTCATCTTAGCCACGTGGGACTTAGCGTTGTCCCGTAAACGTGGACTCATTTGGAATTCAGAAGCGATGGCTCCAGAGTTTTGAGTTTTTGTTGAGCACAGTTCAACTGCTGACACTACACAGTTGCATTGATACTCTGACCAGCTGGTAGCAGTTCCCAATGCACCATGCACCAAACACACAGAAGGACCTTATTCTGGTACAGTACTGGTTTCGGCTGTTTTGAAATCGGTTCATGGGATGCTAACCAATGATGACGGCGCCGTGCAGCTTCGTATAGGACACACTTTTTATCACATGTCAACGCCCTGTCCAGAAATGGCTCCGAAACAGTAAATAAACACAGGCGACTGCCGCGTTGCCTTCTGGTCCGGAGTCAAAATATGTGAGACCCATTGACCCAACTTGTAGTGCTTCACAAGTTGATGGGGGAACCAAGACATGGGATGACACTCAAGAAATGTCAAAACGCCCACACAAACGGTCATAACCCCCACACAAATGGACAAATCTCCCAAACACACAAACGGTCATAACCCCCACAGCCAAAACCCCCACACTCAAGAAATGTCAAAACGCCCACACGATCGGTCATAACCCCCACACAAATGGACAAATCTCCCAAATACACGAACGGTCATAACCCCCACAGCCAAAACCTCCACACTGGTAATCGGTCATAACCTCCAACGGTCATAACTCCCACACAAATGGACAAAACAGCCACACATAGCAACGGTCACAATCCCCACATAAATGGACAAAACTCCCACACAAATGGACAAAACTCCCACACAATCGGTCAAATCTCCCACACTCTGAAATGATCCTGGTTGTATGTCTTGCCCTTGTACTTTTTAATAACATTTTTTATTCCACTTAAACCGATGTTGCAACTATTTTTCTTGCACTGTTTTGTAATGACAGAAACACTAAAGTGGGCGTCGTAAAGAGCCGCAACAAAGACGTGCAATCACGATATTTTCAGAGTGTGGGGGATTTGTCCGATTGTGTGGGGGTTTTGTCCATTTGTGTGGGGGTTTTGTCCATTTATGTGGAGATTGTGACCGTTGCTATGTGTGGGAGTTTTGTCCATTTGTGTGGGGGTTATGACCGATCGTGTGGGCGTTTTGACATTTCTTGAGTGTGGGGGTTTTGGCTGTGGGGGTTTTGACCGTTCGTGCGTTTGGAGGATTTGTCCATTTGTGTGGGGGTTATGACCGATCGTGTGGGCGTTTTGACATTTCTTGAGTGTGGGGGTTTTGGCTGTGGGGGTTTTGACCGTTCGTGCGTTTGGGGGATTTGTCCATTTGTGTGGGAGTTATGACCGATCGTGTGGGCGTTTTGACATTTCTTGAGTGTGGGGGTTTTGGCTGTGGGGGTTTTGACCTAGACCCGTTGATGGATGTGCTGCCGAATGGTTTCTCCACACACTGAATTGTAGTCCCAGTTCCTCTTTGTACATGTGTTGGTCTTCTGGTACGTGGTGTTTTCGGGTGTTTCGTCATCGTCCTTAAACTTGTTAAACCATCGCTGCAATGTCCGCGTCGTCACGACACCCTCACCAAAGGCCTGGCATATCTTTTGTCCCGCTACAGCGACGTTTGACCTCCATTTGAACTCGTTCAGTATACATGCTCTTATGACGCTCTATGGATGTACCATGTTTAGTCTGTCTTTACGCAAGTTCACGGTGTATCTGAATTGCCACAACCAGGTAGTATGTTGGATATACCCACACCAACAACTGACGTTCGCCTTATCTCCACTCGCATTCAACTCACGGTGTGAGGTCCAATTGAATACAGACTTCCACGAAAAGGGACAGAACTTTCTTGGTTACCATTATAGTTATGCACAAAAGTATAGCGTTTGGTCCCGGGCAGTAGTTCTTGATTAAGCATAATAAAAATTATCTTGAATATAATTTATGGATAATAATAATAATAATAATAATAATAATAATAATAATAATAATAATAATAATAATAATAATAATAATAAGCTAAAATAGTGTTTTTAATTTTCCAGAAGAAAACCAAAATTTTCATTTCTTTCAGACCTCAAAAACACTAGCAGCAACACTTTTTTTTGGGCTTTGTACATTGTAGCTGCCCCCCCCCTCGAAAACGACGGGCCCCCCCTACACGAACCTGCTGGCTACACCCCTGGCTCTAGGGTCAGTTGCTTCAACACAAAACTTCTTGATCAACAGGCACTCCGTGACAGTGGTGTGCAATAAGGAACGGAAAATCTGCAGGAACTGCTTGCTCATGCCGTTAGGCCCATGGACCTGGCACAGCTAACGATGGATTTCGATTGGTGCTATTCATTCAAAAACTTTATCACTGCCCGCACTTCACACGCGGCGGGAGCTGGAATAGGAACGTCCATCTTCAACCACTGCCACGACGCTACTGAGAGCACTAGGGAAGTTCCGCTAGTGTATGTGCAATGCTAGGACCTTACTCTCTCACTATACGTAGTTGCTTCGCTCAACATACCGTTTCCTAGCTATGGGACGCGTGGAAACTTACTTTCTGGATGCGCCTCGTATATAATGACAAATAGACGAACGTTAAAAATGTTGATGACTGAGGTTTATCAATCTGAAGAGAACCTGATACATAACCATGTATGTAGCGAAAACAGAGAAATTATATACTTATATGAACACGGGATTTATTAAATGAGGTGTAGACGACACACTAGTAGAATTGTTACATGGGCGGATTTTGACTTTTATATACCAGAATATAAGAAAGTAATCAATATTTGAGAGATTACAAGTGAACTACCGATTGTCTACTGGGAAAAGGATGCAAGCAGAAACCAGTGAATAAGGTGCGTTTGTAGTACAAAAACAAATACAGTCTAACAGATAATAAAGGACAGCGTAACAACAGCCAATGCAAGGGAGAATGAAGATAGTCGCGAATGGATATTTTGCAACATACACACCGCATTCACTCCAAATGCAAGTGTCTGTTGTAGGCAACTAAAAGGTAAAAATATACAGCCCTCGAAAGATCAAGATTCGATTACAAGTGCAAAGCAAGTAAACTTTAGGGTATCTTGAGGATCTATGGTATATGGTATGCTGGATATATTAACGCATTCGTTCTATTAAAAACTGTGAATCGTAGTGTTGTTGGTTCAATGGAAAATAAACCAGTAACAGTGAAGAAAGGAACCAAATGCATCCAACAGGTAGGTGGTAAAATAATCTATGTATAATGAATTTACGAGTTGTAGTATCTCGTGAACCAGCAACAATAAGTATTTCAACGGTACCAAAAAATCATTGGAAGTATGAGATGAAAGATTAGGACATCAAAACAAAGATACATAAAGAAACATTTTGCCAAACTGAGCATAAAAATTAGTGATAGTGAGAATGAGATTTTCTTTGATAGATATGTCTTCGGAAAAGCCCGTAGACAGTCTTTCGAGTTTAGATCAACCAGGCCAAAGGAAGTAGGTAGTCTTGTTCATACAGTTATGAGCGGACCAATGCGTATGTAAGCATGAGAAAAGTAGATAATATTTGGTTCATTGACAACTACAATAAATACTGCAGAATAGTTCAAAAATAAAAGTGAAGTTTATAACATTCTTAATCAAGCATGAATAGTAGGACACATTGTAAAAATGTTATGGTTAAGCATGGTACTGAACTTCACTGAAGAGGTGCTACAAGTTCCAAATAAAACAGAATAACAGAAGCTCTTTCAGAACCTTATAGTCCAAAACAAAAAACGGAGTAACGGGAAGGGAAAATAGAACTTCCGTCGGAATGACTGGCCCAGCGATAAGAAAATGTAGTTTACCGAAAACAATAGGGCAAACGTGTGTGTAACTGCTGTATATGTATTTAATAATATATTCGAATCGAAAAACCATCATGAAAAATACTATAGAGGAACAGTGAATAAGAAAAACCCTGAAAGTGCAAAATCATCTTACGGTATTCGGAACTGAATAATATGTATATATCCTAAACAGCTTGGAAAACTTGTGGCTTATGTCAATGAAAAGAACACTTATAAAGTATATGTACCGTTACTGCAAAAAATTGTTAATTCACATGCTGTATACTTTGTATTTAAGCAGGTGTGTGGAATCTGTTGTAAAAGCAACAATAGAAACAAAAGTTTTGGAGGAAAATGTACAGGAACAGAAACTGTTAAGAGCAAACCTTAAGAAAAACAAACGAGCAGTCAAGAAACTTTCACCATCTTCAGAATGTATCATGGAAACAACATGAGAAAGAAATAAGTACCAAATAAGAAAGTAGGTGCGATAAGCAAATTTACAGCATCCGTAAGCGAGGCAGTTACATCAGTCAACAAACAGCAGTGGTTGGAAGCAATGAGAGAAACAATGAAAGCCCTGAAAGAATAAATGGGAGCTGGTAAATTATTTCAAGAATTCCAACATCATGGAAACCAGAAGGATATTTTGAACAAAACTAATGCAGACGGGAACGTACAATAGGTTATTGCATAGCAAGATTGGTAGCTAAATACTATTCATAAAAGAAACAGATTAGTGAAATATTTAATCCAGTTGTGCAAATAAAAACAGTTGCAATATAGTTATAACAATGTTAGCAATTGCAGCCGAAGAAGTTCTAATAATGAAAGAGTTTAATATAAAGATAGTATTTTTAAATAGTATGCTTGAAAAAGAAATATATATTCATGAAACAGAAGAATTCGATGGTCCTTGTTAATGAGTAAAAAACAAAAGAAGTGTGTATATGTTGAAATAAGCACAATGATCTTGGACCCAAAGAGTAATTGATTTAATGAAATGACAAAATCTCAAAATAAGTTAATCAAATTACTGCCTAGACACTGAAGACGAAATAAAATAAAATAATAGATGACAAACTTATGGTAGATAACAATACGAATGAAGTAGTACTATTCATACATAAGCTTGAGTGTGAATTGAGTGAAGCTGTAGTTTTAGGAAGGCTGTATTTAGTTCAATCAACACGACCACATATTTCATTTGCGTTATCACAGATAGAGCCACGAAAAATTCAACGAGACTGATTGGTTAAAAGTGAGGAAAATCTTCAAGTGCCTAAAAGGAATTTTAAACTTAGGCTTGCTGGGTAAGTTAAGAAAAAATGTTTCTAAAGAAATGTACTGTTTGCCGATATCCTGTATACACAATAACAAGATCAACCAGGAGAATAGTGGCAATGTACAGAGGAAGTGCAGTAGCTTGGTCCAATGAAACTGAAAAACAAAAGCAGAGTATGTTGGAGCGAGGAACACGCAATAGAACTTGTGTAATTAAAATGCATTTTAGATTAAATAATTGCTAATAACAGTGAGAAACCAATCCTGTTTTGATTATGCCAGTCCAGTGAAGTTAGCGTGAAATTCAGAGTTTCACAATCACTGTTCGCAAACACTATAAACATGATAAACAGAAAAAAAATACTGTTATATAGGGTTATTCAAAAAGCGTGCCGGTTTCGTTACATCAAATTACGAACTTTATTTTTTCAAAACACACTAACAAAATTCATAAGCATGTTCATCACACATTCCGATTTCAGGTATGGTGAATGGCGTCGAGCATATGACCTCCTCTACTGCGCTGGCATGCAATAACTCTGTTCGTGAAATTCGCTATGACTGCCTGAATAATAGCCACACTGTCACGAACCACTACAATGTTTTGCTTAGAATAACCACTATGACGACGCATAGAACTTTTAATGTTCACTGTTGAACCCGTTTCAATGAACTTTTCATAAGTCTGTGAACTGTTGATTCATCCAGTGACTCATTTCACCTTAGAACCGCTCAAAGTCGCCTGACATTTGCTACACAACTTTCTCCGTTCTGATAAAACGTTTTATAATTAGCACACCTTGCGCTATAGTGAACTGCTCCATGGTTAGATACACAGTGAAGAAATGCGAGAAATTCAGACTAAGGCGATAATTGGAATGTTTGTGGATAGAGCAACAATACAAAATAATGTCGGTAAAACGAGAAACAAAAATTTGCCAGACGATCCATAACCGGCGCGCTTTTTGAATAACCCTTTACTATGTTTAGTAGTCTATGGTCTGTAATGTTAAGTTGCAGCATTTATGCTTGTACGCAATATTAGTTAACATTAATATAGAGATTTTCACTACTTTGATACGTACTTTTAGTTAAATTAACTCTTTCGATAGGGCGTGACATATAAGCCTAAAGCCGTTTATAAAGTACTAAAATTGAGAACCAACATAAATTTGAGTGAAACAACTGAAGTTTAGATGTATCTGTTTCAAGCCTTGGGAGTGGGAGACAACTGTCAAACATATGTGAAACAACTAAATTTTAGACATACGAAAACACAAAATAGAATACGGTCGTATAAAATTTAAACTTAGGGCAAAAAACTAAACAATTTTAGAAGGTACCCATGAATACGATTTGAGAGTGGGACTATACGTATTCCCCAGTATAGCGCCGTACAGGGCCGGCGGAAGGGAAAAATATCACCCGGGCAAAGAATCCATATGGTGCCCCCTACAACCCATTGGTATTACTGAGTTTAAATTTGCTATGCTACCTTACAGATAGCTGCTTTTAAAGGATAACTCCTTGAACTCTATAACTATAACTATAAGAATCATTATCAAACTGAGTAAGATCTTAACTTTTGTCAGTTAAATACACAGAGTAAGTTTTGGTTAACGATATACGAAACAATTATTTACACATGAGCATGCAAAATATTCTACGTCACTGATTAGAAATTTACAGAACGATTCAAGAAACAACGATTTATGTAAAATTAAGATTGATGATGCGATACAGCATTTATTTACACATATATACATAAACAACCTTGTTAACTGCGAAAGAGAACACATATATGAACAAAAGAACATACAAATATATTTTGTAACAGCATTGTACAAAGATTTCGTAATACAAATAATACAACCAGTAATATAATTTTATATCTTTATACAGTTTTAATGCAAATTGCCCTTTGACTTGTTTACAATGCTAAGTAAACTTAACTTTTCGTGCCTTTTTCTCTGCAAAGTCTTTAATTAAAGTATCAGTGTCAAGCTCACACAGAACATCACATTCAATAGACATCATAGAAAGGCCTACAAGATGCTCTTGCGTCATCGTTGATCGTAGGTAGTTCTTAATAAGTTTCAACTTGGAGAAACTTCTTTCTGCTGAAGCTACACTTACAGGAGTAGTTAGTAAGATTCTTAGAGCAATAGTTGCATTTGGAAATAACCCAATAAGGGAGTTCTTGCAAATATATGTAAGTACTTGCAACGGTTTGCTCCTACTTTCAGAACCGAGAAATGAAGATAAAATTAAGAGCTCTTGATATAACTGAAATCCGTCAATATCACAGTGATCTTTGTCTGTTAAAGATAGTTGTAAGTCCTTGCAACACTTTAGTAAATACTATTTGTCCGTTATTGGATGGATGCCATACAAAAACCCAAATATTTCGCTGTGCTGCTTCAGTTGTTGAAATCTTTCATTCAGGGAACAGATAATTGTGTCTAATGTGCAAAAATAGAAGTTACATTTAAACGCACTGTATGGATCATTAATCGGTTCGTCTTCAGATTCATAAAAAAATTGTCGTTTGACTTTTCTAGGTCGGAGTTTTGGTTCATTCTCAAATTGTGGTAGAATGTCGAGCTCTTCAGCAATTACTTTGGCACCAACCAAAATATTCTGGAAACCTTCATCACTTCGCATGTTCTCAAGGCGACACTTGGTTTTCTTAAGCAGATCAACTCCTTGCTGAATGTCCACTGATTCTTGTTGGAAAACATGGCTAACCACATTAACACAAGAAATAACTTCATACCAAAACACCACAACACAAACGAAATTAAAATTCAGGAGCTTCCTAGCCAGGGAACAAGCCTTATTTTTGCCTATAACGTCTATCTTTGAGTCCTTTGATGCTTCGAAAAGAGCATCGTAAATTTCTCCTAACTGGTAGCGAAAGCACAACATCAATACAACTCTCCCATCTAGTATCACTAAGAGGTTTCAAAGTGAAATTGGATATATGTTTTTGCAGAACAGACCAACGATATGTGGAACTAGAAAAATAATTGTATACTTCTTGCAATAAAGCAAAAAATTTTACAGCCTCACTACAGCACATTGCAGAATCATTCACAACCAAATTCAATGAATGGGAGCTACAAGGGACAAAAAATGCTCGACTACTTAGATCTAATATTCTTTTTTGAACGCCTCAGTGCTTTCCTTTCATATTGGCACCGTTATCATACCCTTGGCCACGCATGTTTCAGAGAGGAATTTTCAGTTTTTCTAATTCTTCCAAAATAGTGATAGTTAGTCCTTCTCCTGAAGAATCATTTATGCACAAAAATCCCAAAAAATGTTCTTCAATGGATGGTTCCTTACCCAGTTCTACCTTCACGAAACGAACAATTAGTGTTATTTGCTCTGTATGACTTACGTCTGGTGTACAATCTAATATTACGGAATAATATGTCGCTTTCATTAGATCAGTCAAAATTTTATCCTTTATTTTTGACCAAAGGAGTTCAATTATTTCATTTTGAATGTCCTTGCTCAAATAATGTACATGTGTCTCTTTACATGTTATTCGTCGCAAATGCTTAGCCATAGTAACATCAAACTGTGCAATACACTCAACTAGATTGAGAAAATTGCCGTTGTTTCTTGAGTAAATAGTGTCTTTTTGACCACGAAATGCCAAGTTCTGGGAAGTAAGAAACTGAATTATACACAGCAGTCGTTTGAGAACCTCTTTCCAACGCTCAGTTTCATTGCGAATAATTGCTTGATTTTCAGCGTCAACTGTTTTACCTGACTGTAATTGGTTTACAATTTCAAACCACGATTGGAAAGTCTTCATGTGAGTCAAAGATCTATCATGGTCTGATAACAGTCCGGACACATGCTTCCAATCTGAAAAACCTTCACGAGAAGAGAGTGACATTGTAGTACCACCGAAAAGACGGCAACAGAAACAAAATATTGCATCCTTAGTCACTGAATAAATAAGCCAACTACGAGCAACTTCTTCTCCATTGTGCAGACGTCTTTTGTAGTTACTTGTAGTAAATCGCCGACCCTCGCTGTTTACTGGGAACTCTCGTTTGGAGACTTGAACTGGACCTCGTCTAATAAGTATCTGACGCATTCTGTCCGTAATATGTTCTGGCCAATTTCCTGGATCATCAAGATCAATTAATTGAGATTCCACCTGCAAAAAAAAAAAAAAAAAAAAAAAAAAAAAAAAAAAAAAAAAAAAAAGTCAGTAGAAAATAATATTAAATTTATTTTAAACATTGTCGTCTAACAAAGAATAAGTGACTAAAACTTGAATGGAATTTTTAAAATTGTGTTCATAATTTTTAAAGATGATAGGCTTGCACCGAAGATGGGTGGGGGTGGGGTGGGGGATATTCAAGCAGCTAGATCATCCGGGGATAAACACGAAACTTAGAATGGCGCATGACCAATAAGCCTCCGATAGATGTGAGATATAAATAAATAAAGAGGGGGAGAGGAAAAATTTAATAATAATTGAAGTAAATAAGTAAATAAATAAATACAGGTTTCGTGCGAATATAAGACGTCCACGTCATGTTCTTTTGTATACATAGGAGAATCTGCCCAGAATTTCTGAAGCCCTATCCAGGATTCTCGGTTTCAGCATTGAAATGCTGTAATGTGGTTAAATGCCTTGACCCTGATTGGCTCCACAAATGCCTCTTACGAAGTTGAATCAGTAATGAACGACCAGATCAACCGGGATACAAACATGTTCGTGGCTGACTTAACCTAAGAAGTATGCAACTTTGAAAACAACATTTCTTTGAACATTATTCTTAGCAAGTTTGTATTTCTTACTATCTGTATTTTCTTTAAAATATGCACATTATTATACACTAATTAAAACTAAACTCTGTTTTTTAAGCTCCGAAACACCACAGACTGTGTCCTTTTTTTCTTTCTCTTTAAATGTGGTGGGTTGGTATGTGATAAGTTAGTCTACTTGCATCGTAATGTTTTGGGGCTTTCTGGATTAGAGTTTGGTACTTTATATTATTTGAAAAGCTTTCCGATTTCCTTGCGATGCTCAATATAAAAAGCCTTGGGGGATAGAATCCGGTAACTCTTGCATCAAATGTGAGTCTGCTAGTCATTCAACCACTAAGGCAATAAATATTACATATTATTATTTTTAAAAAAAATGTTATCCCATATGTCTTCCGTCAAAGCAACTAGAACGGAATACAGTGATATTATGCACCTAGACACAAGAAATGAATTCCAAAAATTGAGTAAGTGTGACCCTAAAGATGTTTTTGATTGATTGTTTATATATTTGGCATGTTATAATTTAATTGGTGTCTCCGCAGAACGACTGGTTAAGCTCATCGCCTTATAACTAAGGGAGCTCGGGTTCGATTCTCGGTGAGGACACAAGTGGTTCGGATCCCGCCCTTAGAACGTCATCATCATCTCATGGAAAGCAATGCAAAGCCACTATGGTTTCACCTTGCTGAGAGACCTTCGAGGTCAAACACATGCCTCCGGGAACAACACCAATCATCATCATAAATTAATTACTAATAGCAGGCAAATTATGAGCTTTCTTATATTACAGTACAAAAGCATATACAGTCTGAACCTCAGTATTTTCGTTTTTCCAAAAGATTAAAAAAAAATAATTACAGTAAAATGTATGTGGCCAAACTATAGTCTGTTAAAAGATTTTTAAAAAAATGTCAGTTAGTGAAAAGTCTCTAATCAGTTCTACTGCTTGCTTATTTGTTACAAAAATAATAATTCGATTTATATCCCGAGTTCAGGTAGAAATGACCCATTCATCTACAACACCCTTCAAATTAAACCAAAGAAAATCAATAATAATGTATATGCTTCATGGAAAGTAAGTGAAACATAGTTAATTTAATCCCACTAGCTAACTATATATATATATATATATATATATATATATATATATATATATATATATATATATATATATATATATATAAAAGCTAGGCCGTTATGAACATATTGGTACAAGATATTTAGAAACAATTGTCGGTCTGTCGAATTTATAATTTATGCCTGTCGAATTGCAATGTATTCTAATAATAAAAGTAATTATGTTTCACTGTATTTCCTCTTATATTTTACACAATGCTGTAATTGCGTGATATTCAACCAACATGCAATTGTATCTTTATTCAAATAGCAAAATGTTTAACTTACGTCTATTACAATTTCCTGTGAAAATGCTGATCCATCTTCGTTTCGTATATCAATTGTTCCAGATTTCAATTGTTCTTCTTCTTCCTGCGAAATGCTCCTAATCGATCGATCCACCTGTGGAAAGGAAAAGAACTAATACGTTACAATAAAGTTTCTTTTCTTAAAAGAAAAAAATATATTTAATTTGTATTCTAAAGGTGAAGAAAATGCATAAATGATAAAATAACTGCGTATAAATATTGAATCTACGGTGCCTTCCATTTCAACTCAGGCAAAAATATATAAAATTGTACCATCACCATCTCAGATATTGTTGAAACTTTTTTTTATAGCAACTAGACATGTTTTTAAGAGACCCATATTTTTTTGTTTTGTCGAAAAAAATTTTCCCGCCAAGTAATGGGCCATCAAAGACGGTGAGTACAATTTATGAATTGTAGAAGACATGGAAAATGGTCAATTTCGGAGCCTCACCATTCGGCTATGGAGACAGGTAGAGTTATAATTCTTGTTGTGGTATGTACATAGGGATATAAATAAACTATATTTTATTATAGTTTGGTTTGCGCATGCGTATCTTTTTGTACATAAATTAACAAATGAACGTCAATTTATCTGAAAAGTCGAAGTTTGCGAATTTTTTTCGAGCACTTCCGGTTCGAATTTTAAAATTCTGTTTTCACGGTTGGTAAGACCTAGTTACCCGCTTTCCGAAAAAAAATTTGTATCGCTTCTGTGGTCAACCGTTTTGTCGCAAAAAATTCGAGAAATTGTAAAATTTTCAAAAATCGCCATTTTTGAGCGCCATTTTCTCGAAAACACCATTTTTTAAAATTCTGAAATTTTGTCAGATGGTTCAACTTTACCTGAATAATAGACACACCAAATATCATTCTCGACCAATGCTTCATGGATTAACTGCAGCCTTTTAAAGTTAGCGAAATTTCGTTAATTTTGATGTCACAGTTAGCAACACTGGGAACAATGAAAGTGCAATGATTTGATGATGTTTGTGGTTCACATTCATTAAATGAAGAATAAAAGGTTTTCTTGACTGTTTTTTTATTATTTTGATTAAAAAGGCTCTCTGAAATAGTAAAATGAGCCTCCCTCTACTCCTCCGTTTTCTTAAACTGAAGTAATCTGAGGTGGAAATCACGATTACGAAACACACAAATTTCAAGTTCACTTACTTAAAATGGTCTTCGGAAACAAAATTTCACTGATATATATATATATATATATTACATGGACCAATCATTTGCTTGGTTGTTCTTCTTTGCTAATAGCATGTAACCGTGCAGATGCTCCAATAGATGTTGCTTCACTCATAACTCATCCAGGAGTGGATCTAGGGGGACGATTACCGCCCCCCCCCAGAAGAAGAAACTTTCTTTTATATATTATATATATATATATATATATATATATATATATATATATATATATATATATATATATATATATATATAAAACCCATCCCAGAGTTTGGAGCTCTTAAAAGTAGCTCTAAGTAGCAGTATTACAATCCCCCCCCAGAAGTCCGTCCTGGATCCGCCCCTGCGTAGCACATTGTCGATAGTCACAAAACACTTATTTTCACTTCTCTTATGCTCTTCTGGAAACCTGTACCCTGCTGAAGGTTCATGTGGAAGCATAAACAGCACTTAAACTTCACGTAATTCATGATTTATTCATAATATTTCTGCTACGCACCACTGGTTATCATACATATATGTATATAACAAAAGTTCCCTTTTGCAGATTTCTTAAATCAACACTTTGAATTGCAAAAGTTCGATTTTGGGGGAAGTATGAAGTTAGTTCATGGTGACCCGTTACTGCCATAAAAACTTCGCAATTTTCCGAAAGCCAAAGATAACTTCGTTGAATACCAGTTACCGGTCGCATACTTTCCCTTTTTTCTTCCGGAAGTCGTCGAATTCAGTTCCAGGTAACAAAACGAGAGTAATACCCGGAGTTTGTACTTGCACTATACTCACGAATTCTCCTGCGGTTTTAGTGGGAACGCGGTGGCCCAGTGGTAGAGCGTTCACTTCCGGTGCCTGGGGTCCCTGGTTCAATCCCAGCTCGTGCCGTTCTGCATTTCATTCATTTCTCATAATCACCGTCTCCTTTCGCCTAACCGGCATAACAGTGGAACGTAAAATTTAAAGATTTCATTTCATTTTTTTCTTCTGCGGTTTTAATACTGTGTATCTGTTTTAGCCTAAGGCTATGGCGCGTTGCCACATTCTTTGCCCCCCCCCCCTTCCCCACTACCGTCGCAGAGACCCTTGCATGGCCGGTTTCACTGCAAAAACACTGCTTTATCGGACCTGTCTGCATCTCGAACATCTGAAAGCGATTTTTAAAGTGGGATGCAGCACCTTCAGAAATCACTGACACGGTTTGGGAAATTGTAGACACCTATTTTCACGTATTCAAACCTTTTTCTATAAAATATATTTTCGCTTTTCTTCGAGTATGTTTAGAATCTTGTCTATGACTATGAGTACATGAGCCGAATCGTGTGTTTTGTCGTCGTTTATTACAACAAAACTGTCAATTGTTTCATATTTCGGTGATAACTCTGAATTGCACTTTGCAGAATAACAGTCCAGTTTTCAACGAAGTCAACATGAAGTAAAATAGAATTTGTATCTTGAAATTTTATACGGTGGTTTTCGGTAGCAATTGATTCTCTTTGGATTTTCTTGATGTAACATGAATTACAATTCTTACAGTTAAACCGGCAATGTACGATACGAAAACAGAAAGTGGCACAGTTGTTTTTTTTTTTTTTTTTTTTTTTTTTACGAGATCATTATTCTCCCATATGGCATACGTAACCACTTTCATTTTCATCAGGATCAATAATTAAAGACACCACACTTATTTCTTCCACTCCAGGACATTCACCACATTCTTGAAGAAGACAGTTGTCATTTTCTACGGATCATACTACTAGGTCACTCATGACAGCTTCAATACAGGCTGCACCTTTGATTTATAGCAACGCAGTAGGAGCTAACTTAAAATTCGCACAACACACACACATACACTTCCCTCGCAGGTTGTGGACTGACCCACTTTAGTCGAATACTATAAAATTCCAAGTGACCCATTTTTATACTGGGATTGTTCTGTTTAAAAATTCAGTAAATTTCTTTGAAACGCGTAAGAAAACGTTTCGATTTTTTTTTTTTTTTTTTTTTTTTTACTTTTTGTCATTTTTCGATCACTGTAATGACATCGCACTTAATTGAGACTTTGTCTGGAGCATTCCAGATCATACTGAGGTAATGGTTTAGGCCTTTTATAGATCATCAGAATTCATTGGATGGCCATTTCAAGTAAACTTAAAATTTGTGTGTTTCGTAATCGTAATTTCCACCTCAGATTACTTCAGTTTAGGAAAACGGAGGAGTAGGGGGGGGGGGCTCATTTTACTATTTCAGAGAGCCTCTTTGTTCAAAATAATAAAAAACCAGCCAAGAAAACCTTTTATTCTTCATTTAATGAATGTGAACCACAAACATCATCAAATCATTGCACTTCCATTGTTCCCAGTGTTGCTAACTGTGACATCAAAATTAACGAAACTTCGCTAACTTTAAAAGGCTGCAGTTAATCCATGAAGCATTGGTCGAGAATGATATTTGGTGTGTTTATTACTCAGGTAAAGTTGAACCATCTGACAAAATTTCAGAATTTTAAAAAATGGTGTTTTCGAGAAAATGGCGCTCAAAAATGGCGATTTTTGAAAATTTTACAATTTCTCGAATTTTTTGCGACAAAACGGTTGACCACAGAAGCGATACAAATTTTTTTCGGAAAGCGGGTAACTAGGTCTTACCAACCGTGAAAACAGAATTTTAAAATTCGAACCGGAAGTGCTCGAAAAAAAATTCGCAAACTTCGACTTTTCAGATAAATTGACGTTCATTTGTTAATTTATGTACAAAAAGATACGCATGCGCAAACCAAACTATAATAAAATATAGTTTATTTATATCCCTATGTACATACCACAACAAGAATTATAACTCTACCTGTCTCCATAGCCGAATGGTGAGGCTCCAAAATTGACCATTTTCCATGTCTTCTACAATTCATAAATTGTACTCCCCGTCTTTGATGGCCCATTACTTGGCGGGAATTTTTTTTTCGACAAAACAAAAAAATATGGGTCTCTTAAAAACATGTCTAGTTGCTATAAAAAAAGTTTCAACAATATCTGAGATGGTGATGGTACATGCTCTGCCTGAATTGAAATGGAAGGCACCCTACATATTCCGTGTTCATTGTGAAAATGTACAGTTAGGAAAACAAAAAATGGGGCGATTCTTACAGAATCTAGGTAAGAATGGCCTCATTTTTTCTGTTGCTAACTGTACATAAAAATTAAATTTTCTCCGTATTCATTAACAACTTTGTGTTGTGAAAATCATCAAGAATCAGCGCATTCATAAAATAGATGCGAATGCATTCAAATTAGCTGCCGAAGCCCGAACACTTTTTTTTTAAGTCACGTTAATCGTATTGGATAGAAACATAATCTATGTAGTCTTACACTGGTACATGTTACTTATTTACGATATGTTTATGAAATAATGGGTCTATTGCAAAATTTGTGATAGCGAAACTCCACGGGGATCTGTTAACGGTAACAATCATACATTTTAACTCTTTAGAATTCTAGTTAGTAGACGATACTACTACTACTACAATACTACTACTACTACTAATAATAATAATAATAATAATAGTAATAATAATAATCACTGGCACGGCAGACCAATAGATCCTGGGCCTGCTCCAACGCCATCTGATAGCGAGTGGTAAAAATTCATCCACCTGGGTAACAGAACGCGGGTCAGCTGATCGTGTCACTACCCACCAACAGGCGTATTAGGAGCTTTGCAGGCCAAGTGACCGTATCTTTATTTATGTAACTCCCCAGTTTTTCTGCCGTTGAAAAGCGGAAAGTCCGGGGATTGAACCCAGAAGCACGTAGACATGAGTCCAACGCTTTAACCTCTAGACTATGGAGGCCCTCTACTTAATTAATAGATGAATGCTTGAAATACAGCTAAAGTTGGTTAATACACATCTAAGGAGTAAAAGTCTTATCGCTTTGGTACATGTATCAAGCATCAGTGTTGGTATAGAATGTAATTATTGCTACTTACATCAATGGGGAAAGAACTTTCTTTGAGCCTGAAGTTCGCCGCATATCTGAGAGGCCGCCACCCTACCCACCCCAGTCTGCTAAGACGCTACGTGTGTAAACATCTCTTCTCTATTAAACGTAATAAAACGAAAATACGTTACGTAATGTGGGCCTACTTACCTGTACTGTGTTGTTATCTTCTGGAATATTTGTTGATTTCTTGCTGGTTTCCTCATTCTCTGGTTCTACGTTTTCATTTCCATTATTGTCTGTTTCAGGAGTACAAAAGAATTTCTTTAATGCTGCTGCCTGTTTCTCATTTTCAGCCGCTAATTGTGCTCTTCTTTTTCTGTATATATTTCCAGAAGGCTTCTTTTTTTTCGACATGTTGATAAAGAACACATTAACGCAACGATTCTTCTACTAAGAGTCGAAATTCAGGAGACAAAAGAAGAACACGCACACCATGAAGCCAGCACTACATGTACACCTTGTCTCAAAAAGGTTGAGCGCATTCTTTATTGGTGTTTTGAGGCAAAAATTTTCAAAGTCCAACTTCGGGTATCTTCGGGAAATAGTAAACCAGGTTCGAACCTCCAAGCCAGCCTTTGCAATCGGGAAAACGTTTGCAGATGCGTTTTTCTTCTTTTAAATATAATAAGACTTGTTACCAAGTGTACAAAAAAAGCAACATTGATTGAAATATTTAATGATACAATATTTCGAAACTTTGTATTAACGTCAGCTCATGTTTGTTTGTCATTTAGCTCTCCATACGTGATGGAACATTTAGATACGTAAACGAATCTTTCCATATGTAAAAGAATGCTCAAAGTTAAGACATAGAATATAATTATCACCTGAGTACTAAAATAAAAGTCAAAATAGAACAAAAACAGCGTTTCTAGTGGGTATGAATGTCATAATTTTCTTGAGAACCGTTATACATCGGTAAAAGTAGTTTAGCAGAAGTCCTTGTGTTAGCTCACTGGTAAGCTGTCGGATTTCAAATCATAAGGTTGTGAGTTCGAATCCCATCTGGGTCTTTTAAAAATTGTATTTTCCGCAATGCATGAAAAATTATATAAAATAATGACATTAAATACATTAGTTGTATATATATAACATAATCATTGCAGAATGTAGTAATTATTATGTTTAAAATATAACATCTGAAATCGGTAGGTGTTCACAGTAGGTCTGAATTATATATATATGAGAATGTTAAATACAAGTTAAGAAACTCGTTCACTAGCAATAAATAAATCATTTAGTGTATTTATTTGCAGCTATTTGTCATACAGATGTAACTTCTCAATATTCTCAATACAGCATGTCATTTACATTCGTGAAATACAGTATATTCCTACGGATATAGAAAGTGTGTAAACAGAGTATCCAAATTCGGATCCTGCTTCAAGACACATAACTTTTCCCGATCCCCTTAACGTCACGGGAAGAAACAAATTCTCTTTAGAACGGAATATCGTTACTTAGAGTCTCATTCGAATACGTTGAATATGCTTTTGTATATTCATTTCTCTCTCTCTCTCTCTCTCTCTCTCTCTCTCTTTGTTTGTTTATGTGTTGCGGAATATCCCAAGTTGAATACAACATTTGCAAAATATATGACCATCAGTGTCATAGAATACCGGAAATTGAAAGTCGTGTTTCTTCAGGTTGGATTTGCGTGTTCATGTTAGCTCACTGGTAGAGCACGGGCTTGTTAATGAGGTCGTCTTGAGTTCAAAGCCTGCAGAGAATTATCTTTTTTTTGTTAGTAGAATTGCACAGAAATCGGATTCAAGGAGTGGTTTACTTCTAGAAATATTTTCAGAAGCGTTTAGGTAGCCCTGAAAAGGACTGTTTTCGGGAGTTGAAACGTGGACATTAATATTGTGTCCAATACCCTTCTGAATTTATTACACGCCCCATTCTTCTGGGCATGGAATCTATTAAATGGGTGACAAATTTATCTCCTTCCCCTACCTCCAGCTATGCTTCGGAAACAAGATGCCACAGGTCGTCCTGGGTTCTTGGTGGATCTGCCTCAGGCCAACTATCCCTTAGAGTACGCTTCACTTCTGCCCACATATTTTCTATGAGATTGAGGTCTGCTCCACGAGGCGGCCAGTCAATTAAATCAATCTCAGGCTGCCCTGCGAACCATTCCTGAACCACACGGGAAGTATGTATTGGCGACTGGTCTGGTCTTGCTGGAACTGAATTACACCATCAGGCGGAAATACTCGTACAGATGGCACCATGATATTACTCATAATATCTAAGTACTGAGCACTGTCCAAGTGTCCTTCAATTCTGTGAAGCTGTTCTGCTCCGCGCCTGAAAATCCAACCCCAACATGAAATAGATACATGGCCACTGCGATTTCAAGCAGCAACACATCCAGGGTCATATCGGGTGCCTCTCGGGCGATACACAAAACGGCGTCCCTCATTTGATGTTGTGAATATGGATTCATCTAAAAAAAACTACGTTTTCCCAATTGCGGCCCACATTCGCCTGTGCAAACGCAAGACGGTAAATTTTGTGGTCCTCTGAGAATTTTTCCTTCACGGCAGAACACAGCCACGTAACCCAGCATGACGAAGCCTTCGCAGAGCTGTATGCTTACTACCAGGAAAGAGAGAAGCTTCCCTTAGCTGTCTAGACGTCCGTAATGGGTCTAACCGGGCTTCGTTTAGTAATCTCGTATCTTCGGCTTCGGTTGACACATGCGGACAACCAGAAGATCGTAAATTACCATTTTGACGTGTAGGACCATATTTCCGAATCCATCGCCTTCCTGTAGAGGCCGGGACACCTACTCGCCTGCTAGCTGCAGTTGCAGAATAGCCTTCCAACTCTCATAAAGTAATTACTGCTGTACGTCTATCCATAGTTACCAATGTTCTGAGCTGTGAGCAGGAAGCAATAGGTAAAAGCTAGTACCTGACGTGTGGTTGGTTAATTGCACGACATGCCTATTGTGGGGAACGACTTGGTCAACGACTCGCGAAAGAAATCCGAAAATGGTGCGCCGTAATAATAATATTAAAAAGTTTTTATAAAGGAGTATTAATACATAGGAAAAGCTGTTTAAAGAATGAATTTTTATACTGACTTTACACGTATAAAAACATATACCATATACCAAACAGATTGAGCGATATGATGATAGCTGTATTGAGACGAACACTTTCGAAGTCCAACTTTGGGTATCTTCTGAAAACAGTAAACTAAAGCTGCTGGTTCGAACCTCCAAGCCAGCCTTAGAAATCGGGATAAAATGTACAGATATGTTTTTCCTTCTGTTAAATATAATAAGACATGTTGAAATGGTATTAAGTGTAGAAAAAAAGTAAAGTTGATTGAAATAGTTAATGATATAATATTTCGAAACTATATATTCACACTCTCGTTTCGTCATTGTGATTTCCATACGAAAAAAATAATTTACGTATGAGCTCAGTTATATTTCAGAAGCAGCTTCCGAAAAGCGGTCATGTTAGCTCAGTGGTACACCACCAAGCGTTTAAATCGTGAGTTCGATACCCGTTCAGGTGAAATTCTTTTATGATATTCTACTTTCCTCAATGCATGAAAATTATGTAAAATAGTTACATTACAATTCATCAGTTGTATATATCAGTTGAATATATATATTCATATCATCAGTTGTATATATCAGTTGAATATATATATATTCATATCATTTCACGACATAAGTAATTCTTATCTTTAAAATATAACATTTGAGTTATTGACAGAACGTCGGTATGTTATATGTGAATATTAAATACAAATTAAGAAAATCGTGTAATAGCAATAAATAAGTTATGTAATGTATTTATTTGCAGCTATTTTCATACGCAGGTAACTTCTCAATATTCGCATTACAGCATTTAGGTAGAGAATATCGAAAATCGGATCGTGGTTGAAGACAAAAAACTAGCTAGCCCCAAACTGTCACGTAAGAAATTCACGAATCGCAAAAGTAAAGTGAAGAGATTGAGAGCGGTAATACCTTAATCGCTCTCTCTCAACTCTCTCTTATCTGCATTTATAGTATACATATAAAAGTGTATGTATGCATGTTCCAACATAACTCATGTATGCCTAGAGCAGGGTTTCTCAACCTGGGAGTCGTGGCCCCTAGGGGGTCGCGAAGATAAGCGGAAGAGATAAATATAGTTAGAATCTAATACCGGAAATTATTTTGAATTTTGTTCTGATAGGCATACTTTTATTTTTTATACATACTGTAAAGAACAATAAAAAATAAGTCTACTGAACATTGTCAAAGGGTGCAGAGTTGTTTAAAAATGAATTTAAATGAAAGACGTATGATATGATACTAATGAGAACTGTATATAGAAATACTAGAAAAATACACATGGAACGAAACCTGCACATTGAAATACAATTAAAATTGAAACCTAATGAGATACCTAAGCATGGTGTAATTTCACTAATGCAGCAATGCCCGGTTCAATCTTCGTGACGAACATTATGAAGCCATTTTCAACTGATAAGCGATTTCTTGTCTTTGTTTTAATGTTTACCATGAAAAAAAAAAAACTTTCGCACAAGTACGATGTAGCAAATGGAATTACGTTTAAAGCAGCAGATACCAGACCAGGATATTCTTCTCTCCTCATCAGGCAGAACTTGTCCAAGTCTTCGTTACAGAAAACCAGTTGCAAAGACTTGTAGCATGATCATTCTATTATTTGGTCAAGAAGTTGTGGGCTTAGATCAGATACGTTAATGGCCTCTTCAATGAAGGAGTTTAACATCCATCTTGAACCAGCACCTTCGTCGTTGGGAATATAGATAGTACAGTTACTGTATCCACTGTCAATGCCGGGCGCCAAAAAAAGGGGACACAAATTTCGGAGGAAGTGTGTTACTCATATTAGGAAAGTAGGGATGTACGCGAGACAAGACGAGACGAGAAATGGAAAAGTTTCGTCTCGTCTCGCAACCTCAAACGTTGGTCTCGTCTCACGTAAGGTCTCGTCTCGCAAATGTGAAGTCTCGTCTCGCATAAAATGTTGAGTCTCATCTCGCGTCTCGCGCGAAACTTTCTCGCATGGTCTCGCAGTCTCGCATATATTCTAGGTCAAAATTTTGCAATGTGTTATTCTATGGCTGTTAATGAATGATGATGTGATATTCTGTCCGAAGGCAGGTATTTGAGCTAAAAGTCCCTTGGCAAGGTGAATGGTGGTTTGCCATTGCTTTCCATGGGATGAATGTTCATAACATCCTAGGAGACGGAACCTAGAGTTCAACATGGTATTCGAACTTGTGTCCCCTCCGCTCCAAATTAAAAGAAAAGTTGTGCTGGAATTTGATCGCTGGACCATTAATTTTCGTCAAATTAATAGCATAATTTACAGCAAAACCAGCATAAATTGTTGCTGGATCCAACATTGTTTTCCAGCTTAGAGGTGTCCAGCAATATTTGGCTCTTCTAAAATATCGTCGCCACTATCAACATTTACACGTTTTGGTCGTTTCCTTGAAGGGTGATTTTCCAGTATAATGATGTTTTTATACCACCAAAAGCGCTTGTATACAACAAAAGAACTCCTCACAACACAATACGACCCAATTCTTTTGGTTCGTTCGCGCTTGTAGCAATGTTGGATTATCGCATTTTATCAACTTTCGCTTTCAACTTATACTGCCAGATCTAGAAAATGGAATTACTGACAGATATAGGGCCATTCCTACCATCTCCCACGAAACCTATAGGGACATCCTGCCAAACCAGTATTTGAATTAAACTTCCGAACTAGAGGGGGATGTTTTTGATAAATATATAGAAAGAAAATACTTATTCCATGTAAAAATATCATGTTATTTCTGCGAGCCGGGCCGGGGATAAACTTTGATGAGAGGGGATTTCCCCGCCATCCCACAACATTAATCGCTAGTAGTAATGTGCAAAAGACAGAAACAACAGAAATATCATATTTCGCAGCAATAGGGAGTCTTATTCGCTTTTCAGACCAAAAATAGAAGTTCATGTATTCGTGCGCGCCTGCGTGTATGTGTTTGTGTCGCAAAAAAAAAAAAAAAGTCCTAAATCTATGCTGTAATAAATTTCCAATTTATAAACATTTTCTTTTTTAGAAACTAAAGAAGGCTTTAATTCTGAAAATTAATCTTGATTAATAATAAATCTCATAAAATGTCTATTGCCCCAATCACTTTTTTGTTCCTGGAGGCATTAACGCTCAACTTAGAAAACTTAATAAATATAAAATTACTAAATATACAATTAAATGTAATTCATAAATGTGGCGAGACTGCGAGAAGTCTCGCGAGACTTCTCGTGCGAGACTTAACCGAGTCTCGTCTAGCGTCTCGTCTCGCATGGTTTAGTCTCGTCTCGCGTCTCCCATAAAATTTTCACTCTCGTCTCGTGTCTCGTATCGCAAATGCGAGACGAGACGCGAGATAAGACGAGACGTCTCGCGTGCATCCCTATAGAAAAGTGCATGTGCACATGTATAAAAATAGAAGGAAAAACGTAATAAAATGTGCTCAATGTGCTCAAAATCAAGGAAAGGCAGGGTTTACATTTGAAAATTTTATTGAGCTTCGTGCCAACCATGGTGGCGCTTTGCAGCTAGTCTGTCGACCTCACTCATATATACGGAGACATCGTCATATACTCTCGCCCCGAGCGCTGATTTTCCATGCCACGGCACTGTTCTCTATAAACAAGGAATTGATTCTACTATTATAGAAATAGGTATGTTAAAAATCCCACACAAGCTTATTATAAAACACAAATTATAAAAGGGTCGCTGGCAAGAGGATGTGATAAAAGGGGATCGTGATAGGAATTAGATTGAGAACCAATGGCCTAGAGTAATTTTAACCAAATTTCTTATAGTCTGAAAAAGAATGCTGTCGGGTTACCTATGGTGAATGGGAGGGGGATACATATAAAAGATTGCTAGAAAATGATCGGTATTAGTGTCGTATTCATAGTTTTCGGGGTCGCTTAGATAAATAGTGTGACTTTCGATTTCGCTTAACTCCGATTAAGCTCTCATTAGTAGGGATGGGCACGAGCGACTTTTCTTTGAAACTCGACTCGACTCGAAACAGACATCTTTGAGGTCTACTCTAGGACTTGGCGCAAAAAATATCCTCCAACTCGACTCGGATTAGAGTCGAGTCAAACTAAAACGAGCCAAATCCTGTGTGTAGTCCTACCTAGACAATACAGAGACAATATAATTATTCTATTATCAATTATACTACTATTACTACAAATAATAATAATAATAATAATAATAATAATAATAATAATAATTATTATTATTATTATTATTATTATTATTATTACAACACCGTGTATAAACATGAACGATAGATGGTTAGTAAAGGAATACTAAAAGCTAGTTGACTGCCGACGTCGGTAGTCATGACGTCTACAAAGCAAAGACATCGTTCATTACCCTAAGCTGTAAGCGTCGGTGGACTACAGATGGTTAACTATTGACCTCTCGCCAAAAATTGCTGGCCCCGCATCGACAATCCGCGGTGGCCCCAGTTCCATTTTGAAAACTTTACTACCAGCGGCAGAGACGCGATGAAACGACAACGAACCACAAAATTACTCTCCCAAAATATGTTAAAATGCCTATATGTGTGATTTGATTATATTTAGGTGAGTCAAAAAAACACAAAACAAATACCCCGGGGTGGACGCGAACTATCAATATTACGATTACTAGGCACGTGTTCTTCTGATTTCCCCACGGAAACGATCATAAAAAGCTAGCTTGTTGATGGATAAATTATTGACGTCTTAATTTAGCCAATCAGACAAACCCCTACATCTCGAATTTTAGGAGGTGATACCGTGAACCGTTTCAGATTTATTGCTTTCTGGTGGGTACTATCTATGTGCAAAATTTGAGCATAATAGCCGACATGCATCTTCGGTGCCTCTTATCTTTAGTACAATTTTAACCAGAGATGGTGTGGCTCAATGAAAATTTGATCCACGACCCACCATGATCCAGTATCACCCACCACCCAAATGACCCATTGTCCCACTCTGACCCACCACCAACTATGAACCACTCTGAACCATTGCGACCAACTCCGACCCACCAACACCCATCGACATCAACTCTGACCCATGATCCACGTCCTCTTCTCCGTTGACTAAAGAGGCTACACTTGTAATAAAACAAGACTGTGAAATTATCACTTATCGGAGTTTGAATTTCTACCGTCAATGGCTCAAGCACCTCTCTGTTACAATACTGGTGGATCTGACCTTTACGATATATAATGGCAAAGTGTTTCTCAACTTCCGAATTAAAATGAATTTAAATTTATCATATATAATTATTTCTTTGTTGCCTTACAGACACATTTCAGTAGAAAATAGGATGAAATTTGAAAGTCTCAAATCAAGGAAAAGTAGACCAACGTAAAAAAAAAAGAAAGAAAAACTAATTTTCTATATCATTAAGCACCTGGAGTGCCACTCTTTATCTAATCCACCTCGAAAATTATGGATTCGACACTAATGTCGGTCTTTATATATATATATATTTTATATATATATATTGTATATATATATATTGTATATATATATATATATTTATTATATATATATATATATATATATATATATATATATATATATATATATATATATATATATATATATGTAATTTATATATGTAATTTATATATATAATTTTGATGTCAGCCCCTTTCATTTCTCTTAGGAGAGCAAACGGATACTGCCACCGTTAGGACTAAATTTGGTCTTAAATGACATTAAAATTACTACACCAATTAATTTAGCGACCAGTGTTGCATTTAAAAGCTCGGCGCCCCTACGCACTTTTGCTCTCGGCGCCCCCAATAACTACATATTTCTCCGCCCCTTCATCCCTAACTTACAAATAAAACTTAATTCGAATATGCTTAGTTAGTGAATTTATTACATGTAAATACCACTCACTACATGCTACAGCTAGAACTAGATAACAAAAAATAACAAATGTGAAACGTGTTCTGAATTATTTTTAGATTTTTTACGATATTATTATACATATTAGAACAGTAAACGAGGATTGTTCATGAAATAGTATATTTGCTCTTGATTTTTAACTTTTTCATACGGAAAAAATTAAAATATTATTCAAGTGTTAAACTTTGCACTCTGCAAATATATTGCCCTCTAGGCAATGGGACTAATGTGAAATGTGGACTAATGTGGACTAATGGGAAATGCGGCACTGTTAGCGGCGCTGAAAACTTACGATTCGATTCTAATATCGGTTGATTTAGATATTTTTATGTCGCTACGTAACCACCCTGGGTGCTAATGGGAGCTTAATTGGACTTGAATTGAAAGTAGAACTATTCACCTAAGCGACCACGAAGCTATGGATTCGATACTACTATCGACCCGTTTCTAGCATTTTTGATATGTATCCCGACAGTACTCTTTTCCAGACTGTAAGAAATATAGTTATAATTGCGCTAGATATATCAGAATTATGTTGAAACACACACATACATCCACTTTTATATTCTGTATAAATAGAGAGTGAGCGAGCGAGCGAGAGAGAGCGACTAAAGGCATCACCACTTCCACATTGCAAAAGCATATATCAGGAATTGAATTGAAAATCTATGTAAAGACTTTCTGCTGTGGCGTGCTTCTTAAGGACAATTCCAGTCTGCTCACGTGACCTTTGGGGTTCATGAATTTCTTGCGAGCGTTGCGACTTTGGATTCTCTGTTTAAACCCTCGGTTTATGCATCGAATAAGTTTTCAAGAACATAAATGACATGCTGTATTATGAATGTCGAGAATTACCCTCTATATGACAAATAGCTGCAAATAAATACACTAAATGATTTATTTATTGCTAGTGAATGAGTTTCTTAACTTGTATTTAACATTCACATTCTCATATATATAATACAGACCAGTGTGCGAATTAGATAATCTATATTGGGGGGGATAAAATTAGGCCAAAGGACATAGTCTGAAGGTTCAAATTTCAAAATGAGACAATAAATGCCTTACCCCCCATATATATATATATATATATATATATATACAGGGGTGCCCACAAGGGGGGGCTATGACGCAAACTGCGTCATTGAAATATTTGAGGGGGGGGGGTAAAATCTATATAAATATGTTTGATGAGGGGGGATAAAATTAATCGAAAAGAAGATTTTTTTTTCATGGAAGAACACCTACGGATAGACAATTGGGGGGGTGCGTCATACACATAAGGGGGGGGTGGGCAGCACTGATATATATATATATATATATATATATATATATATATATATATGTGTGTGTGTGTGTGTGTGACATCTTTAATAAATAAGAGATTTATTAATTTAATAAATCTACCGACAATAACTATGCACATATATATTGTCTGACATATACACACCCCACTAAACCTTTCTGAACGTGTTTTAATGTTGTACTCACTCTTGTCCCCGTAGCTCTCTAAGGTTTATTTAGTTAATAATTCGGCTCGAGCGATAGCCATGATCACAAGCATATGTTAATTTTTCCACTCATAGTGAAAGCTTCCACTTTGCATTAAGGGGATCTCCTACCATCTCCGCTTAGCTTTCTAACTCTCCATTTGATAACATGTAAAATTTAATATGGTAATTTCTAACAAAGTATTGCAGGTAATAACTTGAAATTTTTAATACAAATACACAAGACCCATATAAATCTAACCACGGTCTCCAATTTACGTTACATGCGTTAGATTAATTGCAATATATTCTTCAGTAAGTTTGGCAACAGAGAATAAAAAGTATGCTGCAGAGGGGAGAGGGCTGACCATCTGTTTGCTTGTTAGCTGCTTTTAAAAGGACGCTCTTACCAGAAAAATCACGTTGTGATTCTCACTTCTCAGTGGTTAGAATTGTCTGGACTGGAAGAGCCCAAAACCTCTTCTTTCTTCCTTTCACGGTTTGTTTGTTTCTTCCACCCCCTGCTGTCACAAGAAGACAACTTGTTTCGGAAAGCACTTTGAATTAGTAGCGAAAAGCCAAACTGAATGACACCACGGACGGATTAAAGGGAGGGGCGGTCACTCCCTCCGAGAACATTTGAATACTTTGAATAATCGGAGTAAGAAACTAGAAATTGCGTAATCTAATAAGAAAAGTTTGTTGAAGTATACAAATCAAGACGCATTTTAAGTGTCACAGCATTGTACTCTCATCCCCTCCCCTCCCAATTCCCTTCTGAAGAAGTTCTCTTTTGTTTCTCTGTTCCATATTAGCCTTTACACTTACACTTTCATTATCCAGTATTGATTTTTACCATACCATCTGCACAGAAGGCGAATAAGGTTTACGAGTCCTTCCTGCCCCCCTTTTTAAAAATTGCTAATTATAATAAAATTTATCGAAAACAATTCATCTCAACGATAAAGACTTATACACATTCATTATTGCAATTTTAAAATAAACTCGCCGCCTGTCGCGTATGCTAGCGATCTAATATATACGAATAGATGAAAAGTTAGTTTGAAGCGTATTGTTTTTCTGTCCGAATTCATATTTGTTTCTATTGTTGCATCGACAAAAGTGAGTGCTAAATCGATTTAGGCTCGTTGGTCTTTGCGAGGTCCCTCAAGATGCAAGGCCGTGGGCAGTCGCCCACCACTTGAAACGCCTCTGCACTAGAGGTCTGCACGTGCTCGGGCCTACAAAGAATGTATCACTTCGGGCCTGGGAGGGGTTCGGGCAGTAGCGTCATTTCAGATTTGGCTTGGGGGGTCAAGACCCCTTGATATATGTAAAATTTCGCGTTTTTCACTGATTTACTACTATGCTATTGATAAAATTATATAAATCTCAAACTCGGGAGGGGGGCAAATGCCTCTCCCTGTCCTCCTAAATGACGCCACTGGGTTCGGGCTGTGAATTTTTAAATATACAACCATATTTCTCGGACTTTTTCGGGCCTAACTTTGTAAATATAGTGTAAAACGATACAAATTGCACCGTTCTTTCTGGAGGACTTTTAAAACACAACTGCAAAATCAAACCTCGAATTGCTGTAAATAAAAATACAATTTTGCATTAATAATTAAGTTTCTGCAATCCGGGCTTATTTCGGGCTCATTTGATTATCACAGAGCCAGATTCTGCAATCCGGGCTAGGGCCTAAATGCTAAGACATATTTTGGACTCGGGTCGGGCCTCACATTGTAAATTCACAGGCCGGGCCCGGGCTGAAAATTCCGACCCGTGCAGACCTCTGCTCTGCACCCGCACACATTCCTTCCTAGTCCAGAAAATCTCCTCCCCTCCGCATCGTCAATAATGGTAAATTTGTTCCTCGTATATTTGCTTATTATTGTAAGAGAAGTTCAAACCAGAACTCTAAAATGTGTTCGTTCTCTGGGGTAATGTGAGTAATGCAAATTAAGAAAGATATGCGTAATATACAAATGTCAGAAAAACTTGATATCAATTTGATTAACCTTAACGTAATGTTTATTTTAGAAATAATAAACTTATGCAAGTATATCGAGGCATCTGAAATTTAATGTTAAATAGTGGCGATTGAGCCAGAAGGGGCGTGCACTATTCAGTTAGTCAAAGAACTCATATATGTAGCTTGAAAACTAATACTATTTAAACCAATATTGAATTAGACAAATTTGATCACTCTGGCCACAGAAAAGGCGTCACCTTCTATGGCCCACCCATCGCATGATGGGAATGAAAGACAGAGGAAAAAAAAGACAAATTTGTAAAAAGTAAGATAACCATAATTGGAAATAGTGTGTGTATTTTTTAAGGAGGAAACCCAGAAGTACATTCTCGATATTATAATAATAATAATAATAATAATAATAATAATAATAATAATAATAATAATAATAATAATAATAATAATAATAATCTTTCTCACTTCAATCATAGGTTGATGCGCAAGAAGGAAATTTTAAAACTTTTCTCTCCCCTGGGAGAGCTGTTTAATAATTTGATAAGGTCTCTTCTTCGTAACTGCATCTATCCCTGATCGGGCCGCGGTGGGTCAGTGGTAGAGCGTTCACCTCTAATGCATGGCGTCCTTAGTTCGATCTCAGCTCGCACCAAGTGAACTTTGTGGAGGACAAACACCATGTGTGGGGGTTTTCTCGGGGTTCTCCCGTTTCCTTCCACTTTCTGCATTCCAGCATTTCCTTCTTTTCACAACATCACTAGAGCTCCTTTAACCTACCAGGCATAACTGTGGGACGTAAAACTTATAGATTTTTCTATCCTTGATCTTCCACTTCCTGGTTTTTCTTCTGCCTTTTCCCCTATCAACATGGTGATCCAATCGGAGTGCCGAATAAGATGTCCAAGCATGTGTTTCTTTTTTTTCCTATTATCTTCATGATCTGTCGTCCTTCATTAGCTTCCTTTAGTACGTCTTCATTCCTTTTCCTTATACAGTATTATTATTATTACACAACCACACAAAATAAATAAAAGTTCTGTGCACTGGACCCCAGGGTATTGATTCGATGTATTTTGGTACCCAGAACCCAAATTTCGAAACTCCAGGACGATTTGACCGTGTCAACTTTGTTTTATGGGCGAAGAACGTAAGTGCTGTTTTACGTTTGCTTATGTTTATCGCCCATTTAAAAAAATATCACGGTCAATCGTCCTGGGGTTTCGAAATTTGGATTCTGGGTACCAAAATATTTTGAATCCATACCCTGGGGTCTGGTGCACAGAACTTTTATTCTTTTTGTGTAGCTGTGTTATTATTATTATTATTATTATTATTATTATTATTATTATTATTATTTTCCATGCGTACATTTTCTCGAAAATATCCTCCCCCTAAGAGATGATCAACAATTCATTCCTGAATAGTACTCAGCTTCTTTTCCTACTAATGACTATTTAGGAGTTTTTCCTTAGCTGAATCTCGTTATATTGTGTCTCCATTGTACGTAGAATAGGATTCGATTGCCAGTGTAAGCTCACAACTTCCGAAGTTGAGTCAACATCGTGAAAGAAATGGAGAACTATCCGAATAAAGTGGTAGCGATCTCTGGCCAAGAAAGACGAAAGGATTGTTTGATGTCATTGCACTGATCACGATCTTCTAGGTTGTGAATGTTTACCAGCTGGCATGTCCAGGCCCCTATGGGCTGTATTGCTGAGTTTAGATTTTAGACTAATAAACAGCTGTCCTTTAGAAAATAACCTTGTAACACAAATATGATAGTCATGAGTTCCGAACCATCGTGTCAAGTGGTATAAATCTCACTTGGGTGGTAAAATTTGTTATTAGACATTCGTGGAAATCAACTGCTCTGTTAAAATATTTCAGTTTTCTAACATTGTTATGCCTAATTATTATTAAGCATTAATAATTAATTATTATTAAGAAGAAGCTGAAAATCGAGAAACATGGAAGAAATATTTCAAGGTCCAAACTGAAAATTAAGAAGAAACGAAAAAAATCTCATCAGTCCCAGGACCGGCCAAAAGGCAGAATACTTAATAATAATAGAAAGAAGAAGAAGAAGAATTTTAAAATTTCGTTCTTGATTATAAGAATACATTATACATTATAAAAGTCGTATACAAAGAAATGTATACATCCTAGAAATAGTATATACATATCAACGAAATACTTTACTACTGTCAAACAACATTTGTACTGTGTATACATTTATATTAATTCTATAGACTGTCACGTCTTTTAATCACGTGGCTCCCCAGCTTGCCTCACGACGATGAGCAAACGCCAATGATTTGAGTATTCTAGTAGGGAATCGAACCTAGAATCACGCGAACAGGAGTCAAAAGTTCTAACCACAAGACTATGGAACCCCTTAGTATGACGTTATGCTTGAAATTCAAATGATTCTACCAAAAACAATTATCAACGAAATAGTTTATTACATCTCTAACACATTACATTTATACTGTGCATACATCTATATTAATTACATTATGAAAAGGAGTAGAATGACTATATGCCTGAAATTAAAATGATCCTACAAAAAGCATATTTTTCAACGAAATACCTTCCTATTGTCATGTATACGGGTAATTTTATTCGTGGGTGGAAGGAGGAGTCGCCCGAAGTAAGGAAGAAATACAATACTCTCCTATCTGATAATTGAAATCATGAATAAATTTTATTATTATTATTCTTTCTGTATATGTTCATTTTCGAGTTAATCATTCCATATCGGACTCCCGAAGAAAGAAAAAAAAAACTATCGAAACAACTTATTGACCGTGCTGATAGCGACTACTCCCCGTCACGACACCGTTTTTCAGTTTTGTTAGTGTTATGAAAAAGAAGAGTGAGAAAGAAGAGTAGCAGAGGGAGGCAGAGAAGAAAGGAAAAAGAGAAAGAATGAAGAAAGATAAAGGATTGGAGGATAAAGGATTACTGGATAATTCAGGAAATAGAGTAATGAACTTGAATGGTTATTAACGAAGGATCAATTCCGAAGTGATCCGGAAATAGACACATGTCCATAAATACGAGCCTGATCTGGGTCCAAGCGACTGCACAAGAGGGAGTTGCCCAAACCCAGCCCAAGCTAGGTGAAAATGGAATTTAATTGGTTGTAAGGTAATCCTGAATGGTAAATATTAACTATACAGTCTCTGAACTCCATGCTCTGAGATCGACCACACATATGAATTAGCTTGGCGAGACTTCTTTTTTGGAAGGAGAGAGTACCAAATTCTTTTCCTCTTTGATTCCTTCATTTTGTCACACTTCTTGCAACACAGATATTATAGCACAACGACAGTAGAATTTCCAGTAAGTGCACTTTTCAGTTCGTTTCAAGACTATTCTAAAACTCAAGGGTCACAAAATCACCCTACCCTCTTTCCCTTTTCGAAGGGATCTTTCGGGGGGAAAGGTGAAAAATGTGGAAACAATTGGATACAATTACTAAGAACATTTTCCTTCTTCCTTCACAAGTCTCTTGTTTATGGTCATTTCGTCTTGTGTGATAAGGCGGACTTCAGAACACAAAATTGCAACGCTCCAGATTCCCTACCCAAATTGTCACGCGGTTCGTATGTTAGTCTTCGAGTTTCTTCAAAGAATGTTACATTATCTGCTATGAGATCTGCAAACGATCTCCATTGTATAACTGCTATCTCGATAGAGGCAGTGGACAAAACTGAGGACAAAGCTGCCCAAAACAAGTTTTTGACAAAAAAAAAAAAAAAAAGGAAGAAACAGAGACATTTGTTTTTAGCCAGAAGCGCTCATAAATCACTACCACGTGACGCGAAGACTATTAGGGCTAGAGGTTCAGCAGAGAGCTCTCAATTCCTGGAGAAATTCTATCCTCTACGTTGCCAAGTGTAAACGGAAGTATACATTATAATTAATCTAAATTGATCTGGGGCATTAAATCAAAGACAGAAACCATGAACATATAGGTATTGCTGTTGGAAAATATCATGGAAAATTTTGAGACGGTAAGTGCAATATCTTGTTAAATATTCACATAGAAATATCTACGTGTTATCTTATAGGGATCCTGAAACACTTGCAAGTGGGTAGACATCCCCTTAATACATACAGGTTGCGAAAAGAAACCTACTTCAGTCTTGTGAAAACCACTAAAATTATCAGTTAAACCGGACATTTTTTTTTTTTTTTTAAAGAAAATCTAGATATTAGCCTATCAAATAAGAAATGGATTGTTGCTGGTCCCGATTTCTCACATCAAGGTCAAATCGAAGGCCAAATATTTAAAATCTCTCAATTCAAATTTCGAGCTTGTGCTTCTACTTCCCGCTAAAGCTGTGCTCATCACGACTTTTTTCTCTCCAAATATCGATTCCGTGATGGGCACAGAAATTCAACACTTAAAAATTACTTTACTGTTAGGTTGAAGATGAGTTGATTCACTATGGGCTACGTTATTCAAATAAAGTAAAACATTACACTGAAGTTTTTCAGACAACATTAATTGCGTGGACAGCAAACTGTACAGCGAAAAGATGGAAAAATGAAGGGTTAACTTTTAAAAAACCCGCTCCAGTTGAAATGCTTATACAGACACGGACAATGACACGGAGAACCAGTCGTATTAACAAATGTTGAAACAAATCTTGAATTATTCGCTTATTCACCTAAAAATCACCTTCATTAACATGTCTGCTCACTAGGAGCGTATCTCCCAGCGTGTTCGTTAACATATACTTACGAGAGAGTACCTATATCTCAGATTTTGAGCACAGTTTCAAAAGTTCATTTCCGTAAACTGTAAAAGCAGTGATTACTATGCTAATTATCACAAATTAAATGCAACTTTTGAGTTGCATACACACAACCTACTAGGGAATGAAGACCATGTACTAACAAAGAATACACTGGAAAATGAAATAACATGTTATAACAAAAATTAAAATAAGATGATAATCGATACAAATATAGAGGATGAATATGACATATCCGAACTTCGCCAAGTATGGTAGAAGAAGCTATTTGTTTACTTCTTCTTGGCCAACCGCTAAGAACATTTATAAATCTATATGTGGCTTTGTTATATGCAATTAGCACATTCAAATTCACAAACGATGACGAACTGAAGGGTACGAAGGTACAGTTGCAAGTAATACCGTAGTCATAATAATATAGTTCTACTAAACAACGTTGAAAATAGTGGGTAATTAGGTGGTAAGTAGAAATGACCAAAACTGAACAGTTTACATCGATCATTTCGAAATACAGCTAGAAGATTAAATTTACAAGAAATAACAAAAATCAGTGACATTTGGAGTTATACTAAGCATAGTTTGAGGGGGAAAGCGAGCATCCCCGGTGGGGATACTTCAGCTGACTTCTTTGGGGGGGAACAAAATGTGATTGAGGGGGGAAATCCCCCTCATCCCGCCCGGTAATTCGCACCCTGATACAGACCTACTGTGAACACCTACCGATTTCAGATGTTATATTTTAAACATAATAATTACTACATTCTGCAATGATTATGTTATATATATACAACTGATGTATTTAATGTCATTATTTTATATAATTTTTCATGCATTGCGGAAAATATAATTTTTAAAAGAGCATTGACCCAGACGGGATTCGAACTCACAACCTTATGATTTGAAACCCGACAGCTTACCAGTGAGCTAACACAAGGAATTCTGCTAAACTACTTTTACCGATGTATAACGGTTCTCAAGAAAATTATGACATTCATACCCACTAGAAACGCTGTTTTTGTTCTATTTTGACTTTTATTTTAGTACTCAGGTGATAATTATATTCTATGTCTTAACTTTGAGCATTCTTTTACATATGGAAAGATTCGTTTACATATCTAAATGTTCCATTACGTATGGAGAGCTAAATGACAAACAAACATGAGCTGACATTAATACAAAGTTTCGAAATATTGTGTCATTAAGTATTTCAATCAATGTTGCTTTTTTTGTACACTTGGTAACAAGTCTTATTATATTTAAAAGAAGAAAAACGAATCTGCAAACTTTTTCCCGATTGCAAAGGCTGGCTTGGAGGTTCGAACCTGGTTTACTATTTCCCGAAGATACCCGAAGTTGGACTTTGAAAATTTTTGCCTCAAAACATCAATAAAGGATGCGCTCAACCTTTTTGAGACAAGGTGTACATGACTTCTGATTTATAATTTTCTTTCACGAGACATTTGACAGTACAAACAGGACTAATTTCTTTTTGGTTGCCGGTAACTCAATATTGTTTGTGTGTATTGTTAGAGCGGCCGACATAGCTTTGTCGCAAGGAGTGCAATTGTCGGCACCGCTTCGGTTGTAAGTGTCAGAGCATGTTAGTGTTGCTCAAAGCCCCCAACTCTCAACAATAGCCTTTAGCTTTGTCAGCGGAGATTTTTTTTTATAGACAAATAAGGTGAAGGGATGAAGGGATTTCCTTTATAGGAGTTTCAAGAAAAAACCGAGGTTGTTATAAAGAGTGAGGCCTATGGCATGAGGTAGTAACCAATGTTGCTACACAATTTATGAAAAAGTTTATTTTTTGTTCACCGTTTACAATAATATAAATTTAGCAAGGATTTTGACGCCCCCCAAACTACCCCTAAAATTTGGCGCCCCGGGCGGTCGCCCGGCCCTTCCGCCGGTACTGGCGCCGTATATCCCTTACCATACAATTCTATCGGAATACAAAGGAGGCCAAGAAGGAGCTCTTGCCAAGAAATAAATAAATAAATAAACTTTACTAACATCACCGTGTTATAATGACATTACAACTTTCATTATCATGCAATCTAGCATTAATACAAAATAAGTCAAAGTGCATGAATACGTGTGTTACAGTTCACAAAATTGTATTGCAGTGTTTGGATGTTTCCATTATTTTGATTACTATCTCTGTATATAGAAAATTTTCCATATCCATAATAGAATATTTGTTAAATATTCCGCAAAAATCATTGTTACAATAGTCCCAAGCAGCACACTGACGTCGAAAAGACGCGGCTTTTTCGGTGTAAAACACCGTAAAATACACGGAACATGACGTGATTTACACGTCTTTTCCTACGTGGAAATGTCCGGGAATATGATGTAATTTTTATGACGTCTTTTACACGTCATAGATTATGGCGTGATTTCTATGATGTCTTTTACACGTCGGGGGGGGGGGGGTTCTCCAAATGAGGCAGCGAGAAGCAAAGGGGTGTAAGTGACATTTGCAATAAAGTATGGATGTCTCAAAAATGGATTCTGCACAGCTAAATATACAAACTGAATGGAGAAGCTCGTCGCAGTCCAATAGAATGTCTACCCGTGAATGCTCTACACCGAACTTCATTATGCAGTTTGTATATTTTGCTGTGCAGAATCCACTTTAGACACATACATACTCTATTGAAAATGTCACTTACAACCCCTTTGCTTCTCGCTGTCTTGAATGTGATGGAAGTCTGACAGGATTGTTCAGTTCCAAATGTCAAAATCATTAGAAATTGATGTGCATCCGCAGTTTTGACATTAGGAATCTCAATCCATGTAGTACCTCGTTTATTCGCCACACTTTTCAGGCTATTTCTCACCCTCCCCCCCTATTCAACCGATTTGCACCAAGGTTAGGAGTTAGGCTATTAGGGCTACCTAGTTTTGCCCCCGTAAATTTGAGATAGATCGGTTGAATAGTGGTTGAAACAAATAACCTGGAAACTGTGTCGGATAATCGAGATCCTACAATACATGGATTGAGATTCCTAATGTCAACACTGGATACACATTAATTTATGATGATTTGGACATATGGAACTGAATAATAATAATAATAATAATAATAATAATAATAATAATAATAATAATAATAATAATAATAATAATAATAATAATAATATCTACTCTAAAACACACACAGCTTACAATACATTTCCAAAAAAAAAACATGATCAAAAAGAAAAAATCATACTTTTTTTTCTTTCTTATAACTGCGCTTTTTTTTTTTTAACAGTGCTGAACTAGTCTCTGACCGCAACACTTTTCTTGGGTTAAAAAAAAAAGACTATTATGAGTAAAAACAATAATGAAAGTAAATTTATGCTTGTGGCTGCTGCTTGATTTTTCACCATCACCATACATACAATTGTGTTGTAATGTGCATAATAATTTACAAGCTCCTATACCAGATAAGTAAGACCACTGGGTTATTGTAATAAATAACTGATCAAGATAGACCCTAATATCTTGCCAGAGCGAAATGCATCACCACCCTCTCTCGAAAGCACACATTGGGGAACGTCAAAATATTGTGGTCTATTTGATTGGTCTGTACCAAGATTTTGGAGAATTCGCTTCTCCGAAGGTTCGTATTATCTATGGATTGGTGATTTGCATATCCAATTAACCACGTCTAGTCTTGTTGATTTGTATTTTTTTAGTATTTGGATAGTAGCGTATTGAAGAGTATATATTCGCCTCTTAATGTGTGGTATATTTACCGACCCATTAAGAAGCGAATATACAATAGCCGTCAAGGAATAATTATATACGTAGTGCTACAGGAAAGAAACGGCAGCTCTTGCTCCACGAAAGGATAAATTTTAAGCCATACATTTAAAAGAAAACCGAGACGCTTTGAAAAAAAAACTCGAATGGAAGACTCACCCTTGTCAAAAAAAAAAAAAATAAATAAATAAATAAATAAAAAAAAAATAAAACCTACATGACTTTTAAGAATGAGAAAAGACGAAACATGGCAAAAGCAAAGAATGAAATGGAAAAATAAAGAATCATTGTACTTACAGTACTAAGGAGAATCCACTCATTTCGGCACTGGAATTTATTCATGTGTATTTACTGGTACCTTTTTCTTAATGAAATTACCGTACAACATGTGCTTCCATAAATTTTATAGCTATCTATTATTACGCTAGTATGCACACACATACACACAAACACAAACACCGACATCCACACACTCACACTCACAAACACACAAGCACAATGGGTTTTATTGACAGTGCAAAATTTAGGACTAAACTTTTATAACTCCAATTTAAAACACCTTTACTTTGGAGGTGAAAAATCGAAAAAGAAAGTACATCTTAAAATTAATTAACCTCTGAGGGATGAAAGCGAAAACGTAACCATTAATTTGAATTATATATTTATTAGTTATATGTACAATATGCACATTTTTGTCGTATAAAATATTATTCCTACTATTTGTAATGCAACAAGAAACACTGATTGCCCATATTATTTGTAATACAAACAAGAAATATGTAGACAATGCGTATCTTTTGGTTATAATCTAAAACTTACAGAGATCTTTTAATAATATAAAATAAAAAGAATTAAATTTTCCTATTGATTTCGTATGAAGGAAAACACATTTCATAGTTATTAAAAGTATAGAAATGTAGCATCATATCAAAAAACCCTCACGTGCTTAAGTTTTTCCACGGTAGTTAAATTTCATCTCCTGCTCTTTGGAAACCAAGCATCAGAGAAAGGTCACTTTTCCTTCCAATGATGACAAATAGGAACACTGGAACAGAAAAATAAAAATAAAAATCATTAACAATCACAGTGCAACTTTTCAGGTGGGGAGAAAAAGGAAAAAAATAATTACTATACATCATGTGTAACTACAATTAATACGCGATAAAATGATTGGTTACTGTACTCGCTTGCATGAAGTCACTTATTCTCAATAATCCACTTTTAACGGCCTTGCATACAGCGAAATTAAACTACCATTAATTAAAGTTATTCTGTAATACCTTAACTTTTGATTATATTGCAGCTATGATTGTTCAGGAGGATCAAAGAAGCTGGAGGATATAAGACTTTATACATACACGTACATGAGAAATAATTCTGAAACGCTCATAGAAGGTTAGATTACGTATGTGCTCACAATATAAAATGCTACTCCAAGATCAACTTTAGGATGTGAGCAAAAAGTGACGATCAAGTATATTGATACATCAACTGATGCAAAAAAAAAAAAAAAAGAGTTTATGTCCCACGGATATGTCGTCTAGGCTAAAGAAGACGGAGATGATGAAAAATGAATGAAATGGTGGGCTGAAGAAAGTGGGAGGAAACGGGAGAACCCCGAGGAAACCCATGAACACGGTGTTTGTCCACTACAAAGTTCACTTGGCGGGGGCTGGATCATAATTGATGCAGACCAGCATGGTATGAAAGAAAGAACTTTCTAATAATAAAATAATATAGCTACTCATTTATCAAACTCAATTAGACAACGATAGAAATTCATATCTTTCACTACTGCTATGTAACCTACAAAAAAGTAAAAATTCCGCATTTACATATCGTGACAGAACTACGCTATCGGATGTAGCAATCTGACAAGCTGCACACAGGTGGAACTAAGCAGATGTATCCTTCTACTGTCATAAGAAATTTCATCCTGATTGGATACGATTTAGTAAGTTAAATTTATAATGCAAGTCGAAACATGTATTAGCATTTCAAAAATGGCAAAAAATAAAGTGAAAATTACAAACAAAATGGTGTATAACTTTTGTATTCCGAAAGGTCCCAAACTGAGAGCATAACGCTGGCTCCCTCACTTGTTACTGGAGTATTTTAAAAAGTAAGACTTCTAGAACCAGAATTCTGTCACAATCAGTAGGGTGAAAATCGTCACATTATTTGTTTCGAGCAGTGTTAGAAGTTGTGGTAGTTATAATAATAATAATAATAATAATAATAATAATATACTTCTGTTTGGTGAAAATTATATTTTACCCCTCTGTTGAGAAAAATGTTTTCGGGAGGAGTACTTTTACCCATTCAAAAAAATAAAAAATAAAATAAAATAAAAAATAAAAAAATAAACAATAAAAGCAGCGAGAACACAATAACATGTGATACATTCCATATTAAAGCTTTCCTTATATATAAGTAGTTAAGTCAAATAAAATAATTGCTGAAATAATAAAAATTATTAAACAAGGAAATCTTTAAAAATCTAAAATAATAAATAAATAGAGTGTGTTTGAAGAAGACAAGGGTAGTTGCTGAAACAGTTAAACTTAAATAAAAGTGGGGCAGTGGTGGCTCGGTGATAGAGCGTTCACCTCTCGTGCCTGGGGCCCCTGGTTCGATCCCAGCTCACGCTAAGCGGCTCTGTTGGACAAACACCGTGTGCGTGGGTTTTCTTGGAGTTCTCCAATTTCTTCCTACATACTTCATTCCACCATTTAATTCATTTCTCATCACCGTCTCGCTTAGCCTCAGTGCCTGATCGTGGAACGTTAAATAGAATACTTCACTTACATAAAAGTATTGCCTTGTTCAGCAATTATTTTATTTTAGTTAAGTTCTAATAAAATATTACTATTTGCTTTCTTTTCTTCTTGCTCGACATTTTCTTACATGGGTATTATAAAATAACATGTGAGAAACTCACCTATCACACCTTCGGTGTATAAGTCATCCTCCACAGTGATATTATTTCTAGAGCAGCTCGACGAGCAGAAAGGGGTGAGAGTCACGGCTTCAAGTTCAGTTAAGAAGGATTCCGTGCTAGGTGGTCTGCTGATCAATTCATCATTTGCAGGAGCATCGGCCACACACTCTGGAAAGTGGGAGTACATGCAAGTCTTGTCTTTGCAAATAACATGTATTTACAGCTAGGTCTTTTGCAACGACTAAATACATTTAACATGAAATGTAGCAGTTTAATTTCATGTAAACAGTAAAGTGAGCTTTTTATTATATTTTGTATTTAAAAAAAACTTAAGAGCATATAGAAAAGAAAATGAGTTAGCAGGAAAATATCAGCCATAAATTTCACATGCTTTCTGTTCTGGATATTTTCAGCGTAAAGGACGGTGTGAAGAAGAAATATTTTACAAGAATACCATGCTACAAGAAAAACAATTACATCTCATTCATTCTGAATATACGTTTTCATAACTATCTTTAAAAGTTAAATTTAAATAAATTACAGGTCGTAATGAACAGAAATTATTACCCAAACTGTTCTAATGAAACAATTTCTTGTTTTGCACATGCAATACCAATACTGGTACAATTTCGTTCGAAATTAAATTTATATAGCAACCCAGAGTTCGAAATCGTCCTAACCTCAGTGCGGGAATGGTTACTTCTTAAATGGAAAGATACGTAAAATAAATATTGACAAACTTGTGGACAGATAGATTTTATGGATTATTGTTGTTAACGAAGCAAGGATCGGATTTGAGAACGTAAAATATCGCATCTTGAAAACAAAGAACACAAATGACTACCTGCGTTTTCGAAGGTGGACATTTTCTGAGCAAAAACACCAAGGCAAGTAATTTCTTGCTATACACTGCTTCATTTAAATTCTGCAACGTAAGAAAATCTTATATTTATAATACAAGCTTAAAAAAATCAAGAGCTCCAGCTCTGGGATGGGTTTTATTTTTTTTAAAATATCCTACTCTGGGAGGGGCAGTCGTCACCTCTAGACCCGCCCCTGTTGTGCACACAGCTTCCTTCTGGCAGCAGCAGATATGTTAGCCCCGAAGCAATGAGGTATGTTTCTTTTTACTGATGGGGCTGCATGCCTCAGTGGTAGAGCGTTGGGTCCCTGGTTCGATTCCAGCTCGTGCCAAGTGGACTTTGTGGTGGACAGACATAGTGTTGTAAAAAAACGGTTTTTTTTCTGTGAAGTTTTTTTTCAATAAAAAACATCGTTCTTTTTCATGTTTTTTCAAATGTCTGTTTTTTTTTTTCTGGCAACTATTATTTATTGATTTACGTTGCAGATTATTGAAATAATCAACAGAACTTGAGTCGAAGCCCTCGTAACTTACAAATCTTTTGTTTCTTTGTACCTATATACTAGCAAAATTGTGTGATTACTCCTTTCGGCCCCAGGTCATTTTTGGCGTTTTCCTACATTTCCAGTTAGTGACTTATTGCTCAAAAACCATTCATTCGATTGGTATTGTTAAGGCCTTGTTTTTTAGAAAATGGATGTGACTATTTTTTGGTGTAAGTTGCATTACAGTGTTGCCAATGGGTGGGAAATTATTGAAGGAAATGTAGGGGTGAAAATTTACAAAAAAAATCCCTAACCGAATTTTATTTTATTTTATTTTATTTTATTTTATTTATTTATTTATTTTTTGTACCTAGTACACTCCTGCTATATGGGTTCAAATCACCTAAAAGAATCTTTGGTGTGTTGACAAGGTACAGTGAAATCCTGAAGTCGCTTGCTTCCATCCAAAGAGGGAAAGAAAAATTCTGTCATACACATGAAATTTTGACACTTTTTACGCCTCACAAGCAAAAATCAAATATGCCGGGGCTACAGCTTCTCTAATTGTCCTATTGAAACTTTTTATGGTGCGTTCTGTAGTGCAAAGAGGAAGCTTTCAGGTAGTGGTTTGTTTCAATGTAGCCAGTAAGAGGGTAATAATAGAGGGGAAAAGGGAAATTTTCCGAATTTTTTTACGTGAAAGCGGAAATTAATTGTTTTGGCTGGAAACGCTGCCATCAGACAGACGAAAACTATCTGAAAATAAACCTTAGTACTCCAAGAATATATCCTACAAGTATCATGGCGATATATAACAAAGTAAGCAAGAAATTTAAAAAAAATCTCATTCTACCTCAGAAATTCACCATTTTCTTACCATTTACAGAACATGATTTATTATAAACCTCAACTGTACTTTCCCTAATTATTCTAGTGAAACTTTTTATGGTACGCTGTGTAGGCTAAGGATGAGGCTGTTAGACATTGTTACATTTGTTCGAATGTAGCCAACAAGAAGGGAATAATAGAAATAAAAAGGGATTTTTTTCCAAAATTTGCTCCTAAAATCTGGAATTAAAATTTTCTGTAGCTGGCAGCACTACTATCAGACACACACAAACTATCTTAAAATAAGTTTTGGTATCCCTCTAATATATCCTACAAGTATTGTGACGATATCTAATAAAGTAAGCATGTCAATAAAAAAATATCTCATTCTACCTTTAAAAAAATCACAGTTATCTTCCCAATTAGAAAACAAGGTCTACTGTAAACCTCAACTGTACTTCCCCTAATTATCCTATTGAAACTTCTATAGTGCATTGTCTAGAGCAAAGACGAGACGTCCAGATACTGGTACGTTTGATCCCATATAGCCAACAAGAGGGAAATAATAGAGACAAAACAGATACTTTTTTCCAAAATTTCCCCCTAAAATCTGGAATTAAAATTTTCTGTAGCTGGTAACACTGCTACCAGACAGACGTAAACTATCTTAAATTAAACATTGCTACACCACTAATATATCCTACAAGTATTATGACGATATTTAAGGAACAAAACTTCTAATTACCAAAAATATATTACGGTAAACAGAAAAGTAGGGAAAAACTAGAAAATCAAGGGTTAGAACCTAAATACGAATTTTTCGTGCGTTCCCTAATTACCCCATTGTAACGATCTGTACTTGCGTTTGTTACGTAAGGACAAATGTTCGATTGGCGTAAGTTGAGTGGCACTCGGACGTATAGGTACGGATTTATAAACAAAAATTTCTAATTTTTTGCCCAAATTTTAGGAAAATTTAATTTTTCTAATTAGCATCACTGCACGCAGGCCCGTCTAATTGATGTCAACAGTTAGGTATCCATCCGAGGTATCTACCTAGCAAGTCTTAAGGAGGTCTTTCTACTACGAAGGAAGCTACAAGGAAAAAAGAAGGAAATACGAAATCAGAAAATTTTCGAATTTTTGACTGGTGTGAAATTTGAGAAGGAAATTCGACACCAGAAGAAAAAAATTAATATGATAAACTATAGTTTAACCATATTTTGAAGGAATAATATCCCGATATCTTAATTAGTGTCCACACAGGAGTGGATTAAACAAATGACACACCCGTGTGTGCTACTTTGGCCACCTGGGCCACCGAGTAAACATTTGATTACATTTTTTGACTACTAATTCGTGTTTTTGTTGTAGTTATAGTCTCGACTAATAATATCGTTGTTGTAAACAGTAACTTTATAAGGAAAATTTTCTCTCCTTTTTACATCTTAGTTCCAACACTGTTGGTGAGAAATGCAGGATGTTTCAAAATGAATTTTGGGGTTTTAAGTCTTCGTAGTACAGTACTTATTATATTTTACGTACAATTATAAGCAATGCGTCAAGTAAAAGGACACCTCAAACAGTCTTTGCTACAATTGTTCAATGTGAGATTCATTCGTCACACGGCACACATCTAGTCGATAGGCGAGAAAGGCCCATAAACTTTCCGCCATATGGCACAAAACACATTCAATTTAGGGGAGTCTCGTTTCAAGTGTACCATCTCCTGAGGATTTGCTGACGGCCAGATACAAACATTATCAGTATTCACATTAGCTCTTAGGTGAAATGTCGATTTATCACTGAAGACGACACGATCCAGAAAATCTTCATTGTTATGCAGCAATATTTCATTTGCGAAATTGGCACTTAAACCGTAGTCTGTAGGCTTTAGACCTGTAGCAATTGCAAACGATAAGGACGTAGTTGCAAGCGTCTCCTTAATATTCTTCACACAGACCGTTGCACTGTACAGATTCAGTCTTTATTAAAGCACAAAAAAAAAAAAAAAAAAAAACTTTCTGCTCTCTAGTCTACATCTTTGCTGCTTGCTCTTTCTAACGGCAGGCAGAAGAAACAATGCACGTACATGCGTGAGTACAAAACTGTTTTAGTTGCTCTTTCATTTGATATAATATTTATAATTGTAAGTTAATTGTAATAGATACTACAAAGTTTCAAAACCTAATATTAATTTTGAAACACCCTGCATTTCTTCAAATTGTGTCATCCTATATTCATGTCTTGTATAAATATCATCAGGGCTGGCCCTAGGCAATTTGTCGCCCCGTGCAATGGCATAATTTGCCGCCTCCCCCTTCTATAGAAAGAACAAATCTTAAAAGTCATGATTTTAATTATGCTACTCCAGCAAGAAGGGGAGGGTAAGTGCAGTTGCACTCAGAAAGGCTTAAATACTTACTAAAAATGCAATCCCCTTGTGTCTGTTTTTTTTTCTTTCTTTGAATATTAATCTATTATGTTAGTGAAAGATAAAGCAAACACACCTGCAGAAGAAAGATGGTAATCCTTTTTATAGAATTCACTATCGAGCTTCAATCTCAATGTATCAGTTTGCAATTCCAGTGCAGCTAGCTCTTTTATCTTTATTTCTTGATTTCTCTTTTATATCTGTTAACATTTTTTAAAGAACTTGTTTCTATCTTCAATGATAAGGAACTTGTTTCTGACAAAAGCACGACTAGTTGTCATATCAAAACTGTGATAACTTACTAAATGGAACAGATATTCACTACTATTGGAGAATTGAATTCTTGCATTTGGCAACAATCAAGCAATTTGTGCTCGGATTTATTCGACCATTTGCTTTAGCATTGTCCATGTGGCCTTAAACTAATGCAACCTAAACATAATTTATGAATGTAGTATTCAAATAGAAGGTCAGCTTAGTAAATTTAACTACCATCATCATGAAGTCTGTTTCCAACAAGAAATATTTAATTTAAATAATATACTTATGACAGATTTTGCCGGACCATCCAAACTTGCCGCTCCACGCAAATGCACGTGTTGCATATATGGTAGAGCCGGCTCTGCATATCATATATATCTTGTCGACAAATTATTTATATATGACATTTAGAAAAATACTATTAGGCAAATTAGTATTAGTTTTTATCTTTAGACAAGTTATTTGAATTTTATACTGTTCGCAGGGGTGCCTACAAGGGGGGACTATGACGCAAACTGCGTCATTGAAATATTTGGGGGGCTAAATCTATATAAATATGTTTGAGGGGGTGTAAAAATTAATCGAAAAGATTTTTTTCATGAAAGAACACCTACGGATAGACAATTCAGGGGGGTGCGTCATGGACCTGAGGGGGGGGCACCACTGCTATTCGTGACATTATTTTCGTACTTATTAAAGGCCTGCTTTCACGAAAAAACAAAATTTCATTTCTACTTTTATTTCTTAGTTGATATTGATGAAAACTGCTGAAACCCGAATTGTTAATAGGTATGGTATTCATGTAAATTGTATAATATTTGTAGCGTATCAGTATCTAGCATTTAATTTATGTTGCATTTTACGGTGATTATACCTACATACAAATATTTAATACTTAAATAGACGTAAGATGCATTACAAATGACTATTTGAAAAAAAACGAAATTTAGAAAAAAAACGAGAGGCGGTTTTTTTTTCTAAAAAAACGTACATTTCTGAAAAAATACGAACGGTTTTTTTTCTATTTACAACACTAGACAGACACCTTGTGCCTGGGTTTTCACGACATTCCCCGTTTTCGCCCACATTCTTCATACCACCATTTTTCACTTTTCATTATCACTATCTTCCTTAGCCTCGGTGCCTTATCCTGGGGCGTGAAACTAAATATTTAATTTCATTTCTTTTTAATGATGAAGATGTGGTGTTCTACCTGAAAGCAGGTTTTTGACCCAAAGAGACTTTCATTGTTAATGCACGCATAAATATTAGGAGGATATTCCCTATGTCAAGAGCTCGCTTAAATACATCTGACTGGGGCCACCACCAGCCCCAACCACGGACCATTAATAAGACATTTGGTTTCCTTCATTTCACGATTAGCAGTGGAACTCATAATAATGTAGTCATGTAGAAGATACTTAATTGAGTTGGAATATATTTTCTTGAAATTCAGTGGCAACATTGATCAGTATCCATCATCACATGCTGGCACAGGAGCCTAGAATGCGAGGGAGCTTTCTACTCAATTAATGAACAAAATATTCGAACACTGTCGAAAACCCGTTACATTATTATGATTCCCACACCCAATTCTGTGGCACAGCTACGGTAGCGAAGTGTCTTGTGAGAGTACGTAGGTGCGACAGAATGGTGGTCGCAGTTTGAGAGTGCTCTCAACTGGGGTAATATCCTCCCACTGATTATGTACATATACAATGGGGCACTACTTTAACAAACGAGTCTATCAAATATACATCGATTTTGTGGATTTTTTCACTAGATTTAAGGCACTAGTGTTACAAAAGGCTAAACAAAACATAACTGAGTGAGCGAAGGGGTTAGAACTTCCACAGGGCTCGTGGTTTCTAACTTTGAAGTCGTACACGATTGGCATTGCAACCAATGCCGAGGGTCATTTCTCAAAGGGGTTCACTCGAGCAAACGGTTCTACCTAACAGAAAATTCGTAGGTAAATTACGATGTGAAATATATTTTTGTCAAGGAATGAAAGTATGAATGTAAGTAATTACTGTCAGTACACAGCAAATTGAAATTAATTTTGGGCTTTACTCGAGCAGATGGTTCTACCAAATTTTGATATATTTCTTAGTTTCATATCAGGTTAGAATAATGTATTTCTTTTAGCAGAGCATGAACTAAATCAGAAGCTCCATTCGTGCTTGCAGATTTACTTAAGGAGGCCTCAGTACAAATACAGCCTGGACGTAAAGCATAACAATATCAGTGAATAATATACGAACCAATTATAAAGCAGGAATGCTATATAACCGAGTCAGGATAGGAGCACAACAAGAAGGTCCGAGCAGCAGTGACGGGAAGTACACGCATAAACGAGGATAGTGTAAGAGCACACTTATATATACGATACTTTCACTGATCACTTAAAATTCATTTCAATCTGCTGTACACTGACAGTAATCGTTTTTTTCACACTCTCATTCCTTCACGAAAAATGTTTCTCATAATATTTTACCTAGAAATTTTCTATTTGGTAGAACCGTGTGCTCGAGTGAAGCAGAATTTTGAGTGATAGTGAAAGCATTGTAAGCGTAAGTGTGCTTTTCAACTATCCTTGTTTACGTGTATAGTCCCCGTCACTGACGTGCCTGCTCCCTACGGACGCACCCCCTCGTTGCCGCTCGGGCCCTCTTGTTGTGCTTCTGATCGGACTCGGACAGAATGCATTTGCTTTTTAGCGGGCACCTAGCAAAAGTTCGTTCATGTTTTATGCATTGTGCTTAATATGCCATACGTCTACTCTGTATTTATACTAACCCCCGTGAAGTATATCTGCAAGTAGTAATGGAGCTCCTCGTAGTGCATGAAAGCTTTAACCTAACCTGAAAATGTAAGAAATGTGTGAAAATTTTGTAGAATCGTCTGTTCCAGTAATGCCTCCAAAAGCATACACTACTGTCATCTCGGCGTAGGAGGCCCGGTTCGATTCCCGGCGGGAGCTGATGTGGTTCGGATTCCACGTTAATCAGTAGGCCCACGTCTTATATAGCCTCGCTGCTGAACGGGACGTTAAACTCAAAATCAACTCAACTCATATTACTGTCATCTCGTTTTTTGCTTGTATCCAGCCGTCTTCTGCCTTGGCAAATAGTTCCACAATGCGTGCATCTTTATTATACGGATCAATTGTATTACTAGTAGTTAGTAGTAGGAACAGGTTAGAAGCCCCGCGGAGGTTGGTTGGTCCTGTTCTCGACATGAAATGGGCAAATTAAAGACTTGTCCAAATTTTTTCGTACATTTTAAATCTATGGATCCGTATAGTAAAACTGCACCCCAAAATGACATACTTTCCCATGCATACTCACTCCCATATACGGTTTATTGAGTTTAAACACATACATTATCATTTTACTGCCTTCACTATTAATATTTTATATAGTACTCTAACTAAAAATATTTAATTTGGTAGAGGTGTCTGCTAAAGTTAACCTAATGGAGGTATCCTCGTTCTTTCTACGGTATTTTAATACGCTGTAATAAGAAACCATAGAGAGGAGCTAATCTTCACAATTACAATCTGCTGAATTTTACACAATACACCTAGATAAGAATAGGATAGGAATTATACTTACTTGTCTTAAAGCTGAGCTTTTATCTTCAGTTAAAGCCACGCATGTTGTGGTTGTTCTCCCGTTGTAAGTGCCCTTTCGAAACGACTGCACGCATTTCCGTGGGGTGACCCAGATGAGGTGGGGTATTATAATTGGATTACCATCAGGCAATAGTTCTTCAATAACAAAACACATTCTTTATATTCACAGAAAGCCATCATAACACCATGCAATTCTGGTTATTCTGCAAATGGCTCACGATTCCCATCATGCACTGCTCAAACTGCAGTTACAGTACGGGGAATGTCCGCGCTTTCAGCACCTAAAAAAGACGTCTATTTTTGGTGAAGTTCGACACGTTATTCTTTCTACCATTCTGGCACGTGATAAACACGCACAATTTAGGTCATGTTTGACACGTCATTTTTGTTACCATTTTGGTACGTGATAAAGACGTTCCAAATTTTCAAAAGACGTCATTTTGAATTCGAACCCCAAAAAAGACGTGTTAATGACGTGACTGTGCTACCTGGGGTACTTTTACGTAAATATTATTCAGTTGCTTGTACTGTAAAATGAGTATTAGAAGATAATGAGTCATTTTAAAAAAATTCCTATTAATAAAGATGATACGTTCTCCAAGGATCAGATAGGTAAAGTATTTAATTTATTTTACAGAGTCCTGTAAAGGCAGCTTTAGAAGGCCGAATATTGTTACTAGAAGGAATTGAGAAAGTGGAGCGAAATATTTTACCAGTGCTGAATAACCTTATTGAGAACAGAGAAATGAACCTCGACGATGGAAGATATTTAATACCAGCAGAGCGTTATGACAAATTGCTCATGGTAAGATTTTTCTTAATTAACTATAAGTAGTGAATTTCAAGCCATTTATTGTTGAATCGTGGTTTAATACATCAAATTAGATTTTAAAATCCTGTAAAACAACGGCTTTGTGAAAAACAAGTTGTTACTGATATTAAGCGATGAATAAGTCATCTCTGAATGCCAATTTTATTTAATGCTTTGTTGGTGAGAATACATGTTGAAAAATGAGACTTTGTGTACTTTTATTTTATTATCATTAAGTTTGTTTTCATGTTATAATGACTTTAATGACACAATTCGCGTGTATAAGAAATTCGTAGGGCGTTGTCAGTTATACTACTAGTACTTACTGCATGCATCATAACTGACTTCGTTCCACAATTAACTTCATTGGTTTAGTAAATTATACTGAACAGTTTCGATTGATATCAAACATTTGACCAAAGTTGTTATTAGTCAGGCTACAAGGTTATTGTAAACTCAATTTATTCCTTTCAGACAGGAAGATAAATACATAGCTTAAATTATAGCAATGATTTATTTATTTTTAAGACTTCCTCAAACTCATACAAGACACACAATATTTAATACTACTGTTCAATATGAGTCAAAGGTTCAAAATACATATCGAAAAATTCAAAAAAATGTGATTGTTCCGGAAAGCTTCCGACATGACATGAATTAACAGGTACCAATTTACGAATCATCTTGTGTCCCATCAGGCACGTAGCCAGGATTTCGTGAAGGGAGGGGTCCGTGACATGAAATACGCTGGTCATCGCAACAGGGGCTCGATCATTCTAAACTATTTTACTGGAACATATATTGGTTCATTCACCAGGATTTCGTAACGGGGGAGGGAGGATCGTGACATGAAATTCTGAATGCCCAGGAGCTCGATCAATCTAAACTACTTTAATATCAACATATATTGGTTTGTTAGGGCAATAACATGAGGATATATGTTGGTAAGTGAGGGACGCGAACTTTATCATAATGATGAAAAAGCCAAGGCTTTTGCACAGTATTTCTCGTCAGTATACGTGCCAGATACAGGTATCACTGACATTCCTACGAACAATTTATTAACTTATGTAAATAACGAACTAGAGTCACTTACCATTGAGGAAATCACTCAATCTGAAGTAGAAATGGCAATCAAAAAATTAAAGCTCAGAACTGCTGTTGGCCCTGATGGAATACCTCCATATATCATAAAGGGTTGTATAGACGCGTTTACATATCCGCTAAGGATTGCATTCAATCTCGCTTTAAAAACATGCGTTTTTCCGGATAAATGGAAATCATCTATAGTTTGCCCAATACCAAAAACCAATGATAAATACGAAATAAATAACTACCGGCCTATATCAATTTTATCTACTTTTGCAAAGATATTTGAACAAATCCTATACCGAAGGATAATTGACCATATTCAATCCGTAATCTCACCATATCAACATGGCTTTATCCCACACAAATCAACAACAACAAACCTTGCACTTATCACAGACTTTATAGCAAATTCGTTAGATGTAGGATGTCAGGTTGATGTAATATATATAGATTTTGACAACGCATTTGACAGAGTCCATCGCAAGGTACTATTACATAAGCTAGACGAATATAATTTCTCTTCTCCCTTGATCAAGTTCTTTTCATCATATTTAAATAATCGAAAACAAACTGTTATCTACAAAGAATATAAATAATCTGATTATATTGCATATTCTGAAATTCCCCAGGGCTCTAATCTAGGTCCGTTATTGTTCCTTTTATTCATTAATGATCTCCCTGATCATATATTATTAAGTAACAAATTGCTTTTTGCTGATGACCTCAAAATATACGGTAGGATAAAGACTATCCATGACTGTCTCGATTTACAACGTGACATGGAAAATATTGTGGCAGAGCCCATATTTTATGATTAATTTTCATGTATATTTTGGGATATTCATTTTATCCCTTAGTTGGTAACATCCAAAAAGTAAACTATAACAGTAACATCCGCCTGAGAGACGGACACGCATAATTGAGACGCTTGAAACCAAAGAGATGCAAGTTAGTTTTCAATAAGGTTTAGTTACACCCAGAGAATTGATTCTAGGTAACAAAATTCATAAACTGAATATGGAGCACGTAGTAATTCACTTTTGGATATACCCATGAGTTCAATACAAAGTGCTTCACCGCTGAGACCCATTTCTAAACTTATACCTTCTAGAGTTTTATCAACATATATATTCATCCCAATACAATATGTCGTCTGGCAATGAGAAATGAAGGTATTGAAAACATTAGGCACTGCTACTGGAGGAATCTTTCTTTTCCTTCGTTCACGAGTAGATGAATTATCAAACCCAAGAGCTGCCAGCAAAACTTCTCCCCTTTTGAGATACATGGTTGCACGAAAAGCGTGAAGTCCAGTGCAGTCACTTGATAAGCCCCGACTTGAAAATGAAGCACAAAGTCATCAAACCAATAAGCGCTTCAATTTCAGTCTTATCAGTATTCTTATAACTTGAGGAGTTGTTACGTAACTTTTTTCTCATCACTTCCATTTTAAACTAATGCGATCCACAGTTTCATTCAAAATGTCATCAGTAAAGAATAAATGCCAGATGTCCTCTTGATTTGGAGATTTGGAAAATTCCGTACTGATTCGCGGGTCCTAACCATGGTAATTTAATTTTTATCACGTTTTTCGTAGGTGTTTTAGTATCCAAATTTGGCTGCTTTGAACTCCATCTGATACAACAACTTTTTTTTTTTTCAATAAACACTATTAGTTTCTGTTGTACTTTCGTATTATTCTGATTACTATTCTGATCATTGTGTATACTGATACGTTACTAGTGTCATGACCTGTTTTGGATAAATGATCTGGTTCAGGAACATACGATTCATCGGATCCGTAATCATGATTAGTTTCTGATCTCCAGCCATCTCTAACTGTTGTATAGCCATTTGTAGTATAGCCCTACTCCGTTGTGGTACACCTTTGCTACTTGACATCTTAAAATATTTAGATTTTCGAAACGAACGAATTTTAGATTTTAGAAACACCCAACTCGTATTATTAGTTGTTAGCATAAAGTAATATCCGTCCCTTAGACAGACAAAATGTATTTCCTTACAGTAATATCCGCTTGCGAGACGGGGTGGAATAACTTTATACACTTGAAAGTTTGCAACAATGAGCTAGACACGCGACCACCTGCACAAAACAGCACGGTCAACCCACAACTTAAGCATACGTGAAATATCAGATCATACCGCGAATATGTGTACCAACTCTGAAGAAAAAATATCGTACATCCGCCTGGGAGACGGATATTACCGACTAAAGGTTATTAAAGATTTTATTTTTGTTTTGGTGAAGGATTAAAAACACGGAAATAATTAATGTTGGTATAAGTAATCACACAAATGCAATTCTTAGTAAATTCACATGCTTGTATTGTCAGCTCTTTGAAATAACATCATAGCACATTGTTCTCTGTCTGAGAATTCAGGAACCGAATTCTGTAAATGTGTAAACGAGAACAATTGACAATTTTACGATCATGCATTTGTAAAATTATTGTGAACAGAAGACACATTCACGGGTATGTAGAAATTGTCAAGAATTATGAGACAGAGCATTCCAAGTGTTGCCAGTTGTTGATCGCTATGAGGAAACGACCTCGTTTTCCTCAAGAAAGGAGCACACGCGTTTCTGACGTCAGTCTACTGTGGCGAATTCCATGGTACGGAAGTTCAAACAAAAGCGGAGGGACGAGAGGTCTCGAAACACAAGTCCAGAGAGAAGTGAGACAGAAGTTCAGAGGACAGGAGTTGATCTGAGAGAAGTCTAGTTCCGATGTGACTAACCCTAGTCACGATCCTACTTCATTTAGCGATCTAACGTTCGAGTGATACACATTGAGTATATTAGGTGTGGAGTCCGATCACATCTTAATCGTCGATGACTACAGCGAAGTGTCTTACCAATTGAGGCACGAACCACGACAGAGATATCAACCCAGGCGATGTCTTTCAATCAGAGACCAGTTACGGAGAGACCACCAAGGATCACCACAGAGGCACCAGCTGAATTTGAACCCAGAGGTATGTGTAACTTTAAAGTCAGTAATCAGCAGCTCAATGCTTGGTTTGCGTTGCTCAATCTGGCGATATTTCTAAATACCCGTAATTAAAACATCACATTTTACACTTAGACATTTCCTATGAGAAATACAAACATCTACTATTAAATTTATATCTGAGTTGTCATTTTATGGTAAAATCCCCGAAAGAGTATGATCGATACATTAACCTCTCGCATAGAAGTAGAAAACGTTCCCACTCATTACAGATGGTGAGTGGAAGGTGACTTCTTCAGTTCACTGTTTCATCCCCGTTACTAGGCTCGAACTGAAGTTGTTTACATGGTGGAGAAATGCTGGTGGGTTACGCCTATGTAGTGATTCTGGTTTTTAAGCCCCTCACTATAACATGATAAGAGATTTTAGAAGTTTAGTTTAAAGTTTTGTAAAATATAAATACCATCCCGCCCACCCTCACTATGTTATGGTGCAGTAGTCATGAGTTCAATCCCAGCACGAGTAAGATAATAGTTCATATTAGTACACCATTGTTATGGTAGAGATTACTGAGAGTTCGATTCCCGGTTGATATAGTTAGTGTATTGTTATGTGTCCGAGTTTTATTATCCCACCAATGTCATGGTAATTTATAGCATTTATGAAACTAATTAATTTTGTAGTGGTGTGATCATTAATATTTATAGTTTCCATCCCACCCACCCTTGCTGCTAATTTACAAGTAGATACAAACATAAATAACGTAAAATAATAAGTTATGAATTCATTATATGAATGCAAGGTAGTACTTCGCTTGAATCGTTGACAGCTGTAGGAAGAGAGTTGCTAGTGATATCAACTCCGAGCGCTGACGATCGTTACCGACGGTACACCAAGTCAGAGAGAGAGAGAGGCTCTGTTATTCCATCCTCAGCGACGGCTCAAGGTCGAGCGCAGAGCAGTGGGAATAATAATAAGAAATTAAAATTAGTTGATTTGTAAAATTACGAGAACTTGAATATAGAGTAAACCCACCCACCCACTCTTAATTCTAAGTTTCATTGCTAGTGGTAAAAATTATTTTAGAGAAAATGCTTTCGTTAAAGAATAACCACAGGGTTCACTATCCTGTTTTAAAGGACAATAGAAAACCAGCCACAATGTTTTCCAAGTCAAGACATTATTATATAGACTTGGGGGTTTTAAAGCATTTTGTAGAGTTTAATCCAACATATAGTGGAGATAAGGAAGTAGTGTTTAGAAATAACGTTCTAGGACTTAAGTACAAACGCTATTACATGATCGAATTTAGTGATAAGAATTTTAGTATAGACGACTTAGTAGAACTTGGATTTAGACGGCATTTTTTGTCAGTTGTTACTGGCATTGCCGAAACCAATACGCTAGTGCGTGAGTCGATATTTTTTTTCTCTAAACACTGACCAACTTAAATATAAAATCTGTGCATTGTTCACTTCTGGAGCAAGCCAAGAAACTGTCAATCAATGGTTGGAGCGTTTTCGGTACAAGTTTGATTGTACTCAGGCGATAAGAATTGCAGATTTCGTTACCACGATATCTCAAGTTGAGAAACAAGCGAAGCTTGTTATTGCTAGCGATAGATTATCCCTAGATTTAGTAGCTTTTGCTACGCTATTCAAACAGAGGACACCTTGGTTGTCAAAGCAATGTGATAATGCAGGACAATTACGTTGTAGATAGTTATATATTATTTTTGTGGTTAATATTTTACTTATATAGATTATGAATTGATACGGTAATGTTAGGGACATTTTAGAATTATTAATATTAGATTTAGTGTAATTATTTGCGTTATTATAGTTAGTGATTAGATTTAAAGAGTAATTATAATTAGTAATTAAAATTAAAGTATACAGGACAAGTAGAGATATAAGTTAATATTATTAGTGTTATTGATTAACTATAGAAAGTCTGAGATAAAAAAATTTGATTATGTCTTGAAGGCATATAGATATAGATTTTAGAAAATTGGAATATATTATAATTATAGTATTGACATGGATTATTTTTTTTAAAGATAAAGAGGAAGATTTTTAGATTTATGAGAGAATAAAATTGACTATGGAGAAGAAAACAGAAAAGAAATTGAATGATTTTGCTATCAGAGAATACGATCAGGGAAAATTAGTAATAAGTAAGGCAAGAATGAACAACTCATCTAGAAGACAATGAATGGTGCAAATTTATGTTAAGTTATGAGCTAGATAAGAAAATTAGAATTGGGGAAACATTGAGATTTGGCGAACCTTTCAGTAGGGGAAACTCTAATTAGGAAGGAAATCCCATTCTCGCCGAGTTGAAAATGGGCGATTACCAAAACATCGACGAAAATATTTTATTTAGGTAGTCACGTAAGTCTTCAGTGGCAAGATTTGAAGAGACACAGGAGATGCCTCGTTTGCCACGTGAATGCAGTGAACGTTTTTTTTGTAGGTGAATCTTTCCAATGTAGCCAAGAACCTAGTGAATACGAAAGTAAGATTTAAATTTAGATAAGTTACCGATTTCTTTTTTTTTAGATAATTAGTATCCTAGAGTGTAGTTATAGGATAACGTTAACGTGTTGAATAGGAGAATATTTATATTAATATCTAGTAAGATAGCATCCTAGGATAGCTAGAATAGAGTTCTATCTTTAGTGGAATGCTGAAGTTGTAAGTAGTTAATTCTAGCCATTAATTTTTCACGAATTTGTACATAAAATGAAGTGAAGAGATAGAGAAGGATTTGGAAGGAATGTGAGTAGAAAGAAGAAGTGAATAGAAATAAAATAGATCAATTAAAATAAGTGATGATAGCAAATAAGTAAACAAACAGAATGAGACTAGACAAATAGTAGATTAAGATTATGACTAATAGATATAGATACCTGATATAGACTTAAAGAGAATAAAATATAAATATAAATATAGAGAAGAATAAAGTAAATAACGTTATTAATAATAGATAGAAATAGAAGAAATATAGAATTATAGAAGAAATAAGTGATATATAGAGAAGAATATAGCATGCTACGACGAATATATATAAGTGAATATAAGTGAAGATATATATATATATATATATATATATATATATATATATATATATATAGTAGAGAAAGAAAAAAAAGAGATTTAGATTTGGCGATAATAACAGACGAGTAGTTTCTAAAAAGTAAATCCCTAAACAAGTAAGAACAGTTCGAGACGGATAGAAAATATCGTAGTCCAATGACTGAATATAGTGGTCCGTTTCACAAGTTAATCCTCGTTGGCAGTTCTAATAATAATAATAATAGTAATAAGTTTTAATAATAATAATAATAGTAATAGTTTAATAGTAATGATAGTAATAGTGGTAATAATATTAATAATGATAATAATAAGAATAATATAATACATAAATAATAAAGTAATTTTAATAACGCGCGATTATTTAATTTATAGTATTTTATATAAAGGATTATGACTTTAGCCAAAGTGATTTTGCTCCTGGTTGGCCACCATTGCGAATAACTGAGGTAGAATACCGATTATTACTATATTTAGAAGGATTAGACGTTTAGTCGAATATATTGATTTAAATAAAATAAGATTAGAATTTTGACACGAAGTGAATATTTAAAAAAAGAGAAGAAAGGAAAATATAAGTATGGGAAAGAATCGGATTTTTTTTTAAAATTTAAATTAATACAAATCAGACTTTTTATTGTTTTGTATATATTCTAGTAGGTAGTAAACTATGATAACTGGAAACAATTCACGGTTAGGATGAACGGCTAGTCGAGCAGCCGTTTAACAACCAACGCTCTGTCGAATCTTGAGGAAATACAAGTTCCATCGATTCATTACCCCTGAACTTTAAACGGGTTTTGGTTTCAGTTATCTAGCGATAGATAAATAAATAGCTGTTTTTCCTAGTATGATAGGATAATTAATTAAGTAATTGTAAATACATATACACATTTAAATATTGATATATTATAGTCATTGTACTCACCCTTGTAATTGTTGGTTATTGTTGTTTTACACATTGTTTATGGTAAGAATGTCACTGTCACTGTCCACAAGTCACTACACATAATGCCAGATTTAGCATAGCTTACTTAAGCAATAGCGTTGTTTATGAACTTAAGGTAACGCAAGTAACACCAAAAATAACGTGTTAAATCTTGAGCACCAAGAGACGAAAACGGGACACGTCACCGATTTTCAATCAAACATTTTAGTGCTTACGCCCGATAAACTTGTGAAAAGTGAACACACAAAAAGCGGCGACAAGGAATCGTTTTATCCTTGTGATATTATTGTGATTTAAACGCAAAACTTCCAAAAAATACACTAAAATTTTTGTTGTGTGGGATCACCGTGTTAACATTGAAGCAAGACAACGCCCGAATGGAAGAGCAAAGCGGATGTTTGAATTAATCTTGATTCAAAAAACGCTGAATTCGCGCTTCTCAATCAAAGTCATCCACATCGTTGCAAACTGGCTAAAAGAGAACTTTCATTTTCAGAAAGTGAAAATTTGGTGTAAATTTTTTTAATGAAGAAATTTGTGAAATTGTGATACTAATTTCTGTAGTCTATAGTATCATATATATATATATATATATATATATATATATATATATATATATATATATATATATATATATATATATATATATATATAATTTTCTTATTAGTGAGTTGTCATTTTATGGTAAAACCCCCGAAAGAGTATGATCGATACATTAACCTCTCGCATAGAAGTAGAAAACGTTCCCACTCATTACAGATGGTGAGTGGAAGGTGACTTCTTCAGTTCACTGTTTCATCCCCGTTACTAGGCTCGAACTGAAGTTGTTTACAATATTGCTAATTGGTGTTCTCTTAACAAACTTAATGTAAACATAAAGAAATGTAACATTTTATCGTTTACCAGAAACAAAAGTCAAATAGAGTTTGATTACTCAGTGAATCAGATCTTTGACGGATTAAATTCCGTCAAAGATCTTGGAGTTACATTTGACACGAAGTTTACATTTAATAACCATATACAGAACATAGTTAAGGAATCTCTCAAGGTATTAGTGTTCATAATTAGAATTGGAAAGGAATTTAACAATAGTACTACACTAACAAAAATGTATTATGCCTATGTCCGATCAAAACTGGAATATGCTGCTGTGATTTGGAATCCATCACAACAGCAATACAGACACCAACTGGAAAAGGTCCAATCTAAATTTATCAAATACTTGACGTACAAGACAACTAGAATCTATCCATATTATGAAAATTATCTAACATTAATAGACAACTTCTGTATCACTACACTTGAACAAAGGCAAAATGTGACAGATATGATTTTTCTCCATAAAATAGTACAAAACAAATTTAATTGTACGGATCTCATATCAACATTAAATTTTCATGTCCCGACACTTAAAACTCGTGCTAATAACTCTGGTCTGTTTTATTGGAATAAAGCAAGGACCAACGTATTATTGAAATCACCAATTTGGAGAATGTGTTCTACTTATAACAAAATATGTATCAAACACAAAGAAATTGACATCTGCAATATGAACTCTATGTTTAAGAAAACTATTGTAAATGTATTATGTAATACACCAACACTATAATTGGGCTTATGCCTGTTGTGTTGATGGCAAATAAATAAATAATAAAAAACTATGAGAAATCTCGAGTAAAATAAGACTTTAAAAAAACTTGCTGAAAAAGTTTTTACAATATTTACATCCTTCCTCTTTTCATTCAAATATAACATTTTTTCTTTCATTATGACCCCAACTATTATAAAAAGTACACATTCACTATTATAAAAAGTAAATACTCAAAAATGCCTTGTAAAATATTTTACAATATTGCGTTTCTTTCTCTGTTGAATCAAATGTTAACAGAACTTTCTTTCCATATAAATTTTTTATTATTCTGTCAACTACTGTCTGTTCCAATGATAGGTTAAAGGAACAGTAGAAAATTGTTTTTGAAATAACACGTGTAAGGATGCCATGACGAAAATTTATCATAAAAAAATTTCCACGTTGTTACGCAGCGGTACTATACCTTCGGAAGCTTGAAATTTTCCCTGAAATCCCCCTGACTAGTAGCAGAAATTCTGAAAATTCCGTAACTATTCTAGAAATTCTGAGAATTCCGTAACTTTTCTAGAAAGTTTAAATTCTCTGACTCTTCCAGGATATCTCGCTCACCTCGCCATCATGTATTTCAAGTAATACAAATCTCCTCATAACAAAGAGGTAACCAAAAGCTTCTTGATTTTTTAAATTGTTAACGCGATCCTTCTTTTTTCTCACTTCTTTTTCATCCTCCCTTATTTTTTTCATTTCTGGTCTCGAAGGGGGGTCCGGCCCCCCCTTGGCTATGTACCTGGTCCCATATAAAATATATCTATATTGTAATTTTTGTTTGGTAGTCTCGGAATTTTTCCCTTAACCAATTTCATTATAAAATGATTCTCTATGAAATAATCACGAAGTTCTTGCATATAGATAAGTGTAATACCGGACCTCATGGCACGTAAAGTAGCCTCGGTTTTGATGAAGGTAGAGATTAGGTTTGTACGGACACCTCTTTGCCCAATGTGGCCTCTAAGGTGTTGTAAAAGGAATCTCTTGAACTAAAGGACCTGGTCTCACGAGGACACCTCTTTCTCCCCAATGCAGCCTCCAGGGGAGGTTGTAGCTGGGAATCTCCTTCACCCAATGCGGCTGCCAGAGGTCAGGTGAGATCTCCCTTGTCCAATGCGACTTCGGGAGCAGGTGTTGTAGGTTATGTGATCAGTGCTTTACTGATAATTTGGTCCTCTTCTGACCTTTTATAGGTCATTTCTGGGTTCCTCCTCAGTTTCCGTCATGCAAGCTTCGTTCTCCTTGTTTACTGTATGTGCTTTCTACTTGAATTGATGTTTATAAACAATAGCACGTGTTCTGTGCTTGTAACATGTGCTTGAAAGGATAGTACACACTGAATGGTGGGGATCCTTACATCTCCACAGTGGAAAAGAATTAATCCACAAGATTATTTTTGAAAAACACATACGAAGCACTATCATGTTGTAACACAAAGTACTGATGCACTAGGGAAGCACTAAACATGTTTAAAACACTTCAGAACACGTGTAATAATATTGTAAGGATCCCCACGTTGCCGTACTATGCAATAACCACGTGTGAACTACATGTGTTAATAGTAAATAAAAACAAACAGACGACGGTCCCGAAGAGGAGTCGCTCACCATCTCCAACAGTCGGATGGACGAGAATCAACGAAGGAAGCCCACAATACAGGATAAAAGGGAACTGCACGCCTCGACCAACATCAGTCTTCCTAGATTGATCGAAACACCTAAAACCCCTCTCACGACGCTTGGTCACCGAGTTTCTTTCCTCTTTCTCACGACGCACGATCACCGAGAAAGAAACACCTAATCTAGACCCCTCTCACGATGCACGGTCACCGAGAGTACCTTACCTCAAAGTCCACGACGCTTGGTCACCGGGTTCCTATCTTAATCTTACCCAAGTAGATATTAGAGGAATTACTTATTATAATTATGTATATAAAAAGACTTTTTATAATAAAAAGGTGACGGGAAAGTCCAAATCCTGAGGACATTTTATTGCTCTACCCAAGAAATTTTACATGGTAGATTCGTCGGCGTCTATTTGCAGATTATAAAGGGACTTTCCTACGGGACGCTCTTTTTATTAAGGGGAAAAACGGATTTAGAACTTCTTAGTGTTAATATTACTAAAGGAGGAGGATCATATAGAAGATAGTATCCGTATTGTCATATACATTCTCATTACGGTAGATTGATTCATTTTAGGCTGGCAGGTATTTATGCCGAAAACTAGATCTGGGAAAAATACATATAAAGAAGGTGATAACAATATGGCAGAATAAGGCTCCCGTATACCGGTTAATATTCCTCATTTTACTAGATATTCTTGTCACAGTACAGACGACCCGGATCGATTTTTCATGCTGTTCGATCATTTGGCTTTACTTCAGGCATGGACCCCCGAAAAGAAGAAGGAAATTCTCCCAATGTATCTGCAGGACGTAGCTCTTGATTTTGTTCTACAATTTCCAAATCAGAACCAATTCGACACACTAAGTTACGATCAACTTAAAACCAATTAATTTCTCTGTCCCGCCCAAATTTACCAGCATATAAGGCGGTATTAGAAATTTTCCAAATGCAACAAAACGAACATGAGTCGGTCGATTCATATTTCCTAAGGAAATTAAGAGCCATCAGACAGCTAATGCCAGAAGCTTCGGAGGAACAGAAAATTCATTTTCTTTCGTTAGAACTACAAAGAAATTTACTGCAAAAGATAGCGTTAGAATCCTTTCCAACAATCTAACGCCTGCAATATCGACTTCATGAATTGGAAAACGCTCAGGACCTCATGCAGAAGAGGAAATATGTCGAATTGTTACAGGCAATTCATTCTTTAATTGGCCAACCTAACCGCCCCTGAACATTTCCTGTGAACGACTTTCATAGCCAGACGAATCCTAATTCATACTTGCCAACCTATATACAACAGCCAACTTCTATTGTGCATTATACCTAACCTGCTCCTTGTTATTCGCAATCATTACCTTCTGCACCTCCATTGCAGAGTATTTCCCCTCCACAATCAACTTCCTCTCCACTTGAAGTTTCAAATCCGCACCCCCACCAAAGTCAAAACCCGCCCTCGACCTCTTCACACGGACCTCACCAAACTGGCTAATCAAATGACCGAGTTATCATTAATGGTGGCACAGAATGCAATGAAGACCAATTTTAGGCATAACAACAGACGAAAAGCGAATGCGAAAAATACCAATAAAGGAGATAACGGTCGTAGAAAAACAACAATCTTGTAAAAGGCGTTAAAATTTCAGTATGCTCAATTTGTTATAAGAACTACGAAGCATCCACGTGTTGGAATAATCATAAAAATTCCAACCAAGGAAACGCATAACTGGGCTCTCAGGCCAAAGCCAAGCCTCGCGGGCCATACCAAAAAAGTCGGCCCGGGCCACACAGACACCACCACAATTAAAACGTAATGACATTCAAGAAAAGTAGGTAACAGTGGAAACTTTCAAGGATACGGACAGCAATTTTTTTACCCAGGCGACCTACAATGAAAACACCGAGAACATGTTAAGCTGGAAATAGAAAACAATAAACTATTGCTCAATATTAATGTAAATGCAAGTAGTCTACCAGCTATAATAGATATGGGTTCTAGTCTTAGTCTATGGTCAAGTCGGGACGTACCCCCAAATTGCAAATTGATAACATTTCAAACTCTATCAAGGGCATTGCTTACAAAGTTCTAACTTTAAAGTAGTTTTAATTAAATTTAAAATTGGCACCACCACGTTCTCACATTACTTCTGCATCATAGATGCTGACTTTTGGGACTTTTGGGAATCCGATTTTTGGGAATGACATTCTCACAAGACTTTTCTCTCAAATAGACTGGGAGAATAAATCCATATCGTTATATAGAAAACCTCGGAAACCTACGTTCACAATGAAAAAAAAGAATCGGAAAAAATGTCACAAGAAACTACTCACTCTTTACAGTTGCAAAGGATTGCAGACGTCATCACAGCCAGTAAAGTTACGATTCCGGTGAGGTCAAATTTCTACTTCCCTGTATCGATTCAAAGGGAAACAATTTATGACGCTGCATTTTATGTTACTCCACTACAATCACTATTAGACCGATACGGGTTACAGGCAATGATCATGAGAGCACCAAGTAACGACCTTACGTTATTAATTTCCAATCCTACGGCACGAATAATAACGCTAAATAAAGGGACACCAGTGGCGTATACAGAGGAGGATGTGGGAGAATTTTCGTTTAGAATAGAAGAAGATAAAATGAAAGCGTACCAATTTCGTACTCACGAAGAAATAGATGAAAGATTAAGACAAACCGCTAAAACCTTTAACATTGACCTTTTTGATATAAGTTCGGATTTACCGGAATATCAGCGAATAGCTGTAACCAACTTATTGTACAAATACAGGGTTGTGTTTTCTTACAGTTCAGAGGATATAGATTATGTTAGAGGATATGAGCACAAAATTCGTATAGGTAAAAGTGCGTCATTCCATCACCGTTCCCCACCAATTCCATTAGGAATTAGACACCAAATTGATAAGCAGTTACAACTGATAGATGCTAAAATTATAACTGAGACACAGACGAGTAATTTCTCTTCGCCTCTAATTGCGATCAAAAAGCCAAACAGTTCAGATTTCAGACTTGTGTTGAATCTACAGGCATGTAATAGCTATACCAAATATTTGAGCATCCCGTTCCAGTCTACAGAGGACGTTTTGCAGGTTTTAAAAGGAAAAACCCTAATAACAACGCTTGACATTTCTCAATCCTATTTCCAGATAAAATTGGATCCAAAAAGCACTATACATGACTTTTGAGTTAAATCATACCCACAAAAGCTATAAATTCCTTAGATGCGTAATGGGCCATTGTTCCTCTTCCCAATCTTTAACCATAGTAATTAAAATGCTATTAGACGGCTTACCAGAATGCATTACCAATTTCGCTGATGACATCGTCATTGGTTTTTATACGTGGGAACAACAACTCTCAGATTTGGAGCTTTTATTCCAACTATTGATGAAACACGACTTCCGAGCCAACCCCAAGAGGACGCACCCGTTATATAGAGAACTCCCAGTATAAGGATTCCTTGTATCCGGAGAAAAGATAAGCATCTAACCGAAAATAGCAAAGATCAAGAATTTTAAAAAGCCGACTCCTAAACGCATACTTAAGAGCTTTATTTGCCTATGCTCTTATCTACGAAGTCATATTAAGGACTCCACCACCAAGATAGAACCTTTCCAGCACTTACTAAGAATGCCAAATTTAAATGGACAGAAAAAATGATGAATTATTTCAGAAGTTGAAAGAAGACATTTTGAATGCCCCGTCTCTCTATCATTTCGACGAAAAGCTAGAGATAAGGCTTTACACAGATGCATCCTCACACCAGATCGGAGGGTCGTTAGCCTGTTATGATCCCAAAACAAACGAAGAAAGGATCGTTTCCTATTGTAGCAGACGTCTCACAAAAACTGAGACCAAGATCTGTCTGGGAAAAAGAATTGTACGCTATTATATATGCTTTACACAAATTCAGGTATTTCTTACTTAATCGTACATTTAAATTGTTTACAGACGCAAAATGGAGATGAGAAGTACTTCTCAGACTTAGCAATATCATTGACCTAGTCCAATGTGATGGTAGGTACCATAGGTATTGTTTGTCAAGATTCAAGGTGGAAGGCTCAAGTAAACCTAAAAAGCCAGCAACTAGAGGCGGATCAATAGCAGACTCTGAAAGAGCTGCAGCATTTGATAAATTAGGTCAATATTTAATTGAGAATGATGAATGCCAGTACACGTTGAAGGAATTACAAAAACTGTATAACGATCTGAACCCTAACGTGGAATCATACGATGACAGCCACCTGAAAAGAAAATTAATCGGGCGTTTTGGTTCCAACATACATGTAACAGATCTTCCCGGAAGAAGGGTCATAATTTGCTTCAGTGGAACAGCATCCATAATCCTGTCGGACGTCTGGTACCAAAATCGGCAAGTTGTTGAAACAGATGATGAATTGAGAGTGATCAAAACTTCAGCAGCAATAATTCGACGAACACTGAAATCTCAAGCTTATGATTGTTCTCAGTTTTCAACTCTTGAGCAAATTCAAACGGGAAGTCCAGGTCTTATTCCAGAATTACTGAAGACACTGCTTTTTCATTAAGCCTACCAGGATAACACAAGAAAATAAAAAAAAGTACTGAACGGAAAATCGCTGTTGCTCATTCCATAATTGCAGTATCTCGGCCAAAATCATTTGTGTCCCCTGTTCAATTTGGTACAGCAGTGTTCATTCACAGAAGGTTTGGGTCCAGGCTCTTAATTAACATACTGGCAAATATGGGGTTTTGCTCTTATAACGAAATATTAAAATTCGAAAAGTCAGTTATCAGGGAGGCCAAATTAAACATAAATCAGGGCTATGTTCAGTATGTCTTTGACAATGCTGATTACAATGTACATACTGTGGATGGTCATGCCACTTTTCATTCCATGGGTGGTGTACTGTGTGTGACACCTGATTCTGTACTCAGTGTTGACACCTGTGTACCTCGGAGGAATGTCAGAACAAAAGAAATTGAACACAGTGAGTTAACAGAATTACAGATATACAAACGTCCAGATACATCTGGGTATACACGTATAACTGCTTTAAATTGGAAAGTAATGCAAATTAAACCTTTATCAGCTATTACCACCCACACTTTGAATATGTTTTTGTTGTCTGGTATTTGGCTTAATGGTTCGTGTACCGATAGTAGGCCTGGTTGTAGTGGTTGTATGGAAAGGCTGCATGCTGGAAAACCGTATGAAACATAAGCAGTTTTGGCTCTTCCATTTGTGAATTTAGCACCCTCAAACCTTCCCATTATTTACACCGTTCTCCTTTATACTGCTCAGGAAGGTGCTAAGCAGGGTCAGGCTTGCACGATCAACCATTATATGCCAGGGCTCGGGAAATTGTAGCTGCAGCCCCTCTCAGTAGCCCTCTGAACTCACTATTCATTCGCCTTGGAGGGTTTCACTTTCTCCTTTCTTTTATAGGATGAGTAGGTCACATAATGGCTGAAAGTGGTTTGGAAGAGGTGTGGAGTCAAGTATACGCAAAAAACAGCATTCCGCAAATAATGCAGGGGAAAGCATATTCCAGATCTATTCGTGCTTTGTTCTTTTAGTCTCTCGTAATTTACTCAATGAACAATCTTTGATTGTGATTATGTTAAAAGCTCGTTTGTAATAACCTTAATGACGTCGTGTAGGGAGTACATATACTGGTGCATATACAGAGTATGGTCTTTGCACATCCCTCTTGGCCGAGGTCTGGAGAATAACTGATGTTTTCGCGCGCTTTTGGAACCCCGATGGGTAGGCGGAAGTGAAAGCCGGTAGTGTAGGGTATTGACCTTATTACTGTGTGACATCAGAAAAAGTCGGTGACGCGTTACCCAACAACTTTGGTGCCGCGGCGAGTAGACATTAGAGAAAATCGTCGACTAATAAAAAAGAACTTTGGAACCTGGATGGATAGGCGGAAGTGAAAGCTGGCGGGGGTAGGTGATTGACCTTAGTGCTATGTAACATCATAGAAAGCCGCTGATTAATAGAAAAGAACTTTGGCGCTGCGTAAGTTGAACACGTGATTACCCTGTGGATATGAAAATACTTTAAAACAGGGATGGATAACGTAACGTGACTGTAACGTAACGAAAATAGCTGTCTGTAAGAAAATTATTGGTTATTTAATTTCGGTAGGTACAAGACATAACACAAATTTTAGTTGAGGCACTAACGTTATTCGAGCATAAGTAACAAAGGGGAGGGAAAAATGGAGAATATCTTTCATTCTTCATCTTGCTTTGGCTCCATAGCGCTCTTCGCTGTCCACAACAAGAGTAGGATTAATTGATGTGAGACCTGTTCCATGAATGGGGGACGCAAGCTTATGAAAATCATATTATTAAAACAAAACTACATTTCTATAGCCTCAAAATAGCTACGAAATTGTGTGGTGGATGGCCACGTCATTGGCTAGCAGTCTGCATTTATTTTTGGGGTATTTCAGCGGAGTTTGCTGATTCTTAATCCACGTTTCCATTTGTTTCAAGTTTCAGGTCTTTATCATTCTTGGTTCAAAAGATATACGCAATCAAAATTTGGGTTCCGCAACTTTACGGACACACTGTATAATGTTATATTGCGGACAACGCATGCTGTATACACTAAGGATGACCAGAACTGGTTTTCGGCTCTGAACGGATCTAGAAGATCTTGTTCCGGAACCGGGTTGTGGGGTCCAGGTCTGGAACTGGTTTCTAAGATCCGGTTCTGGGACCTGTTCTGAATTTATGTACGAAATCGTATCGTAAAGAGGAACGTGTGAACTCAACTGATCAACCCTTCTCGAATATGGACTCGACTCGAGAGGCCAGTATCTTTTTTTCTTAAAAATACGACGCCACATTGCGAAGGGTATAATGTTTATAATGTGAAGTCACTCACAACACAACTGAGCCCGACTTATATTGTCTGTCGGTGCTCCATATTCCTTGTGGGACATATAAGCAAATATCTAATGAGACCGAGTTTCTTTTCTGTCCTTGCAAAAATTCAAAGATGAGAAGAAAATGCACAAAAATGGAACATGTGTAATCCGACCCGTGACCATTGTTCAAAGGCATCAGAAAAATGTATTAATCATAATAATATTGCACTGTCATTTAGAAACTTCGGGATCACTGGTTCATTAAATTATATCAGATTTTCAGTGATAAATCACATGACGTAGAAGACAAACGGTGACCTTGTCCTTCCTGAAATACATGCAAGTGCATGCACTCTTCCAAGTAGGCTAAAAATTCGAGATTTCTGTAATTACTGATCTCCAATTTATTAAAATATTAGTTGTGACCAATGAAAGGGCGTGGAACATAAAGGTTGGCTTATTAATAAGGAACTACATGTTATATATAGTGAATTAAAAATCGCTTTCCTCTTTCCCCCTCCCACTGAAAACCCGCGGAAATGTCTGAGTACGGGTGTGATTCCTGGTACAAGGCATCTCATGCAAAATGTGATTAACACTTTTTACATGGCATTCCACGAAAACGTTTACACCTGTAATACTGCGGAAACCGTTTGAAATTTAGCCTCTCAAATAATTAAACACAGCAAATAGCCATGGGGGAAATTTAGTAGCAAGATTTAAAGTTTTACAGGACCTGCCCCCTAAAAAAAACGGAGGGTGGAGGGGATCTCATAAATTTGAAATGGAAAGGTAGGTTAAAAGTGTGACTCAAAACTGGCAAAAATGAGCAACACTCAACAATAGAAACGACTTTTACTTGAAACTTTTCTTTTTCAGACCAACCGCGGCAAATTAAAAAAAAAATATTAATTTTAGTGTGTATCTCTGACTCTGAGAGAATTTATTTATAATGTCAACACAGTTTCAACCGTGTTTTCGACAGTTTCAGATAGCCTTAATGAAGGGGAGGTTGCATGAAAATTTCGATATAAAGGATGAATTATCCCTACGGATTTTGTGGAACCCTCACAGATCCAGCACTTGGAAACGGTTGAACCGAGAAAAAATATTTGAAGTGGAAGTTGTTGGTGTATTGATGAGTTCTAGTGACGTTTGCCAGTTTTCACTTGACCCTCCTTTCCATTTGAAATTTCTGAGTCCGCCATCCCTCTTTTCGGGAGAGGGAAATCCTGCAAAGATTTAAACATTGTCTACATATTTTTCCATGGCTATTTGTTATGTTCAATTATTCGTAAGGCTGAATAAACTGGTTTTCCACCCGGCTATTTCAGGTGTAATGTACTATAAACATTTTCGTGCAACGCCCTGTATTACAAATTTGTCGTTATTTTCTCAAGGTGCAACTGCTAGACCGGAGCTGCTGGGAAGCTGTGAACAGTGTGCTAGATGAAGCGGTGGAAGCGACAGGCAAGCGGCGGTCGTTTGTCTCGTTTCGCTAAACAAACTGGGCAACTTGGAAACTCATTGGCTAAACATGCAAACTGGCGAACTGCCACTGGTGGACCAAATTTTTTTTCTGGAGGGCACAAGCTGGTCTGGGCGGAAAGGGAACAAGCGTTTTGAAGGTCAACTTTGTGCCTTATTTATGGGTTTTCGGAGGGGTGTGTGTGGCAATTTCGGATCTAGGTCTGAAATCGGGTCTGAAAACGGAATCTGCAAAAACCGGTTTCTCCCGGAACCGAACTTTGTGGCCATCCCTAATATACACGTAGAAAGACTATCCTCACGCGCTTTCTATTTCCGCGTTCCTTCTTCGTTCCTTTAGTTCTGCAAGTATGTGCATCATTTGGGGCTGCAGGAGGGAACAATTCCCCCCCCCCGAGCTTGAGAAGCCCTTTCTTCTTAATAAATTGTAAACTAATATACCAATAAAAGACGTGAAACTTATGTTCATGAAGAATCTTACCCCCCTTCCTGGCAAAATCTGAAATGACGCTGTAGCTTGTAACAGCAATCTAGCAACTCAACGGTTCCTTGGTGTTCAGATATCATGCAAAAGGTCATGATCAGATGTGATCACCAGGTGTCTCGTAATACAGAAATGTTCCGAATTGTAACAAATGTAACATAATTAAGAAAGCCTCGTACGTCAGGCCAATATAAAACCCAAGCACATTTTCTACTACTTCTGGATTTATGAATTTAACATATATATATATATTTTTTTTTACTGAAAACGAATACGGATTGAGTTAACGAAAAACCGTTAGAGTATTTTATATTTTCTTTCATTAGTGAGGTACATATATTGATAGTGTAAAGTTCTGCTTATACATGTATAGGTAGAGGTAAATTATACATGGGAACGTTTCTTCCACTGCCCAATTTTATTATAAAAATCTCCTTATTATAAATGGTGTAATACATAGTCACTCTAATATAAATAGTTCACTAATACCTGGTAAAGAGAGGAAACCTAAGGCAGAGTAGCCTAGGGAAAGCTCTCCATAGAGCTCCGAGCAAGCTAGATAAAGCGAATTTAGATCAGAAATGCTCCATGCAAGCAGAGGGGGTTTTGAAAGCCTCCACGTAAGCTGGATGGCTGAGGTTAAGAGTCCCACAGAGTTCCGAGCAAACTAAGTGGGCAGGAAAGGAGGTCGCCGAGCAAGCTAAAGGCTTTGCGTTAGGTAGCTGCTAAAACTCCAAGCAAGCTAAAGGATTAGAGGTGGTCAGCCAAAAACTGATAGCACTTAGTGTCGTCCTCCTGGTTTTAAGCTGCTCTAGTGTGACAGTGGCATAGGTGTTCCTTCGTCACTACAGACTGAAAAAAATGCCTTCTCCGTACAGCGGTATATTATACAAATATACGAAATCCTCTTGCTTACTACAGAAATCAGTACGGAGCATACGTTATCCATACGCTACAAAGGCACTACCTTAGATGTTATATCATGCCATTTCAGGATGTCTGATATCTAACAGTCTTCCTTATATTACATACATGTATATATGTTACCTTTGTCAACTATATGTTATATACGTCCATTTGTATGCGAGATTCTGACCGCCTATATTGTTTCATACGGAAAGTACGTATAGATGGAACACTTATACAGAGTATTATAAAACATGCGTTTTCAGCAGTATTAAGTCCAAATACTACAGGATTTACAAATGTAACGTACGATTTTATGTACGCCACATACAATTTTTTTCTCAGTGCATGAACAGTGATATCGCTGGTGTTCCCATTGTCTGTTATTGTAGTAATTCGTATGGGCTTATACATATTTTTATAAATATGTGCACATGTTGGTTGTTAGTAAATACAGTCATGTGAGGAATATTACAAAATATTTCAATTGTATACTGATTTAATGCCAGGGTTGAAAAAACATGTTTTTTTTAAAAAAAAAAGACAAAAAGAACGTTTTTTATGTTTAAAACATGTTTTTTGTTTAAAACGTTTTAAACGTTTAAAACAAAGTACTTTGTTTAAAACAAAAAAAAATGTTTAAAATGTTTATTTTGTTTAAAACAATAATCTAAATAGGCATATATATTACATTTTTACACTCTTAGGTATTGCTTGCCATTTATATTCAACCGCTAGATCAAATTTCGGGAACTTCCCTAATCTCGATCCGCCCAAATGTTCAATTCCGGCGAAAGAAATCAGGATTTTCCCGATCTCCGTTCACGGAATATGTAGTTTAGTTTCTTTGTGTTACGTTCTACTGGTCGTCTGCATTCTTAATCTTTAAACGCCCATTGACGCAGCTGCTGTGTCAGGGCTTTAAACGTCAATGGCTCAGTCTTAAACCTCAAATTAAGGCTGGGAGATGGTTTTGGTACCAATTTATTCCTGAAAGATGCAGGTTTGCTGGTGTGCATTTTATGTATAGGGTAGGAGGGTAAATATCGTGTTTTTTTTTTTTCAAAAGATTTTCGGGGGGCCATTCCCCCTCTTGGGGATAGATTCATAAAAATTGTTACGTGAAGCAATGAAGAAGGCCACTACATGGTAATATCGTGTATTTGTACTTCTTGCTTATGTGGGGAGCAGGGAGGGGCAAAGTTACCCAATTTTTGGAGTTTAAGTTTTTTGGCGTAAATTGCATTTATTTTTACAACAAACATCAATAGCTCAGCCTTTAATTAAACTAGAAAGATGATTTGGTACCAAAGTATTTTTGAGGGATGAAGCTTTCCGTCAGTAGCATTTTATGTATATAGGGGGTACGTATGTATTGCCGAGAAAGGGAAGATGAAGTTCGTTTTTTAATTTTTCATAAAATGTTTTTCATCAGGTTTTGGCAGGTATTCCTCTCCCCTTTGTGGTACATTCATAAAAATTTGTATGTGAAGCAATGAGGTAGTCCCCTAATGATAGTAACCTGTATATGTACTTGTTGTTTATAGAGGAAGAGGGGGTCAAATTTGGTTAATTTACATTTATTTTCTGGACGGTCCCATATAACACAAGATATATTTCACTGAAGTGGTCTAGAAGCATAATTCTTGTTCGTATACATGATGTGTGCAGCAAAAATGATTTGCATATGGACATGGTACTATAGTGGGGGAGGGGAGAGAATGTCTAATTCAATGAATATTTTCTGCGCATATTTTTTTTTTTTTTTTTTGAAAATATTTCCTACATACAACGAATTCATTACGCAATGGCAGCAATGGCTACCATTTCTTATATTATTGTCACAAGTATGTGGCCTACACATTCATCATTTTGTCAGCGTAGGGTGACTGTAAGGGTTGCCAGGAGCCCGCAAAGTCAATATTTTTATATTTTTAATGATTTTTATGTCTGTTCTTTTTCTACGAATATGGCGAGAATTTCACGAATGTTACCTCATTGGAATTTGTGGTCCATAAGCTTTCCAATGGTGTATAACTCATGACTCTGTGATAATTAGGGGGTCATCAGAGCCCCGAACGTGAGAGTCTACCATTTTGTTAAAATCCCTGGTGGGCGTCTAGAGTTAATTGTGTGGTTATGGCGTAGACATTAATCATTATTAGCTACCCATGTTGCAGATAGAGATGTATCTTGAAAACTGTTTAGTTAAAGTATGTCATTTGCTTCTTGTAGGCTAGTCACTGCTCTTTTCTATGAGTTGTATTGTATTTGTCAGAGCATTTCTTCTAGCTTATGATGTGAGAACTCTTCATTATTGTGGAAATTATAGTGATCAAAAAATACCCAAGTTTTGGATTTGTGAATTTGTATCTTAGAATAGTGTATAGTGTGTTTAACCTCCGTTATTCTTGGAAATTAAGAAATGTTGAAATACTTCATTTGAATTTCTGTTGGTTTAGTTATACGCACATTGATGTGCAGAATTTCGTTCAGTAATTGCTGTTATAATAAGAATATAACTCTGCTTGTAATTTACTCCATGCACAAATCCTGCGGAGGATGGGTTGTTTGTTAGAAAATTAAATTAACTTACTCAATCTGATATTTTAGTTGTTTTAAACATGTTCAACTACCATAATAAAAAACACGTTTAAAACAATTTGTTTAAAACGTTTAAAACAAACTGAATAAAACAACAGCCCTCGTTTTAAACATGTTTTAAACACTTGCTTTAAACATTTTGTTTTAGACATATCAACCCTATTTAATGCTATTTTGATACAGTACCTAAAATCAAACATGTTAAAATTACTTACCCTTAAAAGAGAGGGAAATCTTCGAAAGGAAAGTGGCATTTGCGTGCCGAAAACACTTTCTAAGACCATCTGTGCGTGTCGAAAATGTAGTAAAATATTGACCTGTAAATGAAGTTGAAATAAATAAATTATACGACTCCTATTATTGGCGTATATTTTTTCAAAAAACTTTCTTTAGGCTAAGTGAAACGATGATTAAAGCAAGTAAATGATGATGGAAGAATTGGTGGAACGAGAAAGTGGGAGGGAACGGGAGTGCCCCGTGAAAATCCACGGACACGATGTTGTCCACTGCAAACTCACTTGGTCAAGGGAAAATTGACAAAGTAATACTCAGTGGAATAACATGATTAATAGTAATTGCGAAGAACTTAGTTGGCTCTACTGTGTTGCTCTGAAGATCAAGTCGACATAAGAGAGTCTCTAAGCCATAATATCATTGGTGGTATTGATCAGTAACATGTCGAATCAATTACTCGTAACTGCCTTTACCTGCTTTTGCAACTTCTTTGTCTCGGAGAGACGGATGGTGAATTTGAGGATGTATGTGATGAAATCTTCAACAAAAGCTTTTTAGCATTGCTCAAGATATAGTGTTTTTGAGTTCTAGTGGTTACAAACATATTGGAATTGGAGTAGCTGTACATCAGGCCACACGCCTAAAAGACTTAATATAGTTACTTCATGCAGCTGGACACAGCATAAGCTACGAATTAGTCTTGAGGATAGATACAACAATAGCGAATAAAGCAATTAAGTGCTGTTATTACAATGGTGAAGTTTTTGTACCAGTTAACTTTATATAGCTAAATTTCCTGGATGTATCGTATATGCAAATGACAACATTGACAATAATGAAGAAACTCTTGGTGACAAAGGTACTTTCCACGCCTCTCAGACTACTGTTTTTAGACGAAGTATGCCATTTGAAGAAGCCTCTATTATTGAGTTTCAACCAGGCAGGTCAAAATCTTTACTCATTCGGCCAGGGATGTTTGGGCTAAAGGATGGTAAAATGAAGAAGAAACCGACTTCCAAATTTCTAAGCCAAGTGGCACTGGAACATTTTGAAGCAGACCCAAATCAAATAAAACATTCAGCTAACCAGGACCTCTCCTGTGCAGACTAGAAACTTCTGCAAGAGTAGAGCTCACTTATCCTTGTAGTAGAAATGTATGTTTTTGTTGAAACAGTCCTTTTGAACTCATCCTGTAGGATGAGAATACCATTTTACAAGCAATAACTGTTACAGAAATAAAGTTAGCTCGAAAACGAAGTTCTATTTTTATTTGTGGTGAAACGCCATCCTAAAACGATGTATCACACGACCCCCTTCTCATTTAAAATTTTAAACCTGAATCCAAGATGGCGGACTTCAGAATGGTTGCCATAGTAGTACTACATCCTATCAAATTTGGCTCTATAACTGTTACCTGTACGCAAGATATGGCCTCATTTCCTCAACTTGTTTTAAAATTAAACGGTCGTATGCAAAATTCTCCTCTGTCGAGTAGGTGTTTGATCTTATGACGTCATTTAAAATAATTAGATGAACTTTTCATTGACATCCACCCTAATACGTTTCCAAAAGAACACTTTTATGAAAAAAAAAAACTGATTTCCTGCTTTTAACAAAACATGCTAGCAAATGTGATTTTGAAGCTCTTTCCTAAAATTGGCCTCCAGACTAAAAAATAAACGTAGGAAGTACACTTTTAGAATTCCTCTTTGTCTTTCTAATGTTAATGGCATATTCTCAACGGTATCTAACTTTGCCTTTGAGAGAATGAAATCCTATTCAGTGTATTTTTAAAATAAAAGTTTTTATATATTTTTTGCATTCTCCCAGTTCGATATCGCAATCATCGTTGGTGATCATTAGACACGGTACTACCTGTAACATGAACCGGAGACGCTGTTGAAACTTCTCATGCTGTAGCCCGCTGAAATTGTAATTAGTTGTACCTCATATGCTGCTGTTCAAATTTTGAGTTCGGACGCCTTCCAGCCATTTGATATTGATGATGCAACTTTCAAAAGCAGCACTGTCGAATAATTTCTCTCTCTACGATTATTGCATCTGGCTTTCATGTTTGTATTTTGCGATTACTTGTTCTGTGTTTGTATCTTCACTTTTGGTGTGGGTAAACATTCATGTACGATGACATGAAACTTACGCATATGCTCATTTTTTTTAAACAGAAAAGAGTTATAATAAAATTCATTTATTAAGATAAAGATTTGTGACGAAATTTATTCTTCTAAATAATACTTTTGAATATTGAAGGATGTTCTATTTTGAAACTATGCGAAATGCTACAAAGCGTTTCATATATGAGTCGCGAAAGTTATTTATTTCAATTGTTTACCACTTTTTGTTGATTCTAGAAGTTTCATTTTTTCAGTACTTCTTTCTCTTTTAACAGAAATATACAAGACAGGAATTAGATCGTCAGAAGTTAGTTAGAGTGAGTGAGAATTTCCGTGTAATCGCGTTAGGAATTCCTGTTCCGAAGTACACTGGAAACCCTTTGGATCCTCCATTGCGTTCACGATTTCAGGGAAAAGAAATTAATACAGAAAGTTTCCAGGTAAGTTAATTACATATTTTGTTCAAACAGTATTTAATTCAGCAGCTGTAAGTTATTAAACGCATGATAGAAGTAATCTTATTCTATTCAGATTCCATCAGAAAGAGTTTGCGTTTCAAGGCAAACTTTTAACCTAGAGAAGAGTGATGTTTTCTCAAGCTTCACTAGAACTAAGAGAGGATGATCAGCCCTAAGCAAACTAATGTCAATGAGCCTCTTTATATGGGACTTTCGTGGATCTTCGGTCAACCTCAATGTTGGTGCTAGTGTCTTCCTTCTATAGTAATTTGTTGACAGTTGATCTGTCCTCTACTGCTGTTGTTGTTATCCTATGTGGTTAGAATATTATACTCATCTGGTGGAGGTAAAAGGTAATGTGGAAGACTTTTTTATAACGAAAATCAATTTCACTAGTACGGAGTGATAAGCTCCGTCTGAGGTAGTCCTCAGTCCAAGCAGGATCGCTGTAGTGACGTCATTTCCCTCAAGGCAGCAAAATCATTAGCGATTATATCAATGCCTATAAACCATTCCACTGATAGATACTGGGAAACCACTGGAATTCACTGTTTGCACATCATTGCCGCTTTTTTAATTAGAGAGTTTCTCTCTGATTGGTAGAGAAATTTCAATTGTAACTTCTTATTGCGATCTTGATATCAGTCTGTGATGAATTACACAAAAATACTCGAAAAGCAGATTGACCATGATAACGACAAGGGTGATTGCCGGCATAATCGTGGAAAGTAAAACTCAAGATCTCAAGACTTCCAAAAGTACATTCCCACCTTGAATTCTCCCTTCTGTGCAGTAGTGGGCAACCCAAAATTCAGGGTCGTTGGATGGTAGCGATTTAGAAAGGTGTTGGACCAAACCACAATTTTGTTACAAATATATCAGTGTGGCAAACTGCAAATAAGAGAATAAAACAAAATGTTAAGAATGACGATATTATTATGGTGAGAGCAATGGATGACGTAAAAAGTTACAAAATGATCTTACATAAACAGTTCAAAAAAGATGAATGGTAAGAAATAGATACCAGAGGAAAGCAATTTCTCTCCTTTAAAAAAAATCTCGTAAAAAAGAAGAAGGTTACATAATGTAAAAGTCTTAATAAAAAATCCTAACAGCACAAAAGCAAACATCCACGCGAAACGGAAAGAGAAACATACACAGAATAAGGGGCACCAGTGGCGTAGCAGACTTGCGGACCTCCATGCAAGATAATGAGATGGGACCCTAGTTGTAAACCCTATTATTATTATTATTATTATTATTATTATTATTATTATTATTATTATTATTATTATTATTATTATTGAAAACTCGTTTCGTTTTCAAAATCTCTGGCTCTGCCTAAGAGCATGTCTGCGTATAATCGTCATGTGTGCACTTTTTGTTAATGAGCGGTCCCAAAGGCCAAAATGGATGGAAATCTCAGAGAGAGAGAGAGATAGAGAGAGGAACATGATAAACTTTCTTATGATATATTCTTATAAAGTTCGAAGCACTTGATTTTTTTTTTTGGAACAGAAAAATTCTGGCGGTTAATAAATAACAGTATATAATATTGTAAATTCGGAAGTAGATTTATTTACATTGCAATTTATAGTGATACAAAATTGTAGTTAGAAGACATTATTGTAAAAAGTAAGTTTTATTTCATCATCCACTGCAAGTCTAGGGGGCCACCTATATCTCGCCCTTGCGAATATCGATATCGAAAATTTAAGATGCGATGTGTGTCAATATCGATATATTGATATATCGCACAGGCCTAGATCCGACAAATGATGTTTAAAATCTGCTGTAATCAACAATCAAAAATAAATATGTTCTTCCATTTCCATACCCAAGGTTGAGTGAGAAGGGGATGAACCTGAACAAAAATTCTAAGCCAAAAGATTTGTTAAAATAAAAGTATTTATACTTCCCCCTTAATAGAAAACTACTATTGTAATTTACCTTTTAGTTCTGTTTCTGATTGACATAAGAAATCAGCGACATTGCACATACTTTACACAGTATAGCGATATACTCTATGATTTTCACAACTAAGCAAACTGGAAAATGAAATTCCTTGATTTTAAAGTGGAATGTTCTACAAAATAATCATAATTCATTGTCCTTATTTCTATCAGAACTTTTGCCACAGACTCACAAGCACGTTTGGGTGAATCGAGTTGTTTGCCCGAGATATATGTGATAGCGTGGTACTGAATGTGCTCAATATTTCAGGGAAGTTTTATGTGCGAAGCTCAAAGGGTTCTGGAAGTACAGCCACTAGAAGGTCACATGGAGGTATATGTTATAGTCTATTTCAGTACATGATGTTATGATCCCTGATGACATTCCAGCTGTCAATGTCTTCAATGGGGAATAAGAACAGTAAGGTGAAACATTTCAGCTTATTAAGTTCCGGAAACAAATCGTGAGTTATCTCTTTCGGTTCAAATTTCAATAAGACAAGGAGATCTTGAACCCCTTCAATGATGTTTAAAGACTTGTTTTTGGTTCAGTGAAGCGAGGAAAGCATCTTTAACTTTGTTTTCAAGTAACCAAAATATATCCTTTGATTACATTTCGATTAATCCCATTAAGTTGGGATATGTGAACAGATTTTCCATTAGTATTACTAATCAGCAACTGTTAAATATCCTACAGCACAGAGAAAATCCAGTCCTCAAATCATCTGATCATGGTGTTTAAAACCAAATCGTAGGCTTCAAAGTATTTTTCACGTAATATTCTTTCGATGCTAAACATGACCAGTGTCGTATTTTGCCGTATCAAGTGCCGTAGTTAGTTCTCTGCCGTGGTAATGTAGGACTCAAATTTTCTGCGTTCTCCAAAACTTTATCATAAACTTGAACGAAGAAGTTTCGACTGAAAGGAATTAATGCTTTGTTACTTCTCCTCGTCTACTCATGACTTCAGCTTCAGCACTGATATTACTTTTCGGTAATTGTTTGGAACAATGTTCTGTCAAGGAAAATCTGAAAATATATACTATTACACACGTACTTGTTATTGCTTTGGTTTTTCCTTTTTCTCGTACTCGTTCGTTCGTGGAATATGCACCATGAGTGACGTTAGGAATAATAAGAAGGTATTTCACCAGCAAAGGGGATCTATAATTTTTTAGTGTTCTCCATTTTTTGGAATTCAGATGCTCTCTAATCAATCTAAACAATGTGCAGGACAGAAGAACAGAAACTTTTGGAGTAAGCAAGAGCTCCGTTCGACTATACTTGACTCTAGGGAGCCGAGAAATCAAGTTTCTTTTTTTCTCGTTCATTTATGTATTTGTTCGTTGTCACTCACTCGATGGACACTAAGCTCAACAGGGTTGGGTGAGGAGCAGAGAAGGACAACGGGGAAACGAAATAATACTGTTTATGTTCCTGTTATTTTACCCTAGTTTATTTGACAGAATGTTATCTCTACAGTGTTTGTATGGTAGTTGAAAGCGGAAGAAAGAAGGAAAAAAGCTATTGGGAGGTAGGGGTGATCGATGAAAAACAAAAGCAGCACACACGGTCTTTGGAAGTAGAATGTTACTTTTATTATTCCATCGTTGTCAATAATTGATTCCACGGAAAAACTGAGAGTGGTTATTCATTACTTGATTTCTATTATTTTTAATACGTCGTGAAATTTTTAATTGATACTTCCCTAAATATTGACCGGGCGGTTCGGACGCCTCTGGTTGTAGATAATGGATGAGAATTCAAAGACCGCATTTTAGCCATCGTAAATGTCGGCTTCAGCGTCGCACAAGCAGCGGTAAGTGTTTGAGTTCCCACAAGGGCCTCAGCGATGGGTAAAGCGATATCGGGAAACTGGAGAATCTGCTAGACGTCCAGGTAGTACGAGAAAACGTGTAACAATACAAGAGCAAGGTAATCAGTAGAGTACATATGTAGGTTCTGCCCCACTTTGCCCCCTTCCACCCCCTAACTACCAAAAAATTATGAACCCGCCACTGACTTTAACACAGAGGGATACCCCAAAGTGCGATTGAATATGCTTTTATGACATTTAAAACCATAAAAACTTACATCTAAAATATTACAATGGAATCCTACACAAAATATATTTATTGCATCTTAATCTCCAGTTTATAAGCTTTCATTTGACACTTGAATCATGAAAATCCGTTAATAATTAGCTTTAAAAACTCAATAAGAATGAATACATACAACTCCGGAACAGGTGATCTGTCACTGATTCATTTGAACGATTCCAGTACCAGCACAGGACCATCCAATCCGATTCTCTTTCCTTCTCCTCATTCCAACATACATATATGCATACACATAGAGTCTTATAGCAGCTGCAACATGTTTTCTTTCTTTTTATAAGCAACTCCGCCAGCATTAACTCCGCCAGCATTAACCCAGATGAAACCTTTGCCGGAGTGTCTGTCTTCGATTTCTTGATTCAAGGTTATTCCTCATGAAAATTTTTGAACGGACAACTTCAACTATGCAAATTAAAAAACTTTCCGTGTTACTTAGCTAGCATGAACGAGAAACTGTTTAAATAAACCCGCCAACGAAACTAATGTTTTACCATGCAGTGTATCCAACCCAATATATTTTTTCGGAACGTTCCAGGATTTTAATTTTTCAAGATATCGCTTTAAAAATTAAGCGGGATGAATTCACCCCATTACTAATAAATATGATAATTGTTAAAAATGAGTTGGCAACACTGGGGAGTCCCACCCCCAAATAACGTTATTATTTAATTCCTCGGTCCCTAATTAACCGATTTCAAAAATTCAAACGGCAAATGAATACTAATAACATAACCAATTTTCTAAAATGCATAAATGGCTGCATAACCCACAGGATACTTTTTCCTTTTTCAATATCTCCACAAAATTTCAACAAATCGAAAAAATAAAAATACTACCATAAGTCAAATAAAATTCTAAGACTTTTTTAAAGAATAACATTTTCCCGAAAACTCAAAAATAAACCCGTAAAAAATCCCGAAATTTTGAACTTGCTATAAAATCGTCAAATAACCGATTTTCAAAATTCAAACGGTAATTGATAGAGAAACCAATTGAAATTTTTTGAATGCATTGTGGGTTGCATACCTCTAAGGATAATATTCCGAATTTGTTATATCTCCGTTGTTTATTAACCGATTTTCAAAATTCAAACGATTTCAATAGACAAATAAATTTCCTATCTATTGAATGTCTTATAAATTGCATAACTCTAAGGATATAATTACAAAAAGCATAAATAAACCCCTTATTTATATATGTATCTTTAAAATTCAAATGACATTGTGTTCTATATATCCAAAGGTCTTAGTTTTTTATAGTCTGATACTATAAAAACACTTAAAATTACAAGTTCGGATATTGATAATGAACACTTATACACTTAAAATTACAAGTTTTATTTTTTGGATTCATTTCTAAAGTAAAACTGATGTATTTTATAACCATTATCTAAATCTTTCAAACCTTCATACTTAACAAGCAGCTTATACTTTTTCAAATCTTTCAATACTTGCTCAGTTTCATCATTATATCTTTGTGGTAATAACGTCTTATATTTCTCATCTAAATGTACTAAAACTCTTTGACCATAACGCTGTGTTTGAATCAATTTCCATAATGTTATCTCGTACGCTTTACCTTTTTCTAACTCATCTATGCGAAGGAATCTCAATGCTTTAACATCATTTTTCTTATTCAAATAATTAGCCATAGTTTATTTATTATAAGTAAAATGTTCGTTTTATGAGAAATTCATAAAACCAATCCTCATTTACATACATAAAATTTACATAAAATTTACATACAGAACTCAACAGTTGGATAATTATCTTTTAAACCAGTGTATTTGATTTTTATTCCATCTTTAACGATCTCATCAATCATTTTATCTGATAAGTGTTTTGTAAATCTAGGTGGAAGAAATACCTTAAACTCTTCACATTCAACTAAAATACTCTTCCCAAACTTAGTTTTAATCTTTTCCATTTTCACAATCTTATATTCTGTATTTAATTCTAATTCTCTTAATCCAATAACTTGTTTTTGTTCAAGACTTCCAAGTTTATTTAAAAGCTCAATATGACTCGACATCGTATTTATTATATAGAAAATCAACGAACACTCTTCAATTTTTATCTTCACCAAAAAATATTTAATCATTTTTTATCAATTTTGTTTATGGAAATACATTTAACTATCTAAAACTCTTCTACTACTTTCTCATTCTTAGGATCATATGTAAAGTTCTTTTGCCCAATTAAAATCGCATAACATATTGCATTAGCACCCACAGCTTCTGCAAAGTCTACTACAATCTTTATGTTTGTTCTCTCATTTACCGATACATTCTTCCTCTTACTACAATTAATCACATACATTGGTCTGTTATCTATAAACTCTTTAGGATCATAGTACATTTCGATATTGCCACATGTTATTCTCTTAAATGCAGTATAATCTTCGTACATCTTAAAATAATCCTTGTTAGCAATATCTAAGTTTCTTGATTCTTTTGGAAATACCTCATTCCTTCCATTCTTAAGATAGATATTCTTTACCTTACAATGATCAAACTTACTTGCATCTGCTGTTTGTTTGCCACTTCTATCAGTTTGGAACATTACAATTACAAAATCAGGCATATCAAATTGTCTAGAATTAAATTGAGTAGTAACATCAAACTCCAAGAAAGAACCTACAACAGTCTTTTGAACACATTGATAAGTATGGAATGAGAACATGATTTTAGGTTCTTTAAGAATATTCAACTTTAACTTGTTTTCATAATTAGATTCGTATTCAACAATAGGCATTCTTATCTCCATACTTTTTATTGTTATTTTTCCATCATGAGGAGCTGCTGCACCTGCTCCTGATCCAGTCCATTTATACAAGACATCGTTATTGTTGTTAGCTTTTGTAAATGTTATTCTCAATCCGCCTTTCCACATAACCTCTTTATAATCACTTAAAAAGCCAGGAATTAATCTTAATGGATATAAAACACTAAAGTCCTTTCTTAGACCAAGTTTATCATCTGTTTCAAATCCTGCTTGTTTTAGATATTCAACTTCTGGTTTGGAAATCTTTAATGTTCCAATAGCTGTAGATGTTATTCCTGGTAGCTCAATCTTATCTATAACAACACCATGCTTTCTAACCTCAATTTGAGAAAAGAAGAATGGTAAGAAGTTATCTACAAGTTTTATAGTATCATTTGCACCAAATGTTCCTCCGACTGATGCACCAACAACTTCAAAAGTCATATGACAATCTGCTTTGTGTGGATGTATAAAGCCATCCCCCACGTCGAAATCAAACTCAATATCTTTGTTAGCTTCATTCAAATTATTAAATGTTCTTGTGTTAGCTTTAAAGCTTTGTAACTCGTAACTCTCAACACTATCCATTTATTATAAAGAAAATCTTGAAACAACGCTTTTATGGGATATACCCATAAAAGAATCATACATAATAACAATTAAAAACTTATAATCCCCATCCCAACTTAACCTTAGCATTCATAGCAGTACCAACCCCAAAAGCAGCTAATCGTTCACCAATTGACGCATCACTACTAAATGCTCTTTTCCATGCTTTACTTTCTAGTTCCTTATCTGCAATATGTCTTGACTCTGTATCTTTATTATCTCTGTAGTATATATCGTGTTCTTTACAAGCCTCATCTAATGGGTTAATACCTTCATCACCTCTCTCTAACCTTTCTTGAAGCTTCGTAAAAGGCCCGCAAAATCTAAAACCTGGAATATGTAACTCTGGTATCCCTTTCATGTTTAAAATCTTATTCATTAGTCCTTTCCCAAGCTTCTTATCATTCCAGAATCGTGGTGGTAATGTATTTAAGATCTTAATCAAATAACCTATACCTTTTGGATCATTAGGAATAAATTGTGAAAGCTTATTATTAATCATACTCACTATACCTACTTTCTCATTATAAAAGTTATTATTACCAGCCTTTTCTTCTCCATCTATAACTATTAACCGATCAATTAACTTTCTCACATCATCCATCCATATATATTCTTTAGGTATCTCTGTATATTGTTTAATTCCTTCACCAGTCCTTTTAGGAGTTGGAGGTAAAGATGGTTTAATATAATTATCCCAAATAGGCTTGATAATATTAATGTACTTAGAACCTCTATTAGATGCTACTTTTTTATCTCGATTATATTTTTGGAAGGCAGCATCTGATTCTATTATTATTTCCTTGTAGTGTTCAAAATCATCATCATCATAATCTTCAATGTTTTTATTAGTATTCATCGTTAACAATTCCCATAGACCTTCTGTTCCCTTATAAGTTTTACCATTAATTATCAAATCATCACCATTCACTTTAACTTCAGAATTTCGTATCTTATTTATTATTTTTCCATCTTCTACAGTTCTTATTCCAAACACACTATCATTTCTTTTACTATAATATTTCGTTGCAATCTTACCAAATGATTGTGCTGTTGTTAAAGGCTCTACTCCTTCAACTTTGTCTTTAATTTGTTTTCTCATTTGTTTTATTTCTCCTGTTATAGGCGTATCACTACTACTTGGGGAACTATCATAAGTTATCTTTTTAGGTGTTTCTAGTAGACTAGGATCTATTGAAACTGTCTTATGTACAACTGGAACAAGTTCAGTTATTAGATTTTTATTTTGTTCTGCTACTTCTTTGATCTCACTTCCCAAGTTTTGAATAGCATCAATTACAGGTTGCTCTTGTGTTTTAAATTTATCATATATACCTGCTCTTTCTTTCTTCCAAGATTTGAAGCCCTTTATCAAGAACTCCTTTAACTTGATATTCTTATTAATATCTTTCTCATCCATTTATTATATAGAAAACGAACAAACGTCAATAAACGTCAAAGAACAGAAATAAACGTTAATAAACGTCAAAGAACATAAATAAACGTCAATAAACGTCAAAGAACATAAATAAACGTCAATAAACATCAAACGTTCAAGAAGTGTTTTATCTTGTTCCTATACTTACCATTGTTTACCTTCCTTGTCATATCAATTACTATAAAACCATAATCATCTTGCCAACATTTTGAACATATCTTTTTAAATTTATCATAAGACATATCTCCTCCAACAAACTCATTATACACATGTTTAAGATTAGTATCATCTTGTCTGAATATGCATAGGAAGTTAACGTTATCTCTTATAAGCTGTTTAGGTACTTTTGAATATGTTTGTGCAAGATAGAAACAGTCTAAATGTCTATGCCTACCTCTTGTAAAGTAATTTCTAACAGTATCTTGATTTTCCAAAATGTAATCGTCAAACACTACTACAGAGTATTTTTCACATTCATCAATAGGTACAATAGAATCATTACCGCTTAAGAACGTTGCTATTTGTTTCTTAAACTTTAGTTCTGCCTTTTCAAATCGATCTTTTAACTGCTCATACTTTGGCTGATTCATGCTTTTAGAATATATATAGAAGTAATTATTGTTTAACCAACCTGGCTGTAATAAAAAATTAAATAACAAAAACGTCTTACCACACCCCGATGAACCTACGATAAGACAACGAATATCATCAGGTATAAGCTCTCCATTTCTTTTCTTAACTGTTGTTTCTTTTATCATCTCTTTTACATCCCAATTAATAGTTTTCTTACTCATTTATTATAGAGAAAATCGACTCTTTTATGATCTTATATCTTTAAGTTGTTCTCTGATCTTAAGCAACGTATCTTTTATATATTCGTTATCCATTTCACCATTTAATGTTATTATCATCTCTAACTGTTCTTTAAATGAGTTAATACAAGTGACAATGGTTTTATATTCGTCTTTTCTTTTGCTTATGTTTAACTTAGAAGACAAACCTGTTATTATAGCACTTCCAGTTGCAAGAGACGTTGTTAATATTGAGTAAATTGTTACAGGTATAAAAATATTAATAAATCCAGTTGTTGCAGAAAGTATGACTGATAACGTGATCAAAGTGTAGTATGCATATTTAACAATTCGTAGTTTTCTCTTTTTCTTCTTTAAACTGTATTCTAACTTTTGAATAACATCTTCTATTAACTTGATTACTTTCTCTCTTGGAATATCTCTAGGTAAATCAAACTCATTCATTTATTATATAATAAATGGCTAAGGTATTTAAGTTAACGAGTGATACTTCTGTTTTAAAGAAGAAACTCCATTACGAATTAGACAACAGTAGCAACTATTTAAGTATAGGACTAGTTGGGTTTTACAGTACATATCTGACACCAAACATAACAACAGAAAAAAACAGTTTCTCATATGGTAATAGACAAGTTTTTATACCGGAAGGGCAATATAATTTAAAATCACTTAATGAATATTTAAAATCTCAATCTATCAACATAACATTATCAGAAGATCATTTAAGAAATAGAGTTAAAATTGAAACTGATAGTAATGATGTTACAATTGGGAGTATAGGCACTGTCCTCGGGTTTAATGTTTTTGAAGTTTTAGAGAAGAACAAAACACATATTGGAAGTAAGTTGCCAAAGTTTCATCCGTTTGATACTATAAATGTTCACTGTAATATAGCAGATGGCATGTTTGTTAAAGATACAGAATACACACATAGAGAAACAGGGATCATAGCATCATTTAAAACAGATGCCGAGTTTAAACATAGCATCATTTACGAGCCTACTTATCCATTATTTTTCCCTATATCCAAAGACAAGGTTGACAATTTTGAGATAAGGATAAAAGATGAGAATGATTCCTTAATTGATTTTGGTGGAGCAACAACAACTGTATTTTTACAAACTAAGATTTTCTCTTAAATAAATAGGAAGATGTGTTCTATTAAAGGTTGTATGTTTAGTGTTCCTTATAACGAACTAAAGGATTTAAATATTGATCATGTATTACAAAGAAACAACTTAACGATAAATCTAAGAAAATTAAAGAAGGTAAAGGAATGGATTTAACTTTAACTACTGCACAAATGAAAAAGATTAAGAAAGAGCATATGGGTGGTTTTATCTTTACAATTCCAGCCATTTTAGCAGCTTTAGGAGCAGTTGGCTCATTAGCAAGTGGTGCAGCAGCGATTACTAAAACTGTACTGGATGCTAAGAAGAATAAACAAGAACTTGAAGAACAAAAAAGACACAATATGGCTATGGAAGAAAAGCAAGGGGCAGGTAAACCAAAGAAGTCAAAAAACTAAAACCATTGACCAACTTCGATATAGAGAGGTTGGTTAAAGAATTAAAGATAAAACAATTTAGAGGTGTATTTATGAGTGATGAACTTCCACAAAAACCCTATATAAATGAATGTGGTGTAGTTAACTTTGATAAATCAGAAAACATTGGTACTCATTGGATATGCTATTGGAAAGATAACAACATAAAGTACGTGTTCGATTCTTATGGTGGTGTTCCTCCTAAGCAGCTAGTACAATATCTTGGTACCAAAAACTTATTTTACAATGACGAACGAATACAAGACTTTAATTCAGTTATATGTGGTCATCTTTGTGTTAAGGTTTTAAATCTTCTAAATCAAGGGTATTCTTTTAGTGATGTTATGTATATGATTAAAAATGATTAAATATTATTAAGTTTAAGTACTTTTATGGTTTATATTCATAAAAGTTTTGTTTTAAGATAAATATGGAAGCTATACACAATAGATTTTTAGATTATTTTGAGAAGCATGAGGATGAACTAGATGTACTAGATAGATATAATTTTTATGAGTATTTTAAGTATGTTAGCGAGATAGACTTAAAAGATAAAAAAATGTATATGATGTTATTGATTTTTGGAGAATGTTAATACCTAAATTATTGTATACGGAAGAAGAGTTGGTAAAGTTACGTCCAATAATTACCTTAAAGGATATGTTGAAAAATTATAGTTCTAGACCATTAAAATGCAGTAGTTGTGGTAGTAAGTCATTAACAAAAGGTAGGGGTACATACATTTGTGATGATTGTTCTGTAGCAAATGGTTTTGTTTACAGTACTTGTGAAGGAATGAGAGCTTGTGTAAGAAAACCATGGTATGATACTATAAAAAGATTTAAGTTACAATTATCTCGTTTACAAGCTTTACAGTATAGAATTATATCTGAGGAGGTGTTCAAGGTTTTAAATGATGAATTTAGAGATATATCAAAAGATTTAATATCAACAAAAGATGTTTTAAAAGTATTAAAGAAAAACAAATACACAAAATATTATGATGATGTTTATTTAATACACTATCACCTTACCGATCAAAAACCATTAAACTTACGACAGATGGAAGAAACACTTATAGACGACTTCGAAAACTTATACAAAACCTTTAAAGAACTGTATCCAAAAAGAGTATTGTTTATTAACTTGAAATGTGTATTATATTATGTGTTGAAAAAGCACGATGTTCATGTTGATATTGATTTTAAACATTCATCTAAACAAATAGAGATGTTAAAGAAATGTTTTGAAAAATTAGGATGGACATTTTCTGTATAATAAATGAGTATGGATATATTTGGTAATGTTAAAGATAGAAAAGATAATGTTGATATTAGTGAAGAAAAATTAAAATTGTTGGAGAATTTAAATGATGTTGTTAGCGTAAGTGAACTTAGATCAATAGAAGCTCAATTAGAGAACGATAGAAAACGATTTGAAGATGCATTAGAAACGTTACAAGACACATACGTCAAGAAAGAAGATTTTCAAAAGGTTAGGATGGATACTACTAAATTGATTATGCAGAAAGAAACTGTACCTCTACTATATCGATTAAGAGCTAAAAACGTTAAGGAGCCAATCTTTAGAATATTTAATCTTTCTAATGGTTACAAATTTCTCTATAATGGGAAAATAATGCACATGGATTTAAGTTTGGATAAATACTTTATAGAGATATATTTGAATGATACTTTGATTGAAAATATACCTTTTAACTTTAACAAGAACGATATAATTACGATTAAACCAACTAAAAATTCAGCTATGGAAGAAGGTCAATTATTGTTTGTTGTAATGTACATAGAAAGAGAGCTTTCCTAAAGACGTATAATTTTTAGGTAATGATAAATTTAAAAATTTTTTTTGTTGATTTTCTATACAATAAATAATGATGATGTATTGTGTTAAGTGTAAGAAATTGACAGATACGGGGAAAGATACCATTAGAATTGAACAAACAAAGAATGGAAGATATCTAAAGAAAGGTATTTGTTCTGTATGTGGTGTTACTAAAACTCAATTCGTTAAAAAGCCCGATTGACTAGAAGAAGGTAAAGGTGTTAGAGAAGACATTATAGAAGAAATTCATAAACCATCTAGAAAAAACTTTGACAGATTAAGCGTAGTTATAAAAGGTATCGATGATCTTTGGCAAGCTGATCTTGTTGAAATGGATAGTGGAGTATTAAAAGATGTTTCTAAATTAAATAAAGGTTATAAGTATTTGCTAACGATTATAGATGTGTTTTCAAAATATGCATTTGCTGTTCCTGTTAAAGATAAGAGTGGGAAGAATGTTACAGAAGCATTCGAATCCATATTAAAAACGAGAAAACCTAGTAACTTACAAACTGATCAAGGAAAAGAGTTTTATAATAAAGAATTTAAGAAGTTAATGGATGAAAATAAGATTAATCATTACTCAACCTATAGTGGTAAGAAAGCTTCTGTTGTTCAGAAATTTAATCGAACACTTAAACAGAACATGTGGAAAAGGTTCACAACACAAGGGAATTACAAATGGATAGAGATATTACCAACACTAGTTAAAGAGTATAATCATCAAATTCATAGAACAATTGGTTTAAAACCTATAGAAGTCAATAAGAAGAATGAGCGAACAATATTGGAAAAAGTGTATCAAAAAGAATATAGGCGTGTTAAACCCAAATACAAATTAGGTGATCATGTTCGTATAAGTAAGTCGAAAGGGTTATTTGAGAAAGGATATACACCTAATTGGTCAACAGAAGTATTTGTTATTAGTGAAGTTATTCCATCCAATCCACCTACCTATAGAATTAAAGATTTAGAAGAAGAGGATGTGCAAGGTAGATTTTATGAACCAGAACTATTAAAGACGAAACATAAAGATGAATACTTGGTAGAAAAGGTGTTAAGAAGGAAAGGTGATAAAGTATATGTTAAATGGCTAGGTTTTGATGATTCGCACAATAGTTGGATAGATAAAAGTAATGTTTTAGTGTAAATATAAATGTTTGTCTTTTATGGTTATTATTCCATAAAAGCTAATCAAAAATGAAATAAATAATTATTTTTAAATAATAAATATGAGTACTATGGATAATTCGTATAGTTTAAATGATATTTGCTATGAACAGATTAAAGATGATTACTGGTACGGTCTGTTTGGTGATTTTAAGTTGATTATAGATAAAAAAAACTGGTTACTTCAATGCTACTAAACTGTGTCAAGATGGTCGGAAAAGATTTGATAATTGGTTAAGGAACAAAGAATCGCAAGAGTTGATAAGATACTACGATCAAAAAATAACCGACTCCTCATATACGAGGAATCGCTCTAAGTATCTAGTAAAAGGTGGAGGAGATACAGAAACAAATGTTATTATTTCCGGAACATACGTCTATAGGAAAATATTTCTTGCTATTGCTTTTTGGATTTCACAAGATTTTTATGACAGGTGTTATGATATTATAGAAGACTATTTCTCTAAAGACTTTAAACAATATAAGGATAACAACGATCAATTTCAAACAAGACTACAAGAAATAGAACAAATGAATGAATTACGTATAAACAATGAGAAACAAGAAAAGGAAATAAATCATCTTAAAACAATCGCAGCACCATATACTGATGATGTTTCAAAAGATAATTGTCTAATCATATATAAGAAGAACAAACCTAATGATCCTTTCCCTTATTATGCTATCAGATGTCAAAAGAGAAGTCTATATAAGCCTCTTAATGAAGCAGAAGAAAAATATCCGAATCATGTAATAATATATGAAAAGTTTAGAGATCCTAACAGTATTAAGTTATTCAATCTAATGCAACAAGAACTAGATATTCGTAAAGGTAAGGGTAATGAGTTTTGGACGCCACTATCAGAAAAAGAATTGATTAAAGAAATTGATTGTTTATATGATAGGTTATTATCTGATAATTAATGTTAATATTAAATAATTAAAGTTACAACTTTTATGATATAATAATCATAAAAGATAATTAAGGCTACAACTTTTATGATATAATAATCATAAAAGTTAATTAGTTAAACATTAAACAAACCATCTGCTGTAACATCGAATGCTAAATTCAATATACTACCTAAATCAGGATTATTACGGTATTTTCTTATTATAACTCTCCAATCTACATAATGTCTAAATAAATATATAAACTCTACAGAGAGGTGTTGAAAAATTGAAATGTTATGCCAATGAACTTTGTCTTTGAACTCTGCAATAAATCCTTCTGTTAAATTTTGAAATATTGAAATTATTTCCCAATCTACTTTGTCAGCGTAATCTCTTATAAGGTTTTCTGATAAATGTTGAGTTCCAGATAAGCGTCCCCAAGAAACTTTATCTGCATGTTTTCGTATAAAGGCTTCAGAGAGTTTGCTTCCATAAGATATAGCATCAAAATCAACTTTATCTATAAACTCATTAATAAATTCTTCAGATAGCTTTTGATTATACGATACTTCTTTCCAATCAACTCTATCTGCAAATTCTCTTATAAAGTCTTCTGATAAGTCTTGGCTTCCTGAAATAATCTCCCAATCAACTTTATCAGCTAATTCTCTTATAAACTCTTCCGATAACTTTTTCCATAAACATATTTCGCTCAAATTAACTTTCTGCAGATATTTGCGTATGAAATCTTCTGTAATGTGATCATAGTTATATTCCTCCTCATAATCATCATAACCTATAGATAACCATTGTTCATTAGTCAGTGAATCTAATATCTCATCTGACAAATTCATAACATTTGCATAGATAATGTTTTGTATAAGAAATGAGTTGTTTTCTTTAGTGGCTTTCTTGAACAAATGATCTAACATACCTATGGAGATGCTAAAATTTATTTTGTCTTCATCATTATAACCACCAATATCTAAATATTTACATACACAATCAAATACAGGTTTGTAAGATAATATTTCCTTAGCAGTAGTCATATTCGTTTTTTATTCTTAGATTTTAAATTTATTTCATTTTTGTCGGTTTTCTATATAATAAATATGGAGAAAGAATTTGATTTATTACATGATAGACTTAAACTTATTCATCATGATCTTAAACTCTTAGCAGCACTACTAGAGAAGCAAATAATGTTAAAGGAAAAAGAATTATTAATAATGCAACAAAAAACATCTGATTTGAATAGTGATGATGAATATAAATATGGTAGTGATGATTATGATGATGATGATGATGAGTAAGTTTACAAAAATGTTTTAATTTTTAATATGTGTATATGTAACTTTGATGGGTTATTCCCATGAAAGTTTTAGACTAACACGCAGTTTAAACATATGTAGGCACATGCAGATGTTTGAACGATGTGTTAAAAAAAATGGATGAAAATGAAGTAAAAAATTTTGGTGTAGGTAAGAATTGAAGAGTATAAAGATTTTCTATATATTAAATAAGATGAGTTATTATAATAGATTTACTGTAGTAGAGTTAAGGCGACAATGTAAAGAAAAGGGAATCAAAAGATATTCTCGATTAAGAAAAGCAGAACTAATAAACCTTCTTAAACAATATGACGATGAACAAAGCAGAAGACAGATTAGAGATATATTCCCATTTAAAGAAGAAGTAATTGAAGAACCGAAACCAGCACGTATACCTATAAAAGTAGAATTAGAAGAAACAGCATTCAAGAAGCGCTTACAAACCGTTAAAGTTGAAAACACAGGAGGATATAAAGACCCAATAAAATTTTTAGATACAAGTGGAAGAGTTGCTATTAACAAAATCAAAGAGGAATTAAAATTTCATCCAGTTAAAGTAAACCTTGTTCTCATTTGTGATTATATTAAAGATAAAGAAATACAAGAACGCAATTTCAAAACATCAAACGAGAGAATATTAGAATCAACTGACTTAAGTGAATATATATCTTATGCCAAACAAAAACTTAGAAGAGAAATGGAAGAATTTCAAGGCCGAGGATCAGGATGGACGTTACATCAAATTAAACACCTAGAAATCAGATTAAATAAGTATGTACCATTAAGAGCTTCTTCCTATATTGAACTTCCAAAGCAGATTAAAGATAAGAAAGCAGTAATGAATATTCAAAATAAAGATAATAAATGTTTCTTATATTCTATTGCAAGTTATTTAAAACCTATTGATAGAACCGTTTCAAAAAATCCTCAAAGACCCTCTCATTATAAACAACTTGTTAATGAATTACAAAAGAAATATTGTGATGGTATTGAGTTTCCTGTACAGTTAAAAGATATAGTTAAGTTTGAAAAAAGAAGTAATATCTCCATCAATGTTTACAGCTATGACAAGAACTATAATGTATATCCACTTCAAATCACAAAAAATAAGCAGGAAACTCATATCAATTTATTATATGTAAAAGATGAAAAAAACAGTCATTTTTGTTGGATAAAAGACTTATCACGATTAATAAGAAGTCAAGTGACAAAACATGAGGAAAAACTATACTTTTGTGATAGATGTTTAACAAGACACTTTAGAAATGAGAAGCAGTTGCAAAAACACGAATTAGATTGTAAAGAGCATGAGGCTGTTAGAATAGAACTTCCAAAACCATACGACAATCAAATAGAATTTAAAAACTATAATCGATCTTTGAGAGTTCCATTTACGATAATAGCTGACTTTGAATGTATCTTATGTAAGTTAAAAATAGAGCATAATTGTAGTAAAACAGTAAAATATCAAAAGCATGAAACAATGAGTTTTTGTTACTATGTCAAATATTCAAATGGGGACTATAAAGCTCCTGTTAGTTATATAGGTCCGGATGCTGCGAAAGTATTTATTGAAATGTTACAAAAAGAAGCAATAGAAATTATGAAAATATATAAAAGGGTAGTTGATATGATCCCGCTTAGTGAGGAGGAAATAGAAGTTTATAACAGTTCGGATACTTGTCATATATGTGAGAAAAACTTGAATGACTTACCACCAGCTGTTGAGAAAAAAATAAATATACTGAAGAAGAAAATACAGTTCTACAAGGATAAAGATGATATGAGTGAAAAAGTAGAAGAATGGAAGCATGAGTTAAGAAAATGTTTGTATAAGATAAATAAAAATAAAGCAAAGGTAAGAGATCATGATCATTTAACTGGAAAGTTTAGAGGTGCAGCTCACAGTTATTGCAATTTAAACTATAAAAATCCCAACTTTGTTCCTGTATTTCTTCACAACTTAACTGGTTATGATACGCATTTGTTTATTAGGGAGTTAGCTTATGATACACAGAAAATTAAACTGATTGCAAACAATGAGGAAAGGTACATAACATATGAAAAATATGTAAAATTAGGCTCAGAAAAAGATGGAATAAACTTAAGATTTGTTGATTCATTTAGATTTATGCCAAAGAGTTTAGCAGAGTTAACAAAGAATTTAAAGCCAGAACAATTTCGAGAAACATTGAAGTTTTTTCCAATTGATAAGCTTGATCTAGTTACTACAAAAGGCGATTATCCATATGACTTTTATGATTCATTTGAAAAATTGAAAGAACCTGTTCCATTATCTCCAGACAAATTTACAAACAAATTAACAGGAGAAAAAATAAGTCCTGAACGCCATAAGCTTCATGTACGAGTTTGTAAAGAATTCGATCTGAAAATAGGGGAAGATTTAATTGAACATTATAACAAAACAGATGTCCTTCAATTAACAGATATATTTGAAAACTTTAGAGATGTGTGTTTAAAGCATATGGATTAGATCCTGCTTGGTATTATACAGCACCAGGTCTATCGTGGGACGCAATGTTAAAGATGACTAAAATTAACTTAGAAATGTTGACTGATTATGATAAAATACTAATGTTAGAAAAGGGTATACGAGGAGGAATCTCACAATGCAGTAAAAGATATGTAAAAGCTAACAACAAATATATGCAAGATTATAATAAAGATGAGTGTTAAACATACCTAGCATATCTAGACGCAAACAACTTATATGGATGGGCTATGAGTCAATACATGCCTTATAAAGATTTTAAGTGGGTTAAACCTTACATAGATATAATGAACATTCCGGATGACTCAGAAACTGGTTACATATTAGAAGTAGATTTAGAATATCCAAAGCATTTACATAACAAGCATTCTGATTTACCATTAGCTCCAGAGAATATGTGTCCACCAGAATCTAAACAATCAAAACTACTAACGACACTTTATAATAAGGAAAGATATGTAATTCACTATAGGAACTTAAAACTATATATGTCACTTGGAATGAGATTAAAGAAAGTGCATAGAATATTAGAATTCAAACAATCAGACTGGTTAAAGAAATACATTGATTTAAATACAAATATGAGAACGCAAGCTAAAAACAAGTTTGAAGAAGATTTTTATAAGCTCATGAATAACTCGGTATTTGGAAAAACAATGGAAAATATTAGAAAGAGGCAGCCCATACAATTAGAATGTGATCCTAAGAGGGTAGAAGCATTAATTGCAAAACCTAATTTTGATTACAGAACAATATTTAGTGAGAACTTGTGTGCTATACATATGAAAAAAGAGCGATTAACGTTTAATAAGCCAATATATGTTGGTATGAGTGTGTTAGAGCTATCCAAGCTATTAATGTATGATTTTCACTATAACACGATGAAGCCGAAATATGGAAACAATATAGATTTATGTTATATGGATACCGATAGCTTTATATATGAGATTGAGACTGAAGACTTTTATAAAGATATAGCAGAAATAGTTGACCAGTTTGATACGAGTGAATACAAGGAAAATAATATATATGGGCTGCCACTAATAAACAAAAAAGCAATAGGTAAGATGAAAGATGAGAATAAAGGTAAGATAATGACAGAGTTTATTGGATTGAGATCAAAGATGTATGCTTATAGAGTAGAAAATAAAGAAGAGAAAAAGGCTAAAGGAGTAACTAAAGCTGTAATATCAAAGGAGTTGCAGTTTGATGGTTATAAAGAAAGTTTATTTAAAAATGTTAAAACGTATAAAGACATAAACCTCATTAGAAGTTATAAGCATGATATATATAGTATAACCGTTCATAAGCTAGCATTAGATTCTTCAGATGATAAAAGATATATACTACGAGATGGTGTAAATACGCTAGCTTGGGGGCATTATAAGATAGAAGAGGAGTAGATGTAATTATATGTAGTGTAGTTTTAGTTATAAGCTTTAGATGTAAGTTTTTATGGTTTTAAATGTCATAAAAGCATATTCAATCTCACTTTGGGGTATCCCTCTGTGTTAAAGTGTAATGGTTAGTGGCGGGTTCATAATTTTTTGGTAGTTAGGGGTGGAAGGGGGGGCGAAGTGGGACAGAACCTACATATGTACTCTACTACTGAATTCTCCCTTCTGTGCAGTAGTGGGCAACCCAAAATTCAGGGTCGTTGGATGGTAGCGATTTAGAAAGGTGTTGGACCAAACCACAATTTTGTTACAAATATATCAGTGTGGCAAACTGCAAATAAGAGAATAAAACAAAATGTTAAGAATGACGATATTATTATGGTGAGAGCAATGGATGACGTAAAAAGTTACAAAATGATCTTACATAAACAGTTCAAAAAAGATGAATGGTAAGAAATAGATACCAGAGGAAAGCAATTTCTCTCCTTTAAAAAAAATCTCGTAAAAAAGAAGAAGGTTACATAATGTAAAAGTCTTAATAAAAAATCCTAACAGCACAAAAGCAAACATCCACGCGAAACGGAAAGAGAAACATACACAGAATAAGGGACACCAGTGGCGTAGCAGACTTGCGGACCTCCATGCAAGATAATGAGATGGGACCCTAGTTGTAAACCCTATTATTATTATTATTATTATTATTATTATTATTATTATTATTATTATTATTATTATTATTATTATTATTATTATTGAAAACTCGTTTCGTTTTCAAAATCTCTGGCTCTGCCTAAGAGCATGTCTGCGTATAATCGTCATGTGTGCACTTTTTGTTAATGAGCGGTCCCAAAGGCCAAAATGGATGGAAATCTCAGAGAGAGAGAGAGAGAGAGATAGAGAGAGGAACATGATAAACTTTCTTATGATATATTCTTATAAAGTTCGAAGCACTTGATTTTTTTTTTTTTGGAACAGAAAAATTCTGGCGGTTAAGAAATAACGTATATAATATTGTAAATTCGGAAGTAGATTTATTTACATTGCAATTTATAGTGATACAAAATTGTAGTTAGAAGACATTATTGTAAAAAGTAAGTTTTATTTCATCATCCACTGCAAGTCTAGGGGGCCACCTATATCTCGCCCTTGCGAATATCGATATCGAAAATTTAAGATGCGATGTGTGTCAATATCGATATATTGATATATCGCACAGGCCTAGATCCGACAAATGATGTTTAAAATCTGCTGTAATCAACAATCAAAAATAAATATGTTCTTCCATTTCCATACCCAAGGTTGAGTGGGAAGGGGATGAACCTGAACAAAAATTCTAAGCCAAAAGATTTGTTAAAATAAAAGTATTTATACTTCCTCCTTAATAGAAAACTACTATTGTAATTTACCTTTTAGTTCTGTTTCTGATTGACATAAGAAATCAGCGACATTGCACATACTTTACACAGTATAGCGATATACTCTATGATTTTCACAACTAAGCAAACTGGAAAATGAAATTCCTTGATTTTAAAGTGGAATGTTCTACAAAATAATCATAATTCATTGTCCTTATTTCTATCAGAACTTTTGCCACAGACTCACAAGCACGTTTGGGTGAATCGAGTTGTTTGCCCGAGATATATGTGATAGCGTGGTACTGAATGTGCTCAATATTTCAGGGAAGTTTTATGTGCGAAGCTCAAAGGGTTCTGGAAGTACAGCCACTAGAAGGTCACATGGAGGTATATGTTATAGTCTATTTCAGTACATGATGTTATGATCCCTGATGACATTCCAGCTGTCAATGTCTTCAATGGGGAATAAGAACAGTAAGGTGAAACATTTCAGCTTATTAAGTTCCGGAAACAAATCGTGAGTTATCTCTTTCGGTTCAAATTTCAATAAGACAAGGAGATCTTGAACCCCTTCAATGATGTTTAAAGACTTGTTTTTGGTTCAGTGAAGCGAGGAAAGCATCTTTAACTTTGTTTTCAAGTAACCAAAATATATCCTTTGATTACATTTCGATTAATCCCATTAAGTTGGGATATGTGAACAGATTTTCCATTAGTATTACTAATCAGCAACTGTTAAATATCCTACAGCACAGAGAAAATCCAGTCCTCAAATCATCTGATCATGGTGTTTAAAACCAAATCGTAGGCTTCAAAGTATTTTTCACGTAATATTCTTTCGATGCTAAACATGACCAGTGTCGTATTTTGCCGTATCAAGTGCCGTAGTTAGTTCTCTGCCGTGGTAATGTAGGACTCAAATTTTCTGCGTTCTCCAAAACTTTATCATAAACTTGAACGAAGAAGTTTCGACTGAAAGGAATTAATGCATTGTTACTTCTCCTCGTCTATTCATGACTTCAGCTTCAGCACTGATATTACTTTTCGGTAATTGTTTGGAACAATGTTCTGTCAAGGAAAATCTGAAAATATATACTATTACACACGTACTTGTTATTACTTTGGTTTTTCCTTTTTCTCGTACTCGTTCGTTCGTGGAATATGCACCATGAGTGACGTTAGGAATAATAAGAAGGTATTTCACCAGCAAAGGGGATCTATAATTTTTTAGTGTTCTCCATTTTTTGGAATTCAGATGCTCTCTAATCAATCTAAACAATGTGCAGGACAGAAGAACAGAAACTTTTGGAGTAAGCAAGAGCTCCGTTCGACTATACTTGACTCTAGGGAGCCGAGAAATCAAGTTTCTTTTTTTCTCGTTCATTTATGTATTTGTTCGTTGTCACTCACTCGATGGACACTAAGCTCAACAGGGTTGGGTGAGGAGCAGAGAAGGACAACGGGGAAACGAAATAATACTGTTTATGTTCCTGTTATTTTACCCTAGTTTATTTGACAGAATGTTATCTCTACAGTGTTTGTATGGTAGTTGAAAGCGGAAGAAAGAAGGAAAAAAGCTATTGGGAGGTAGGGGTGATCGATGAAAAACAAAAGCAGCACACACGGTCTTTGGAAGTAGAATGTTACTTTTATTATTCCATCGTTGTCAATAATTGATTCCACGGAAAAACTGAGAGTGGTTATTCATTACTTGATTTCTATTATTTTTAATACGTCGTGAAATTTTTAATTGATACTTCTCTAAATATTGACCGGGCGGTTCGGACGCCTCTGGTTGTAGATAATGGATGAGAATTCAAAGACCGCATTTTAGCCATCGTAAATGTCGGCTTCAGCGTCGCACAAGCAGCGGTAAGTGTTTGAGTTCCCACAAGGGCCTCAGCGATGGGTAAAGCGATATCGGGAAACTGGAGAATCTGCTAGACGTCCAGGTAGTACGAGAAAACGTGTAACAATACAAGAGCAAGGTAATCGGCTCGGTGACCGGTGACAGGTGAACAGTATGTGCACATTCTTCGGAATGTCAGGCTCCCATTCAGTCGTCCAGATGTCTCGGTAGTTCAGAAATGGCTGGTGCATCAGGCTGATCTGGATGTTCTGGATTGGTCCCCGCGTGGTGCCGACATAAACCCGATCGAGAATGCGTGGGCGGAAGTTAAAAAAGTTATGAAGGAACACTGGCCTAATCCGTCACTCACCACGAAAACAGAATTATGGAATTTAATTTCTGATGCCTTGGAGGAAGTTACTGAGAGCGAGCGTCACCTTCGAACTCTCATTGAAGGAATGCCGAGAAGGATCCAGGTGGTTATTAATGCCAAGGGACATTAGAGTTCCTATTAATCGGATAACAAAACAGCCCTTTTTAAGGCTAACAAATATATTCGAAAAGATTCCTCACTTGGTCTGAATGCAGAGGTTTCAATCACTATACAGAAGAAACCACGTCTTTTTTAAATAAAAATCTCAGCTATAGGAGATACGAGCTCAGAACACTTAATTTGAAACCCAGCGCCTTTCCGCTACTCCATGGCATCTCCGTCAAGATTCACTGGACGGAATTATATTCTACTTATCTGTGTCTAGGAAGAACATATTGGAATAGCTTGAAAGTAGCATTCTTGAACGAAAGTCTAGTCATGTAAAAGCAGATATTACGAAAACCTAACCTTCCGCTTTAGTTTAGCGCACTATCACTTTTTTCTCCTTACTTCTTTTTCAAATACATAAGTGCACATCGTTTTACTTTACTGTTATTATTCAGTACAGTATTTTACAGTTTAGGTAATGTTATGTTTTGTCGTTTCTGTTCTCTCTTCATCTTCAACGTTTAGATTTATTCCAGACTAGGGATGCGCAAAACCGGTTTTTATAAAAACCGGAAACTGGTTTCAAGAAAAACCGAAATTCGAAAAACCGACATTCCCGTTTCTCCAAACCGGTTTGGTTTCTCACTAAAATTGGTTTAGGTTTTCTCCAAAACCGCCGATTCGGTTTTCCGCCGAAAACTTTTCCGGTCTTTTCCCCGAAACCGGTTTCCGTTTTCTCCAGAAGGTTGTTCTGTTTTTCAGTGAAACCGGTTTCGGTTTTCTCCAAAACCGGTTCGGTTTTCACCGAAAACTAAAAAACCAAAACTTTTTTTCATAACACATAAAACTGTTTCAGTGGAAACGGAATGGGTTTCCGAACAACGAAACACTATTCTAGTCATTAATAGAACCAGTTTTGGAGAAACTGAAACCAATTTCGATGAAAAACTGAACCGGTTGTGGAGAAAATCGAAATCGTTTTCGGTAAAAAGAAAGAAACCGGAACCGGATTTCAAGAAAATCGAAACCGGATTAGGTGAAAACGGGTTTCGGCGAAAAATCTGTTTTTTTGAAGATCTTCAAAAACCTTTTTCGGTTTTCCTAAAAACCGGCAACCGAAAAAACTTTTTGTGCCCACCAGTATTTCAGACTTTAAAGTAAATAATACAAACTAACAATTTATAACAGTTCCAGTGTGACATTACACGGTGCAATCCGTAATACGTGGGATTCCAAATCCAAAGATAGTTGTTTCGAATCCTGGTATGGGATGCTTTTGAGTACGCATTGTCATCGCTTCTCCGAATTTTGAGAGTAATTCCTCTGTTAATTTTCGTGAAATCACATTGATTATTATTATTATTATTAATAATATAGCTTTTCATTATTATTAATTGCAAGAAACAACACAATGCTCTTTATTGTCTGTATTCTTCACTCACAACTAGACTTCATATCAAAAGCACATGGAGGTATGGGTTACATTTTAATGATATGTCCCATTCTTTATAATTTGTATGTTACCGGTACAAGAACACAAATTACGAACAATTACATTGTAAATTTCTTACAGTATATGTTATGTATGCTAACAAACTTTAAATATGGGCAAATTCTGAAAGATCTGTTTAATTACCCCATGCCGAAAACGTCGCCAACACCTAGTAGTCGACTTGCCGGTAAATGCCTATCGTTGATATAGCGACGCGCTGGAGAAGCGCCGCTAGTGAGCAACTGGCGGCAAGGTTCATCGAGTTGAAACAGGTATCTAGAGTCGGGATGTTGAAGTTACTACCGCGTACCAGCGAGGACTTCATTTTGGTCCACGCTTCTTCGATTCGTCGCGGAGAATCGCTAAGGGACCAACATGAACTATCAAAAGCAATTTGCATGCGGTTATATTATATATATATATATATATATATATATATATATATATATATATATATATATATATATAGATATATAGATATATATATATATATATATAAATTTTTTTCCTGACGAATTCTTAATAAAGTGAACTCCGGGGGTCGAGAGTAACCCATGCCTCTACATCATGAAGTAAAAAGTCTTGAATGAGTGTGTATAATTCTATGAATTTAGGTGACAACTGTCGCCGATCGTTAGAAAGTGAATATAGGAGTACTGAAATAAAGTAACTAGATGCGCGAAATAAAGTAAATAATAAATAAATAAAATTACAAGGCGAATACATTTTATCTGATCCCAAACGGTTATCGTCGCATATACACGGTTAAGGGAGCTGTGATTGGCCAAATTAAAAAGACCTCAACGATTTATTCCTCTAAACCGAGATTTTCTTCATCGTCTTCGTGGTGAAATCGGAAGAACACGCGCTTAGTAATCATAAGGTTGGTGGTTCGCACCCACCTCAGGGTACTTGTTTTTAGTGTTTCTAGGCTCACCTTTAATGTAAACAAATCACCCATAACATATTTTGGGGGAATAATTTTGTGATTTATTGGTGTTTCATTTCTTCTCAGCTGCTGGTTGTATAATTTTCAAAATGGAAGTGGGGCCACCGCGGATCGTCACTGCCAATTTGTGGCGAGATGTCGCTTTTGCGCATCGGTGGTCCACTGACTCTTACGGCGCAGAGTACTTGGCAACGATCAAACATATTTTCAATGTAATTAATGAATATAAAAGAAAATCGAAATTTATATTTAGAGGATTGCAAAATTATAGTGTAGCAATTTTCACCGTTAGAAAGAAGAACGTATTCTTGTTCGTGTAAAAACTACTGGTTTTGCAAGAAATCTCCATCAGAAAACTTCCGTTTAGAATTAGATATGTGGTATTTTGGTACGTAATTAAATTTCAGAAGCAACCTCATGCTTAAGCGTCGGTGGACCACCAATGTGCAACTAACGACATCTTACCAAATTTTGGCGGCACGGCAGCGACGATTCGCGGTGACCCCACTTCCGTTTTTAAAGTTACACCACCAGCGACTCACTAGGCCAGAGATGCGATGAAAGGCCAGTGAACCACAAAGATACTCCCCAAAATATGTTAAATTACCTATATGTGTGATTTGTTTTCATTAATCTGAGTATAAAGAACATTATAAAAAAGAAAAAGTACCATCTCCTGTCTTTTCTCTCCATTCTTAATTGCCAGCGTGTTTGAAACAAGGCATAATTACAGACGAACATATACTGACAATTTTTTAAAAGTATTAAATTACAATATTTTTTAAAAGGTACAGAGTAGAAGCAGGGCTAAAAGTGAATGGGATCACGGGGGCACGTCGTTATCCCACTTCCAAAACATATCTATGGCGTCCCTCCGCTTCCTAAAAAATTACAATGGCAAATATAGGCACGGGGGACAACGTGACGTCATGCTTCCCCCTACCTTTTCAGATCCGCTTTTACCCCTGAGTAGAAGTGATTCGATCCCGCAACCCTCTTACTCATAAACCGAAACACTACGTACTGTGCCATGAAGCCAACATGAAGTACGAGTCACAACGAATTTATAGTGTGTGTGAATAATAATAAGGTCTCCAATTGAAAAGAACATAACAATTACTCGTTCCTTCCATCTCGACGGCATTACACATACTTTCTACGGTATATGTCATCTGATATTTCTCGACATTTGTGATCTACACCAGCAAGGAGAATTGTTTGTGTTACGAAAAGGTACTATAAACATTGTCGAATAGTTTGGATAAGATTTGAACTGCCAACAGTACGAAATGAACACTCAGAATGTAAGAAGTGAATTGTTTACCAATACGCGAAGAACACGACTGCTAGAGAGTGATTTTGAAGGTGTTGCTGTGACGCGTAGAAAATGTATGCTTAATGCTAGTCTATCTACAGCAAACAAGCAGTGTTACGAGTTCTGCGATTACCCGATTCACCCAATTCGAGTAGCGAGTCAATTCTTTGTTTTAGGTCAAGTTTGGAATCGGGTCGATATTTAGGTCGTCCGTGCAGCTCGTTTTCACTGGCTTTAAAATCATCATTTGATTAATTGGAAAACGAAAGCTATGAGAAACGTAAACAATACTGTGGAACAGTTTTAATGTTCACGAGAGGGGACGATTCTAGCACCTCATCTTCTTTCGATAACGAGAGGAGAATATTTTTTTTATACAAGAGAGTCTCGTCAGATCTTGTCTTGTGTCGATGAATATCAGCAGTTACTTATTATGAAGGCAGAGACGTGAATGGCCAACTATATTAGCCCAAGTCGAAGTCCAACCCGGGCTGAACAGTCTTGAACGTCTTTGGCCGACGCACGATAATTTTTAACCACTTTGGCACAAGCTGGAATACATGCTTCTCCGGAAATCAAACCGGGAACTTCGTGAATGACATCTTAGCCTCCTAGACTTCTCGACCACCGAGGTTAGAAGTCTGCCAGTAATCAAATACTGCACTTTTTATTATTCACAGAAAAAAAAAACAGTCCACCTTTATACATGGTGTTATAATTGAAAAGAAGAAAGATAGGAGGATATATGAGAAAGAGACGAAGATAAAACACTGAAAGAAGGGAAAAATCTTTTCAATTTTCGTCTTGTTCTGGTTTCTTGTTCTTCTTCTTCTTCTTCTTCTTCTTCTTCTTCTTCTTATTATTATTATTATTATTATTATTATTATTATTATTATTATTATTATTATTATTATTATTATTATTGGTATAATTGCAGTGCAGTGGATATTAACGTCCTGAGTGACCCTTCGTATTCTTGTGCCTCACGACCTCATGTCTTCTTTCCAGAGTACTTAAAACTACACACAGAATTTCCTTCGTTTTGAATGGACGCGACTAAAGTTGGAGGAAATTTTTCGAATTGAGTCAAGTTTCAAAAAACCACGCTCGAGCTTGCCTATGTCCATCCCTAGAAAGCACAATCAGTAATCAGACGAGCCACATGTCCTAAAACTCTGCCACACACGAGTATGGGTGAATTATTCAAATTTAGTTTTGCACGTCTTAACAAATAAATATTTTCATTTCTACCCTATTTTTATATATCTACTACTGCGTTCTACTGAACTGTAATGATTTTTATGTTTAGAAATAATTCATTTTCAATAATTGTAAATGTATAAGTTCAATAATTCACCATGAATAGAGTGAATCAGAAGTATTTTTGTAACGAAGAAATAACAACATGAAATGTGGAATCTCTATTAACAAACAGTCGAGATTTGATAGTCGAGAAGATTTATACTTTCGGGTACTGATTACCTCGAAACCCGGTAGCCAGATAAGCCTGCGACAGGAGACTTAATATTTAAAACACTATCTCATCAAAATGCAGAAGTCCTTAGAGAAAATAGGAATGAAATTTCTGATTTTAGGTTCTGCTAGTCTTGTTGCCCTGAATCTGTGGCAAAAGTACTGATAGAAATAAGAGCAATGAATCATGATATTTTGTAGAACATTCCACTTTAATATTAAATGAATTTCATTTTCCGGTTTGCTTACTTGTGAAAAACTATAAAGTATATTGCTGTACTATGTAAATTATTTGTACTGTATCCTGTTTTTGATGACATTCAGAAGCAGAACTAAAAGGTAAATTACAGTAATAGTTTTCTATTAAAGGGAAAGTATAACTACTTTTATTTTAACAAATCTTTTGCCTTAGAATTTTTGTTCAAGTTCATCCCCATCCCACTCAACCTTGGGTACGGAAATGGAAGAACATATTTAGATTTTGATTGTTGATTACAGTATATTTCAACCATCACATGTCGGATCTAGGCCTGTGCGATATGTCGTTATATTGATATTGACACACATCAACATTCGATATTGCACATATATTGACATCGATATACCGGCATCATAAATTTTCGTTATCGATATTCGCATGGGCAAGGTATAAGTGGTCCCCTAGATTTGCGATAGATGAAGAAATAAAACTTACTTTTTACAATGACGTCTTCTAATTACAATTTCTCTATTACTACAAATTGCAATGCAAATAAATCCACTTCCGAACTAGCAATATTATATACTGTTATTTCTTAGGCGCCAGAATTACGCTGTTCCCGAAAAAGAGCACCTGTCAAAAGCAAGTGCTTCGAACTTTGACCTAGAATTTATCATAAGTAAGTTTATCATGTCCCTCTCTCTCTTTCTCTCTCTCTCGCTCTCGGAGATTTCCATCCATTTTGTCTTTTCATTGACAAAAAAGTGCACAAATGATCACTATACGCAGACATGCTCTTAGGCAGAGTCAGAGATTATGAAGAGGAAACGACTTTTTAATAATAATAATAATAATAATAATAATAATAATAATAATAATAATAATAATAACAATTGAGTTTACAACTAATGTTTCAACTTTTTATCTCGCATTGAAGGCCCGCAAGTCTGCTACGCCACTGGCGGCGTCCCTTATTCTGTGTTTGTCTCTCTTTCCATGGATGTTTGTTTTTGTGCTGTTAGGCTTTTATATGAAACCTTTCCATTATGTATTTTTTTCTTTTTTACGAGATCTTTTTAGAAAAAGAGAGAAACTGCTTTCCTATGATATCTATCTCTTACCGTTCGTCTTGTTTGAACTACTTAAGTAAGATCATTTTGTAAATTTTTATGTCATCTATTGCCCTCATCATAATAAAATTGTAATTCTTAACAATGTATTTTATTCTCTTATTAGCAGTTTTGCACACTGATATATTTGTAACAAAATTGAGATTTGGTTCAACGCCTTTCTAATTGTCAACCACTCCCCAACTACTTTGTTTTTTGGGTTGCCTACTATTGCGGGAAAGGGTGAATTGCAGGTGAGAATGAACTTTCGAAGCCGTGTATACCAGGTAACAAAGAACGTGCGGTATCAGTACAAAAAAGAAAAGTTAAAAAATGCGTTTAACTTATGCTTATTCCGCAAAATATCCACCATGCGCTTGTACAACCTTCTTTCATCGTTTTACAAGCCTGTAGATGCTATTTTCGAAGAAATCTTTGGGTTGGAATAAAAAAACTGCGCCACCGCGTTTTAAACGTATTCTCAAGTTATGAATTGTCGATTGCGCATATGATTGTCCATAGACAAATAAAAGATAGTAGTCTGATGGAGTAATGTCTGGTGAATACGCTGATGTGGTAGAAGTTCTCAGCCGAGAGAAGAAATCACCTCCATTCTGCCATCTCTGGTGTATGAGGTCTAGCGTTGTCTTGGTGGAAAAGAACACCCTTCCTATTCACTAGTGCAGGTTATTTTTCTGGAAGCTGTTTGGCTACTCTTTGCAATTGTGCTGAGTACACCTCTTTGGTTATGGTTTTATCATTTTCCAAGAACTCATGATGCACAATCCCAGCAGTAGTCCACCATACACACAGCATCACTTTCCACTGATGAAGAGCAGCTTTTGCACTTAAAGGCATGGGGTCATTTGACGATAGCCAATGGTACGAGCGCTTTTTGTTATCGTACATTATCCACTTTTCGTCACACGTCAAAATGCGATCCAAAATTGGACAGTTGTTGTTCCTAGTCAGCAAGGAAGAGCAAATGTTCAGTCGTTGGAGACGGTTCGCAGCAGTCAGCACGTGAGGGACCAAATACTCAGTTTCCACGCTCATGCAAGTGCACACGAATGGTTTCATCGCTTACCTCCAAAATCGTTGAGCGAGTTCTTGACACGTTTGGCTTGAATTCTCTTCAATTACTGCCTTGAGTTGGTCCAAATTGAGAGATTTCGGTCTGCCCGATCTAGGTTTGTCTTCAAGTGTCTCATCGCCAGTCGGAAAGGTCTGAAACCACTTTTGAGCTGTCCGTTCACTAATTGTATCTTCTCCAAACGCTGCACATATTTTTCTTGCTGCTTCTGCACCTTTTTTGTTCAGCTTGAACTCATACAGTAAACAAGCCCTGATTACTGCGTTCGTCACAGACATGGTTCAGAGAGAATACTTGATCTCGAACTATCGAATGCGACCTGTTATCTACGTTAGCCGACGTGCCAATGACTCAGCTTTCCGAAGCTGTCACATATAGGTACACCTGGCGGCAGAAATGATTACTACCCGACGAAAAATAGCAGCAGGTGTAAAAACCGAACGAACTTCCTTGATTGCCTGGTCAAGCGTCTGTACATTTAGCATACTGGTTGAAATATAGAAATTAGTTTAGGCATTAGTTTATATCACACGTTTATGCAAGTAATATAAAAATATTTAAATCCCTATTAGTAGTAGCAAAATTAATATAGCAATGGAGACAATGGACCATGGAATCGAAGAATTTAAGTTGAAGTCCGAAAGATTATCAGGTAGCATGTTTTGTTTGTGCCTCAAAAGCTTGTTGATAGAGGTTATAATTTGCTGTAAATTTTGAAGAAAAAAGTAAAATTGAAATCATATTGACCAAACAGTGCGTGATATTCGAATGTAAAAGTTACCGAGTGGCGTGTAGGGAGAATAAGAGCATTTGTAGTAGTCTGTTCGAATTCTTCATATCTCAAAGAGTAAGTGAATAATAAATTAACACCGCCTTCTGCTAGGATGTGTCTTCTTTGACGAGTGATTTTAACTGGTTTTCTAGAACAAGGTGAATATAAATAAAATTCCTTTTTTTTTTAAAAAAAGATAATGTAGGTTTAAGTTGGCAAGTGGTTCAGTTTGTAGAAAATTGTAGAGTCAATCTGTTTTTTAAGGTCTCGCTTGTGGTTGTATTTTACAACTTTTCGTGTTGGAAAAATGATAAATCATATCTGTAAATGTTGGCGCTAGTCTATATAGAGAAATTTTGCATTCCAAGTCGGAGGTGAATTGTTTTTGTGATAGTCATTATTAAAATTTTACATGAGATGGTAATCCTTACAATGTATAATTGGCAGCTGCATAATATCTAGGTTTGCCCATAAATCAAAGATAAAAGGAATACCTAGGAGCGTTGATAAAATAGACCGAACTCTTGTTCTATTAATGAGCCTCGGAGGTTAGGATTGCTTCTAGTAATTTTTCTCTCAACGCTGTTTTCGTTAGAACGTCATTGAGATTTTTCGTAGCAAGCTTTGAATGAAGAGATCAAAATGTTGTTGCAGCGTTAGAAAATTAAGTAATCAAGAAAATTCATTGGTGGCTATGATACAAACTAATTGAAGTATTTCGTGATGTACTTGAGTCATGCTTTTCTACTGCTACGGAGATATTTGTCAATTCAAAATTACTTATCTGAATTTCTTGGATTTGGTTGTTTAAAATATTTGTTATGGATCTGCATTTCGTGAATCGTTGGTTGTAGTTTGTAAACTTCGAAGAGAGAATAGCCGCTTAAGCCAAAGTTTGCCCATTCTAGTTATAGATTGAAAATCGTGTGTTTGAATCCTTGGAGCACTCTCTTCAGAAATCACATGGTATGATACCCTGATTTTTAAAATAAATTGTTGTTATTTTCCATGAAGCAATGATATAAATGGTTCTAAGCAAGTGGATGGTTCATTTTGTGATATACTGCCGAAAAGATTAAGTTTAGCCCATATGGAATAAATTCCGTTCTTTTTAATTAATTATAGGCTTGAATTTTGCTATCGATAATCCGAATTGTTTAAACGTCAATTCCTTTGCTTATGTTCTTTGAAGGAAACTAAGCAGCGTGATGAAGAATATCGCTGTAGTCATTATTGCAGGTTATTCATCTAGTGATTTAATTCTTCCTACAAAAAATCTGATGTTACCATTATCTAGATGTTAAACGATTGCATTTGACTCATAAGTAGTTAGTTGTCAACATGAATGTAAAGGTGACGATCAAATTGAAACAACAGATACAAAATATTTTGAAGTATTACGGGTAAAGGTTTCAGATTTTTATATTTAGTGGAGCAAGAGTATACGTTTTGGTCAACTCACATCTGGCGTGTGCTGTTATTAGAACATTTTGTCAAAGAACAGACGTGTTTGCCTGAAGTATGACAGGAGCGTATTTGACAGTGGAGAAAGAAGTAATCTATACCTTTTAGCGTTTACTAATGGTAAGTAAATTATTACTTTGTTATGTTTTTTTGTTATTGACTAAATAGATGTTTTGTAATTTATTGGGTATAGTGAACTTTGTCCATATATCATGATTCATAGCAAGATAAAGTTCTTCTTCTCTTTTGTGTGCGAACTTTGTTTCATTCTTCGTTATTGAGTGTGTTCGTGAAATTCTTTTAATTTCTCAACGGAAAGTCTTGGATTCTCTTCTTAAAGGAGTTAGGTAATTCGATACGGTATAAATTTATGTTAATCTGGCCTATTACGGTAGTCGGTCCATGATAAAACTTGTACCATGAGTCAACGGTCCCTTTCTTCTAAGTGGAATAGAAATCGATACTTTCTGGCGAACTCAAAAAGCTATTTGTTTACTCCGTTTGTCAAACTTTTTTGTGATGTTCGTGTGCCTTTAATAAGTATTTTTGAACTTTAATAAGTGTTTTGTGTTAGCTAAGAATTCCCTCCGGACTTTAATTTTGGAGTTGTGTTCAGTTGACAGTTGCTGAATGTTCTTGTTTTGTATCCTTGCATCAAGAAAAAAATTGATTCCCTAGTTCCTGTCTGAACATATTTATTTGCTACGAATGAGATGTATAGTACAAGTTTTGGCTATCGTGATTGATTCTGTTCTATGTAAAATTTTAATGAGTTTATAATAATTTTGTTAACAATTTCAATATCAGAGTGCTTAAAACTTCGGCAAATTTAAATTGAAAATCATGGTTGTTTGCCAATTCTTGAAGCATTTTATTTGTGTACGGGGTACAATGTCCAATTGAATGTAACGAAATGCGCCAAAACTTAAAATTGCATTCTTTACATGTCATTTTCCACTTATTCGGCACTTATAGCACAACTACTGCTGTTATTATGTACCTCGTTGCTGTTTAAGTTGCGACTAGAATGTATTTCACTCTCCGTTTCCTGTTGGGAATGATACCGGAGCATCGAACTACCACTGGTTGCCGATAAAATAAGTGGTATGAGAGTTCAGCTTGTGGTTTTTGTGGTAGATCTTTGTTTTCGATACTATACAGGTGTTAATTTTGAATGCCAAAAAAGCCTTCATGTTTGGGAAGTAATGTTATTTAAAACATTTATGTAAGTTTTGTTGAACCTGTAATGAAGGAATGTCAGATATCCACAAAGTAATTCAAACCACTGGTTGACCAGAGATTTTTTTATACATAATAAATATGCAAGTCATAATTGTGGATGTTTAGGGTGCAATACTGGAAATTATCTTCCAGATGAAAATATCTTCCTGAGCGAATTGTTAATGATTGTACGAGGTTTTCTTCAATACCGAAATAATGTCTGAATAAGAGTCGTCTTTCCGTTGTTCTTCTTCAAGGTTTTGAATTTGGATAGTGTTCTATTTGAATGAATACTTCAATGATAAGCGTGGAAATCTCCAGTTTATTCGAAACTGTCGTTTTCCCCTTTCTTCTTCATTGCTCCTTTTCGGCTTCTAGTTCTAGTCGAATATCGAGTCGAATAGTCTGTCTAGGCTTATAATATCGACTGAGTGGTTCTTTTTATCGATATGTCAAATTTCAAAGTGGTAGTCAGCTAAGAGCTTATATGTATATATAGTGTGTACTTTACGACTTTGTGTGGTTGCGTAATTATCGACGTGAGGCACTTTGCGTCGATAATTATTTTAAATTCGCCTCTAAGTAGAAAATAACTAAATTTTCTAAAAACAAAGATGAAGGCATATAGTTGCTTATGACATGTAAACGCTTTACGTTCAGGTTTCGTTAATTGACGACTGCAATAAGAAATTTCTCTACACCTGTTTTAGGATCGTTAACAGGCAAGTACGGCCTCCTACCTCTACAGAGAATGCATTGGAATACGCTCTGATTTCTAAGTTACTGTCGAAATGATAATAAAATACTGGATTCACCATATCTTTTAATTTTTCGAAGATCTATTCATAAGTTAAATCTCAATTAAATATGGGATACAAGCGATATATAGTGAAGACAAGTAATTGGTATGGTTCAATTTTGGTTGTAAAGTGCTTTGTGTGATTTTGAATATATGAACAGAGTCCAACTTGAGAGTGCGTTTGGTTGTTCCTTAAAGTTTCGAATTTTGCTTGTGATCTTCGGTGAGATATCAATATTTTATCTGACACTCGGAATCTTAGTACTTTGAGTTCATCGTAAAGTTTGTGTGCCTTCTTCAGGCTCGCCCTCACATCAATTTTCCTTAGATGTTGAAATAAATATTCCAAATCCGAAACTTTGTTGCTGCCAATTAAGGGATCCTTTTACGATGTCGTCAGCAAAAGAGATTACTCTTTCAGGTAAACCATCTAAAGATAATGCTTCTGGCTATTTAAGCGCTTGCACCGATGCGGAGTGCCCCGTGACGCACTGCAGGAAATGATATGATTTTCTTGGGTCTTAAGTTCAAATGTTATATATTTAGTACTTTTCGACTAGTATAATTTGAAAATAAGACTGAGAAACGTCAATTGATAAAATCACGGCTTTCATTTGAAGAATATGTAATATAATTTCATCCGATTGAACCGGAATGCATGAATATTTTAGCTTTTTGAAGGTTAAGTACGATACGAAAATCTTCCTATCAGTAAAGGAGTTCGGCTTGTTTCCTATCAGTAAAGGAGGAGAAAATGAACTGCCGCTAGTCTGTTTTATTATTTGACGTCTATAAATTGTTGAATTTGTTTTATAAATTTAAGGTCGTACCGCTGGTAGAATTAGTGATTCGTCATGAAATGATGCTGGCTTATGAAACCGAATTTTAGGGGTATAGCCTCGAAAATGGCTTATATATTCGAAGACTAAGCAAAAACATCTCTGTATTTATATAATAAATTATGAACTTCAATTTTCTGAGGTGTCATAAATTTTGATTTATGTCAATAAGTTTAATACTTAAGGATTTAGTGGTCTTTCGTAACTGTATGAAAATTGTTGCTACTTATTTCATTTCCTTTTCTTTTCATTGCTTTGAAAAGAACTTCCTTGATATTCTTCGCTGTACACACACTGGAGTGTCTTGATCTAGCGTTATAGGATTACTCGTAAGATTATATTAATAACGCGAGATTCTTGATTGTAATTTTCGTTGTGTAAGCTGCCAGCCCCAACCAACTGATTTGCATATCGAAATGTAAATATAGTAATGTACATATATAATTTAATATAATTTAAAAACCAAATTAAGTAATAATTTTAATTATATTAGGATTAATTCAGACATATAAATATGTATAAATGAAGTATTTATATTCAAAAATGGTATTCATATGGAGTTCAAACGTATTACTAAAAAAAAATCTCTCTCTAAGAAGCACTCATCTTCACAAAATTTCAACTTTCGCATCACAGAACGAGAAAAATCGAGAAGCCAAGAGTTCAATAACCTTTGAGCTAACATAGTTGCTAACCTAAAGTAGGGGGCATGTCCAAAAAGAAGCAGGTTTATAATGTATATTCTATAAGGAACAGATATCCGAGAAATGAAATGAAGTTAGAAGCATTGACTAGCAACTATTGATACTTCCAAACTCAACTCTATTGTTTGCAGGTACACATTTTAATGCTAAATTTTTGTGACAATAGGTGCGCGAAAAGCAATCTGACCTGTATTTTCACACCTCTGAAAAAAACCGCTAAGTAAAACTTGGCTGGTAAGCGAGCCTGTCAGAAAAAAATGAAAGAAAACATAGCGTTTATGTCAGCAGTACCAGATTTAAAGAGTATATTATTAACAAGTAATATTTAATATTAAAATGTTCTTGGAAATTCCGATACCAGTTAAGTAAATTGTTTTACGCGACCCTGCATCGTATTTTGTTTCCCGCATGCTTCCAATTCACTCGAAAAAGATTTTTCTCAGCCATCCCTGGATGGTGTCGAGTGGTATGTCTAGGCGAGGGATTATTTTTGTTCGCCTAACCTCGAAAAAGATGACAACTCCAAGGATCTACCAAAATAAGTAAATTACTCATATACCTTATTATATGTGTGGTTATTATTTGTTGTATGTAAACATTTCATAGTCAGTTTTGAAAAAAAATGTAAAATGAAAAATAGAAGCAGGCAGGTCCACCATTTCCCGCCATCAAGAAGGTAATTTTTAGAACCTGCCACTAGAGTGCAGTAAACACCAGAGACACAAAACGTCCGCTTAGAGATTCCTAACGGGTCTCCACGACTAGCAAACAAGATATAAAATCGTGATTTAATAAGATTGTAATAATTGTTTGGTATAAAAGACATACTGGGAGTGTGTGAACAAGCTCTAAGTGTACGTATAGATGCAGAAAATGGAGTGACAGAATGTAAATTTTAAATTATTTACAATTTTTTCAAAATGTCACCGGGTCAATACGGGTGGCACAGCACCAAGGGAAAAGGTCAACAATCCCAAAGAAATGAAGGTAGAGAGAGTCTCTACGGCTTTTGAGAGACAACCAGCGGGAGTAAATACTGAAACTCAAGGGGTAAACAGTTAGTTCTTAGTTAACCACCGATCCGTTCAACTCAAGTACATAGTCATTCTCGTTGAAAGCTGTGCTTAGTTCTCCTTATAAAGTGCGGTCCAGATAGTGTATAGTTAATGCTTTGATTGACACGCCGAAAAATCTCAACAAAGTGTATCACTATTAATAACTAGGGATGACCACAAAGTTCCGGTTCTCGGAGATCCGGTTTTCAGAACCGGTTCTGGAACCGGTTCCAGACCTGGATCCAAAAAACCGGTTCCGGAACCGGATCTTCTAGAACCGGATCCGTTCAGACCCGAAAACTGGTTCCACCAGGAACCAGTTCTGGCCATCCCTATTAAAAACAATAATTATAATAATAACTATCAATTACTATTGATTATCTTTACTTTTTAGAAAATTAATTTTGTTTGATACCCGCTAGTGAAACTCAACCAGTAAATTAACATGATACTTGAATCAGGTGAAGTGTAATGAACAGTGTACCTACTAGCCTGTTACTGTGTTTCATCTTGTGTTCGTAAGGCACTGTTAATTTCTGATAGACAAGACGACAAAATCTCAGGGCGAGAAGGACTTCGATATAAATGCCTTGATAAAAAAAAGCATCATGCTAACCTAGTAAATGAAAGGTGGTAACAGCAAAGATCTCGAAGATAGAAAATCACATCGTCCAGAAGATTAATACAAGAAAAAACATCGTCCAGAAGATTAATACAAGAAAAAACATCGAAAGCAGTAGGATGTTACTGGAGTGACAAAGACTAATTCCAGAAGAGAAGAGAACTACATACAGTGAAAGTGTAGTGACAATGACAGTGAAAATAGAAATTCTTTTAAAAAAGAGTTTAACATAAAGTGCACACATTATGATCGATCGATCCCCGTTTATTTTCTTACAAAGATGAGAGTTTTGTGTATAAAAAAGATGTATAGTGTTTGTTAGTGTTCATGATTTAGTGTTCAATAAAATAGATATTCGTAAGTCTATCTTGGAGTGGTGATCTTTTAGATGTGCATGTTCCTGGACGCAGAAATGAGTACCATTGTATAGTTGCTTATCTCTCTTTCAGATGTGCCGCTTGGCCGGGTCCAGGAGATGCTGTGAACACTCTTTCCCAGTCTTCATTTAAATTTTTATCTGATGATAGAAGATCCTCTGGTAAGGGGATGGCAGAGAAAATTGAGTTCTAAAGGCCATAACCAGGGGAAGTCGTCAAACGGGCAAGACGACTATAAAATATGTAAAAGAAGATTTAAAATTAATTATCTAAATATTTTTTGGTTCAACTGTGTCGAATTTCTTATGAAATCCAATTATAGTTAATTTTTTATTTTTTTCTTGGCTAAGAAGATTGTCTTATATCTGCTAAGGGAATTACAGGTTCAATATTTCCTCCACCCATCTCTCATGTGCTTGAAATTTGAGAATATATTCTTTATGATGACTTCAGGTGACGATGCAAACGCATTCATCCAGCTTTGAGTATAAGGGAACCCTTTACATAGGGACTATCCAGAGTGATGTCCTTAACAGTTGTCAGTGCGTCTAAAGAAAAGTGATCTTGAAATGTTTTCGAAAGAGTTACAATATAAAACTGTGTATTGTTTTTCTTCTTCATTTGAAGGGAAGAAAAGTGTGACCTTGTATCAATTGTAATTTTCGTGTTATGAATTAGGGATGGCCGGATCCGGATCTGGCCGGATCCGAAGATCCGGATCTGATTGGGTCCGGATCCTTTGGATCCGGATCTCGGATCTGGATCCGGATCTCGGATTTCGGATCTGGGTCCGGATCTCGGATCTGGATCCGGATCTCGGATTTCGGATCTGGATCCGGATCTCGGATCTGGGTCCGGATCTCGGATTTCGGATCTGGATCCGGATCTCGGATTTCGGATCTGGATCCGGATCTCGGATTTCGGATCTGGATCCGGATCTCGGATTTCGGATCTGGATCCGGATCTCGGATCTGGGTCCGGATCTCGGATTTCGGATCAGGATCCGGATCTCGGATTTCGGATCTGGATCCGGATCTCGGATTTCGGATCTGGATCCGGATCTCGAATCTTGATTCTTATCCAAACCCACATCCCATCCAAATTATGATAAACATGAATATCTAAAATTCGCCGAAAGTAATTTCGCGAAGTCCTGACAGTGAAGAAGAGAACAGAAAATTAAGACGAATATTGACAAGTCTATTTGTTTCCTTCATTCTACTCTAAAGATCAAATGTTTGGCTTACTTAAGAAAAAAAAATGATCCGGATGAGAGCTCAAATGTCGAATCTAGTTCCACTCGGTTGCAGGACCGAGATGAATATTTAAAATTCCTCAATGCACCTATTTCATTGACAGTTAAGAAAACATAAACAGTTAAGACAAGTATTGACTACTTTTTACGTAAATTTATCTTGCTCAGTCTGCTCAAAATATCAAATGTATACCCTACAATTAGATTTAATAATTATTTAGTAAATCACAATATGAGCACCGAGAATAAACTATGAATTTTGGTGCCTCTTATCTAGATTTGAAATTTCGGATTCATACATAGAATCAGGTGAAATATAAATATTTGAGATCTGGAAACCGAAACATGTGCTAGTACCAAGATCGTAGCCGTTTGTACAGTGGTGTATTTACGATTTTGTTTCGGGGGGAGGCTTTGCTAACTTTCGGGGGGAGGCTTTGCCTGAAAATGTGAAAATTCTGCAAGATATTTCATATAGTTTACTATAGTAAGTAAGATTTCGGGGGGGGGGGCTTAAGCCCGGAAGCCTCTCCCCTAAATACGCCATTGCGTTTGTACCTAGGTAATGCGAGCGGAAGGCACTTGCACTAATTCCGCATGTAGTTTGAGGAACATGAGAAATTAAAAACAGATAAATATTCTTTTTCAGGAGTAAGTCGCGCTTTAACATGACTTTTCATGAGTGTTGTGTTCAAATATGAAAACTGTAATGACAACTTGTTTGAAATAAAAACCTTTTCATTTTTAACAATAAAGTTAGGTACTTTCACATTGGAGAAAAATTAGCAAGGCACATACCACTGATTAGGGTGCTGATTCTTATGGAAGCTTTCATTTGAACCGGAAGATTTCCTCATGTTAGTATCGGATTGCCACAATTCACCTTGCTGAAAGACGTGGTTTATCAGGAGGTCGGACAAGATTCTTTTGAACGTAGCCTGTAGACTGCTTCTAGTCTCAATTATTCCCATATAACAAGACTAGCCATATACATAGTTGGTTCGAAATAAGTTAAAATATCACTAATTGACCTTAAGGGGATAATCGTGATTTAAATATTCGTAAATCAGAAGAGATGTGAAAGTTAAGCGGTAAAATAAATCCGATAATTCCGGAATAAAGAGATTTATATGCAACCTAATGATAGCAATAAAACTCTTTATGTAACATTTTCAAAGCTAAAATTAACAGTTATCTTCTTGAAGAGGATTTACGGCAACATAGAATATTACAAATCCAATTATTATAAGTAGTACCTCTGACAGCCCTGCATTTCACATCACCATCGCCCTTCATCCTGACAAGTGGGCAATTCACTTACCCACAATGACTTTTCAGGCGTTCCAGTGACATCAATATCTCAGTTTGGGTTTGGGATCATGCTTCGGTGAACCTTGACTATCACCATCAGCAGCTATTAGAGAATCAGAACTTATTTCTGTATTAGATAATGTGGGTAACTATAGCTTTTCGTCTATAGGAGTCAGAGAGTGTATGGTATTATCGCAGGAAATATTTGATACATAAAACTTAGATTGTCAGTATTTAGGAGCAACTTTTAAAATAATCAGTTACTGTAAATGTGCTACAGATTAGCCGAGAAAACCCGACAGCCATAGTCGAGTGGTCTGCGGCATTAGGCTGTGGATCCTTTTACTGTAAATGTCTTGCATTCAAATCCCGCTTCAAATGAACGTAAGCCCGATGGTAGGAACCAAAGGACTGTCGTGCCAAGAATTTAATTTGTTTTAATTATCATAAATGCCTTCTTTATTATTAAATTTTATCCAATATTTTCTTTTCAACCAGTTTGCGAAACTCAGAGCTAGCTACTTGTTTTCTTTTTAATTCATATTCATAGTTAGCACAGCTAATCACTAAGAAAAAACAATCATTTCAATAAAATTCGCCTCGCGTCTTTCGTAGCTCTAAGTTATTTTCAGCTTTTTTTTTTTTTTTTTTTTTAAAAAAAGAAAAGCTGAATGGCGTTTTATCACTTTCCCCTCGCTTTCCCTATTTTTTTTCTAGTTTTACCTATGTTTCTTTGCACGGATATTGTGCCTATATGCACGTGCTTAATGTGTTCGTTTACAAAAGCGGGCCATTTCCCTGCCACTATAGAAAGTAGAGTGCCCTGTATCAGAGAAATATTAATTGACGTATGTAAGTGAATATATCTGTGATGAAGTCATAATTTCTCAGTTTTTGCATCGCACATAGTTTCCTCATCCTCATTAATCTCTTCACCCCCGCTTCCTGAATTCCAGTTCTGGTATTCTTTCTTGAGCAAGGCCTATGTAATGGGAGACTGATGTCTCATGTAGGCTTATTAACTATATCATCAGCAATAAAGAAAGTAGGGTTTAATTTGCACTAATTTTAGAACATTACGTTAATTAAATAATAATAATAATAATACGGAGTGAGCTCAGGCTACTTGTTAGGATTCTTGCTTCGCAATTGGATTATACCGAGTTCGAATTCGGAGACCAGCTATCCTGACTGAGGATTTTCCAGGGTTGTTCCTCAGTTATACTGGGCAAATGCTAGATTAGTACCTTGATCTAAGGCTCTGGAGACCTTCCTTCCATTCCTTTCCCAATGTTTTCATCTGTTGATTATTACAGTGTAAAGTGGCCTCTGAGGATGTATCTGGTAGCTTATAGTAAATAAACAATAACGACTTAATATATCTTCACGAAACGTGTGGGTTAATTTAACTATAGCCTTACAGTCACAATAGATAGCTAAAGTTTTAATATTAATTTCCTGACTTTTAAATACCATTTTCATATTGTTTCAGCTTTCAATTATCTCATGTATGTTCCACCGAGAATTGAACCTGAGATCACATGAACAAATGCGAATATGTTAAATATTTTTGAACACTAATATACAAAACAAAAAACGCTTCAATGATACGATGCATGGATATGTTTTGGTTACGTCCTCCAATGTATGATTAAAGAAACCTGGAGGGTGAAGAAGAAATAACAGAAATCTCTTTTATATTTACTCCTTCAACAAACTCCTGACCTCAGAAGGGCAAGCCATAAGTTAGGTAATAAAGTCGTACAACGAACACTTTTATTAATACTAATAATACTACACAACCATATCGCTCTCCTGAAATTCTCGTGTGTATGTTTAAAGATCTACTGTTGTTCCACGCCAACCAGTCTATATTTTTTGTTGTACCTTCGAAGTGAAAGATTTGTTGATGGTTGGACTCTAGTGAGTCAGAAACTACTATTAATAAAGAGTTTGTTTTGTCCAGTATTCCTGCGATTAGAAGGGTCTTATCTAAAAGATATTTCATTTGTATATGAGAAAATAAGAAAGTTTATATAAGAAAGTAAATATTGCAAGGTTAAAATAACATAAAGAACAAAGGTAGCACAAACGTGTTATGGAAACATTTAAAAGCACAGCATCCTACTATATTAGTGAATCCGAAAAAAGTTTTGACGAATTTTAGATATTCAATTTTATCATCACAATTTCAGATGTAGGTTTGGATACGAATCAATATCTGAGATTCGGATCCAGATCCGAGATCCGAATTTCGGATCTAGATCCGAGATCCGAGTTTCGGATCCAGATCCGAGATCCGGACCCAGATCCGAGATCCGAGTTCCGGATCCAGATCCGAGATCCGAATTTCGGATCCAGATCCGAGATCCGAATTTCGGATCCAGATCCGAGATCCGGACCCAGATCCGAGATCCGAATTTCGGATCCGGATCCGAGATCCGGATCTGAGATTCGGATCCGAGATCCGGATCTGAGATTCGGATCCGAGATCCGGATCTGAGTTTCGGATCCGAGATCCGGATCTGAGTTTCGGATCCGAGATCCGGATCTAGGTCCGGATCCGGCAAGATCCGGATCCGGATCTCACTGGATCCGGGATATCCGGATCCGAAAATTTTTGGCCATCCCTATTATGAATACGTCGCCTATAGCTTGTTGTCGTATAGAGGTAATGGCTTTCTGGGATTCCTCCCCTTGTTTTTCTTTGTTTTCAAAAGTAGAACTTCCAGGGTTAGGATGTACAGACAGTATTATTTTCCAGGTAATTCTGGTGTGTAGTCTTCTTAGCAGATCTTGTCGAAAAATGAGATTAAAATTTCCATGCTCCAGAATACGAAAATGCGTTAGTTAGTTTAGTGATTTCGGTGGGGTTATTGGATTGTTGCCAATTCTAAATTTGATAAAAGCTATGTGCCTTATTTTGTTCGAAATTCCTTGATGGTGGCAAATGATATTAATTCGCAATTCTTCGGCAAATCCCTTTTCAAGACAATGGCAAAGACAAGTTAGTGTCGATTATACTGATGAGGCCTGTGAATCCACTCTAATGTCAAATAGAAATGTATTTTCTTCTGTGTTTAAAGTGGCATTTTCGCGAAAGTCACTCGATAGTATCCAACTAGAAAATGACGTACAGACTTCAGGAGGATCGTGATGATGGTAAATGATGTTCGTCAGCCTATTTGTTTCAAGCTAGCGGAAATTTTCAACATTTGCTGGCACTGTTCTCCTTTTTAAAACAAGTCGCACATCCAGAATTTTATCTCCTTTCTTAAAATACTTGTTATTTATATTGTATTGTTGTCCCTCCTATTGTCATTGTTTCTACCTTTATATCAGTTTGTTATTTTGTTATTTTCCCGTCACCTGCTATTCCTGTGTTCGAATTTTGCATTGCATTCTGAGCAAGTAGCAGCGATAATTCGGCCATTTGATTAGCTAATTTACTGATTTCGGTAGGATTATTGAATTGTTGTAGAGAGAGTGGATTTTACCGTAACTTGTACTGGGAGGGCGGATACTAGTAAAGATTATAATAATTGCTCTTGTTATTGTGGAGGATTCTGTAAAGGAAACGTCGAAGGCAAGTTATGAGTATTGAGATGGTTACAAACTTGAGAGCATTTGAGAATTCTCTACATGTCACCATATATAATGGTTCTGCACACTAGGAGTTTCTTGTTGTGTGTACGTATTAAGTAAAAAACTAAAAATTTTATTCTTGTTAGGTTTGTATATAGGCTGTGAACATATTTGAGAAGATTGGCCGTGATTGAGTATATCGGTTGTAAAAATTCCACTTATTCTCTTTTGCGTAACAAGTTTTGTGCTGCTTCCAAAGAATGCAAGCTTTCCTGTAATACTTGTACGGTTTTAAAGTATCTAATACAATTATCTGTAGAAAATTCTGTTGCAATTAGGGATTGGCACGAGCGAGTTCTCTTTGAAACTCGACTCGACTCGAAACTGACATCTTTGAGCTCGACTCGAGAACTCGGCTCGAAAAATTTCTTCCAACTCGACTCGAAACGAGCCAAATTGAGCCATACCCTGTATGGAGTTTCAAATACTCTCTTCAAGTGTCCCACATAGACAATATAATTATTATCAATGATACTATTACTACTACTACTACTACTACTGATTATTATTATTATTATTATTATTATTATTATTATTATTATTATTATTATTATTATTATTATTATTATTATTAGGTCCAACAAAATAACCTAGATTTGGTAGAAGTTTGTGAAGTTAGATGGGAAGGTAATGGGATGTTGAACAGCGAAGGGTATAGAATGTTTTACTCAGGTAATGAAAAGGGCGGTCATAATGGCGTAGGAATAATTCTTGGAAAGCATTTAAAGGAGAAGGTAGTGAAAGTAGAATTTATTGATGATAGAGTTATGATGTTAAGACTTAAACGGAAAACGAAGGATCTAGTGGTGATACAGACATATGCACCGACGACTTCGCATGCAACTGAAGAAGTAGAAGAAAATTGAGAAAATATAAGAAATTATAGATAGATAGAAGATGGGTGCATGCGTAATTGTAATGGGAGATTTCCATGCAGTTGTGGGAGAAAAACAAGAAGGTAGTATCGTAGGCAAATATGGTTTAGGCGAAAGAAATGAAAGGGAGAGTGACTAGTGAATTTCTGTAGACAGAATTCACTAGTAATTGGGAACACTTAGTTCAATCAGCACAAGAGAAGAAGATATACATGGAAATCACCAATAGACGGTGGAAGATATCAAATAGATTATGTTATGATTCAGGACAGGTACCAGAATAGCTTAAAGAACGCGAAGACCTTTCCCGGGGTTATTTTCTCTGATCATAATCTTGTGCTGGCCGAAGTAGATATTCAACTGAAAAATGTAGACAGAAGAAAAGTAGGTAACAAAGTGTTGAATACTGAAAAGTTGAAAGACGAGGAAATACGAAAAGTTTTCGTTGAAAAATTTGAAGAAAAATATTCAAACCAGAAAAGAATAGGCGTAGAGAGTAACGTACAGTGGGAATATATTAAACTTTGCTTACTCCAGGCTGCAGAAGAAGCAGTAGGTTACCACAAACACAAAACTGCTAAGAAACCATGGGTCACAGAGCAGATGTTGCAGAAAATGAGGGAAAGGAAGACGTGGAAACAGGTTGATACAGAAGACGGCAGAAAGATTTACAGAAAGTTGAATAATGAGTTACGGAGAGAAACAGACAGAGCGAAGGAAGAGTTTGACAAAAGAAAATACGAGGACATAGAAGAATTAGAAAGAGTTGGGAAATATGAGGAAATGTATAAGGAGGTGAAATCTGTGGAATTTCGGAGGAAACAAGGATGTATTACTATGGGAGTAGAAAATAAAAATGGGAAGGTAGTCAGCGACAGAAATGAGGTCATAGAAAGATGTAAAGAATACGCGGAAGACTTATATGAGAGTAGGGAGAGACCATGTAGCATAAATGTTGAAGTAGAAAATGAAGTAGGCGAGGATGATAAAGGATTTATCGGAATGAGTTCGAAAAGGCTATATCCGAGATTAGGAATGGAAAGGCAACCGGGATAGATAATATACCAATCGAATTTATTAAAAATATAGGAGACATGGCAAAGAAAGAATTGTTCCGACTATGCAATGAAATACATGAGACCGAAAGACTTCCTGAAGACGACCATGATACCGATGGCTGACAAATCGAACCCAAAGAGATGTGAGGATTATAGAACTATTAGTCTCATATCTCATGCAGCTAAAATTTTGCTCCGAATACTGAACAGACAGTTATATGGAAGAACGAATAAAGAAGTTGTGGAGGAGCAGTTCGGGTTCAGAAGAGGTAAGGACACAAGAGATGCTATTGGATTATTAATGGCGATCGGTGAAAGATTTATAGAAAAAGGGAAAGAGATGCATCAACATACACGGTAGTGCATGGCAGCCAAGTTCCGCGAAGAAAATGAAAACTGGCCTGCACTGCCGTAAGTATATTATACGCGAACAAGAGTTTTGGGTAAAATCGCCGATTTCGAGGCTCTGTAAAAACGATTTTATTAAGGGTACAATCATGAAATGTAGAATTTAAGGAGATACTCGGGAGATGTACTGATATGCCAAATCCCACATTCCTACCTTCAACCTTATTTGATTACTGGACCCCTAAAATATGCAGTTTTCAGGCTCATTGACTCATCAAATTGATTAGGTACTTCCCAAATGGAATAGAGACGTGAAACTTTGTATAAAGGTTTTCTATCATGAATTGAGTATGGAAAAGATCCGAAATCTGAGGAATGTGCTATGAGAAATTTTTTATAGGCAAAATACTGTCCTTAGCCAAGCAAGAAATTGTTTCACTGACTCACTCGTCAAATTGATTAGGTACTTCGCAACGAGATAGAGATGTGAAATTTTGCATAAAAGTACTCTATAATGATTTGAGTATTTAAAAAGTCTGAAATGTGAGGAATGTGCTATGAGAATTTTTTTATAGGGAAAAAATGTCCTTAGACAAGCAAGAAATCGTTTCACTGACTCACTCATCAAATTGATTAGGTATTTTCCAGTGGGATAGAGACGTGAAACTTTGCATAAAGGTACCCTATAACGACTTGAGTATGGAAAAGGTCCGAAATGTGAGGAATGTGCTATGGGAGTTTTTATGGCCAAAAAAACTGTCCTTAGCCAAGCAAAAATCGGTTCATTTTCTCACTCATCAAATTGATTAGGTACTTCCCAATGAGATAGAGACGTGAAACTTTGCATAAATGTGCCCTGTAATGATTTGGGCAGAAAAAAATCCGAAATGTGTAGCATGTGTTATGGGATTTTTTTTATGGGCGAATAACTATTCTTAGCCAAGCAGAAATCGGTTCATTCTCTCACTCATCAAATTGATTAGGTACTTGCCAATGAGATAGAGACGTGAAGCTCTGCATAAAGGTACCTTATAATGAGTAGAGTGTGAAAATGGTTCGTAATATGAGGAATGTGCTATGGGAAATTTTTCATGGATGAAAACTGTCCTTAGCAAAGTAGAAATCGGTTCATTCATCCACTCATCACATTGACTTGGTAGTTTCCAATGAGATAGAGATGTAAAACTATGCATAAACGTATTTTATAATGACTTGAGTGTGAAAAAGTCCGAAATGTGAGGAATGTGGTATGGGAATTTTTTATGGGAAAAAACTTATTTTATCCAAGCAGAAATCTGTTCATTCACTCACTCGTCAAAATGGTTAAGTGCTTGTTTATGAAATATTGACGTAAAAGTCTGTATATTGGTACCTTATAATGATTTGAGTATGGAAAAGGTCTGAAATGTAAGTAATGTGATCAAGGAAATTTTTTATGGGTGAAAACTGTCCTTAGCCAAGAATAAATGTGTTCACTCACTGATTCACTCACTCATAGCATTGACTAGGGACTTCCCAATGAGATAGGGGCATGAATGTCCGCATAAATGTACCTTATAATAACTTGAGTATGGGAAGTTTCCAAAATTTAAAGAATGTGTTATAGGAATTTTTATGGATGAAAACTGCCCTTAGCCAAGAAGAAATCAGTTCACTCACTCACTCATCCCATTCATTTTGTACTTCCTATTAGATAAGATGTGAAACTCTGCATAAAGGTATCTTATAATGACCTAAGTATGGAACAAGTCCGAAATGTGAGGAATGTGCTATGGGAAATTTCTTATAGGAGAAAAATTGTCCGTAACCATTAGGTACTTCCCAATGAGATGAAGATGTGAATGTCTACACAAAGGTAGCTTATAATGGCTTGAATATGAAAAATATCGGAAATTTAAGGAATGTGCTATGGAATTTTCTATGGGCGAAAAACTGTCCTTACTCAAACAGAGATCGGTTCATTTCCTCACTCATCATTAATTAGGTGCTTCCAAATGAGATAGAGATTTGAAACTCTATCTGAATAATGGTACCTACCTTATAATGAATTGTCTAAGTAAAAGGTTCCAAATTTAAGTAATGTACTATGGGAATTTTTATGGGCGAAGAACTGTCCATAGGCATTAGGTACTTCTTCATGAGAAAAAGATGCGAAACTCTCCATGAAGGTACCCTGTGACGGCTTGAGAATGAAATTTGAGGAATTTGCTATGGAAAACTTTTCATTTGAAAAAATAACTGTCCTTAAATCAGAAATCGGGAACGCTTCCGTTATTCAGCACATCATGTTTATAGTGATAATGTTGCCAATCGTCCGAGTGGTCGTGTTGGTGCCCTCCTCGCTGGCTATCACGTGCGCCTTTGGAGTATGGCGTCCCGTGTTCGATTCCCGGTGGGAGAGCCTTTGGAATCTTAACTCTCCTTGATGTTTCTGTGTTCGTGTCCCTGTCGTTCTAGGTTAATACAAGAACGAGCTAAGTTTCCTGAGAAAAATCCGTTATCCGGACAGCGGTATATTATACAAATATACGGGATCCTTATGTTTACTACAGAAATCAATACTTAAACTACGTTATCCATATGCTACATACATACTGCCCTCTTTCCAGCTTAGATGTTACACAACGTCGTTACAGGATGTCTGCCATCTAACAGTGTTCCGTACATTACGTACGTCAACTATAAGTTACAAACGGCCATCTGTATGTGAGAATGTGACTGCATACATACAGTTCTTGCCTTCGTGCGGGAAGTACGTTTATTCGGAACACTTATACGGAAAGTATGTTTAAAATATACTTTTTCAGTTATAAGTTTAGTGTACGTCAAGTCCATAAACTACAGGATTTACACATGTAACCAACGTTTTTACGTACGCCACATACATTTTTCCTCAGTGTGCGAGCAAAATAAGTGAAAGCTAGTAATAAGTAGTTAAGCAAGTTAATGAGGCGCGTTCTGAAAATCAGTTAACTTTTAAAAACGTGGGCTAAGACACGTACATACTGCCGTTTTCGTGGTTGGAACCCAGACAAGGAAAGCCAATATTTTTTCTCTTTTCGATGAAGATTTTCCTTTATTGCAGTCATTGGTATTAAATAGATATTGAAATTAATTTGATAAGTAAGAGAATGTAGAAGTGAGGATATTTAGAATTAATGAAGTTTCCGAAGAAATGAGAAATTTAATTGTTCGAGTTTATGTGAGGGTAGCAACAAAATGTAACCGATTTCGTAAATATATTGATACCACGAGTTATATTATGGTTACCACAGTCATTATGTAAAAATGTTTTTGATGCTTCGTGTCTCTATCTGTGAACAGTGTGCGAATCTTTTACGTAACAGCCTTTTCATCAACAGTGAATTTCGTGTCTTTGCTCTTCATATTTCCTGAATTTACCCACCTGGGGGTTGGCGCTCACCTTTGCTCGGCCTACTATCTCACACCTCTTAAGCTCACAATTCTTCCGAATTTCAAATTTATTTTCCTATTTCAACTATCTAAAACAAAATTTTGTATCCCAGGAAAATGCCTATTTAAATAACATGGAGGATTTCTTCATCTCCCTTTAGACTCCTTAAAAATTAAACATATTCACTTTTAGCAATTTTCCAGTAGGTTAGTCCCGGGAGGCTACAATCGTACCAAATTTCATCATTCTAATCCTGCCGGAAGTGAATAAACCTTTTGGGGTATAGAAGACATCCAATGGAAAAGACTTTTCTGTTCTCCAAAAAAACACTCTAAAGTTGGAATTGTTTATTTTTACTGATTACTTAGGTAATACTAACGAAAACGTAGAAACATACCGAATTTCAAGTTTTAATTCCAATTCCAAATTCCTAAAACTTGAGATTCTAAGTCCAAAAAAAGACCCATTTAAATAACATGGGGAAAATCTTCATCCCCCTTCATCATTTCACGTCAACCGGAAGCACCTCTTTAATTTATGTTAGTTCATGTAGTTTTATATACAGTTATGATATGTTGGTATCAAATATAATATTGATTACAAGCTATTTGTAAGGTGTATATCATTAGAAGGAAAACTCGAGGCAGTATGAAACTGCGCAACATGCGCGTCATGTATGAGCTCCGTAATTTCGCAATGTGGAAAGGTAGAGAACAATTAAGTATGATGTCTTGTGACGTAGCAGCGAGAATTCAGCACCAAGGGTTTTGGGCCCTGTTGATACTCTTCGTATTTAGGTAATGAAAAATGAGATGTTAGCGATCGTGATTTTGTAGTTCGGGTAAATGAATTAGAATCTCGTTTGGACATAACTCTCTGACAGATATTTAATAGAATAAATCGTCCCTGCTCCTGTAGTGGCTAGCATGTGCGCCTTTCTTGTACGGGGTCCTGGGTTCGATTCCCGATTCCCGGATGTACAATTTTAAATTTAAATCCAACAATATGCCTCAGTTGAGAACCCCAATATACGATATTGACATGGTAAACTACAAAAAGAAGTGAAATATGAACAAAAACACCAGAGGTGCAAAAAGTGAAGCCAAGTTCGTCAGCTTCAAAAAGTGTTGAGATGAAGATGGATGAGCAAAGTTCATGGCCAAGGAACTTGGCTTATCCATTCTCCATCTCAACACCTTTTGAGGCTGACGAATTTCGCTGCACTTTTTGCACCTCTGGTATTTTTGTTCATATGTTGTATTTATCGATCTAGAAAAGGCTTTTGACCGTGTGAATTGGGAATTGCTGTTGGGAGTTCTAAAGAAGATAGGGTTGGAATGGAAAGATAGAAGACTCATAAGAAACTTATACGTAAACCAACAAATAAATGTTAGGATGGAAGGAAGAACTGACGGAAGAGAGTGCAATTGGAAGGTGAGTTCGACAAGGATGCTGCCTCTCGCCAACACTATTTAATGTCTATCTAGAAGAGATAGTGAAAAAGAGCCTACATCATGATGATGGCATTTCGGTAGGAGGTAGAATGATTAGATGCATAAGATTTGAAGACGATATGGCGCATGTTGCTGAATCTGAAAAGGAAATCAATAAAATGTTAGAAAACCTGAGGATGGGCTTTGAAGAATATGGGATGAAAATAAATATTAGAAAGACAAAAACCATGGTGTTTGGAACGAAGAGGTCTGTGTAAAATATAAAAGTGGGGGGGGGGAGCAAATAGAACAAGTGAATAGTTTTCGATATCTGGGTAGTATTCTTAGTAATGACATGAAATGCGAACGTGAAATAAAAGCAAGGATAGGAATGGCGAAAGAAGCCTTTAGGAGGAAGAAAAGTCTGTTTTGGGGGACCTTGAATAGGGAGTTGAGAAAAAGACTCATAAAATGCTTCGTGTGGAGTGTTTTGCTGTATGGGGCGGAAACGGGGACATTACGTAAAAGTGATGAAAAACTACTGGAAGCATTCGAAATGTGGTGTGGAAAAGGATGGAAAGAATTAGCTGGGTTGAGCGGAAAACGAATGAGTGGGTGTCAGAAATGGTGGGTGAAAAAAGAACACTTTTATATATTGTTAAGAAGAGGAAGAGAAACTGGTTGGGACATTGCCTAAGAAGAAATTGTATCATGAGGGACGTCGTAGAGGGTTTGGTGGCAGGAAAGAGAGGCAGAGGGTGAAGGAGACTACAATTAATGGATGATATAAAAACAGAAAGATCATACGTGAAGACGAAGAGGTTAGCGGAGGACCGTGAAGCATGGAAGCTTCTCAGATGCTGCAAGTGACCTGCCAGTAAGGGCAGAATACATATTATTATTATTATTATTATTATTATTATTATTATTATTATTATTATTATTATTATTATTATTATTATTACCGACCTCAGTAGTCGTGAAGACTAGGAGGCAAGGACATCGTTCAAGAAGTTCCGGGTTGTTCCGGATTTATATTTCGGAGGATCAGATCCGTTGCCAGACGGGGCCAAGGGGTGAACCCTCCCTCAAGGTTAATTGATCCTGTGGAACTGTGAGTGGTGATAACCTGTGTTTCAGAATTTAATTAAAACATGAATTTGGTATAGAAACTAATTTTGCTTTCACGATTACTTTACGTCATTTATCCAAAACTAAGCAGATCCTTGAGTTGCTTTTAAGTTTCGCGTCCCTGTCACTGGCGATGCTATATGAGATACTGATTAACGTGGAATTCTACGGGTATCTTGAATCCGTCATATCTCCTACGTTCTTCCCGCATATTTTTCCTGTTCTCCTTCTCGACAGAAATCTGGCGGTCTACCCGATTCAATTTTTCACTTTTTAAACAAGCATCATGAAAACCTTAAGAGACGTACCTGAAATAGTGCTAATTGAAATTCCCAAAGGAAAATGAATAATATTATATAATATGTGTAGTTTGTTTATATTATGTCATTTACGCTGAGAAACATTTCTAAAGTTAAAAACATTAAAAAGTAAACATTCCAGGTTTACGCCATTCTAACTGTCACTTGGACAAGAGTTTAAGTAATTCATAACTAGATGGCAGCACCCGTCACGACGGGTCCACGAACATGACTAGTGACAAGTTTAGTATTATTTTTTTTGTGTTTAACTAAACATTTCAAGTTAACAGGATATAGTGCTTGCGTGTTATATATATCAAATAAAAGCTTATTAAATAAGCTAGCGAATGCAGATAGTGACATAAAACAGTTTAATTGGTGTAAGCTAAAAAACGCATAAATTTAAACAAACCTGTTGATTTTATAAGTTAAGTAGGTCACAGGAAAGCTTCCGGTGAGAGTAGTACCGACCCTACCTATTTTGGGAGAAGTGATTGAAAGTGGTTTGACCCGACGCGGAGTTCAAACAGACAATGAACTTCCGTGTGAATAAAACCAAAGAGTGGAGAACACTAGAGACAGTTGATTCATAGTTCCGGGAGCATACACATCGTTTTGCTACAAATTCGGTTTTCGAAGACGGTCGTTTGATAGTTTTGGTGGTGTTGAGAGCATGTGTGGCGAATTCAGTTTTGAAGTGACAGTTTTATCTTAACATGTGAAGTGCTTTGCCGAAACTATACATGAGAATCATATTCCAAGCTCAGGAGAGCATGTTCGTATTTTATTCGTAATGAATATTTTTAAAAAAAGTACTAATTAATTGGTCATTTTAGGCCTGTGACCAATGTTGCTATACTTCGCAGCTTGTTTCTATCAGATCGTACACGCGTACAAGAGACTAAGCCAACAGCCTTGTACTAAGCTTTCGTGTAAATAGTTTTAATATTTTAAGTGCTTTCGTGATGCTGCGAATGAGAAATTAATAGTAACATGATCAGAAGGACAGCCTTCATAGCCGTCACTGGAGTAACGAGACTCAGCTGCTATTGCTGACTGACACCGGCGGAAGGAGAATAGCTGAGTTCCAGAGATCCAGAAGAAGAGGGGATATGGTAACCCAAGTCAACCTTGGACGTCAACGATAGGGAGCCGAAGGAATCGACGTCGTGGTGCAGTGAAGTTGGAATGAACTTAGATGGACACTTCAAGAATGAAGACAACGGTGACAGTAGTTTAACTATGTGCACGAACAGTACGATAAGCGAGAGCTCCGCTTCCCTATAAGTGTTATTCAAATTCAATATTAAAATATTTTTTTTCTTTTCTTGTCTCATTTTCGAGACTGCGCGCGAGTGCGTTGTAACAAATTATATGTGCATAATTGGAATGTTCGTTCTACGCATTAAACGGATTGGAGCGGAAATTTTGGATTCTCTTTTTCTTCAGACAGCTTGGCCGTCAGGTATGTGTTACAATTTCCTGTCCTTATGTCTTCTTTTCAGGCCAGATGCCGGGATTATACATAAGCCGTGAATACGATGAGCGTGTTTCATGCAACTGTTGGTAATTTTCACACTCAGGGTGGATGTTAAAACTGCGCATCCCTGAAATCAAGAGTATCATGCTACATATTTTCTAGATTAACTTCTCAAAATTTTATTATTAATAATTAAGACTCTACCGACTGACCTAGTTTAAACTTTGTGAGTGGAAGGGTGCGCATAATCATAGTAATTATTCGCTTGTGTGTGATGTTTCCTCCCACATTAGCATTCTAGTAAATTAATTATTATTCAAAATTATGCATCACATACATTAATTCCCCCCCCCCCGTTCACAAAGAACTTGGCGCCCAGCTTGGGGCACGACACACACCATCCTGAGTGTAACTTTTGTATCTGTGTCCCTTGTAAAGTTTGTTTTGGATAGTTAACGTTGTGGCAAGAAAGTAAAGTCTAAAGTTTTCATTTGTCTGTTTTATTTAAAATATGATGCCACAACGAGAGGAGAAAATTACCCAACGGATTCACGGTTATTAGGACAAGCCAGACGCGAGTCAGTATATGTTTTCTTTCAGGTTGTCGCGGGAAGCCATCCAGAAAGTTTATGATTTATTTGTGTTAGCTTATTGGTGCGTTATTTGTGTTATTGCTTTTGTGTTATATGTGCGTTTCTTTTAAAGTGTGTTGAAATCCTTTAGAGTTTTGGAGGGGAATAATTTATTAGAGAATTAGAGAACAACTAGGCACATTAGAGAGTATTTTTGTTTATTGTTACTATTAGTGGTATAACACATTTATGGTTTTAACGCGTAGAAAAGCTAGAGAAATGGAGGGTTCCGCAGACAACAGTTTAGTACAAGATCAATTTGCGCAGGTTATTGAGTTCCCGTCGGAGTCTCAGGACACCGTAGGTGATGCAATAGGCGATGTAAATACTTCTCTCCAGGAAGTAGTTCCGCCTGGAGAAAGTACCGTACACACAGAAAGGGTAAACGAACCGGAGCAGGTTAGGGAACCGATTCCGTCCACCTCAGCGCAAGTCACTAATACTGTCACTGACCCGTGTCTCGCGTCACTGTTTAATTTGCTAAGGGAGATTTCTGGTAAACTTGAAACTCAAGAGAAAAAGCAAGATAAGACGTTATTAGAAATTTCGGAGAAACAGGAGAAATCACTTTTAGAGCTTTCTGGGAAAGATGAGAAATCACTGTTGGAAATTGCAAATAGGTTAGAAAAACACGAGAAGAAACTAGAGAAGCAAGAAAGGACCCAGGGGAAGACGTTAGAAGAGATAGCGCACAGGCAGGAGAACTCTAGTAGAGTTATGCTAGAGAGGTTAGAAGCTGTCGAGAAGCAGATTACTGCCAGTTTCAGGCAGGAAATGCTTCAAAATGTCTCAGAGCTGGAGGCCAGGATCGATTCTTCAGCGGAAGCTCTTGAGTCACGGATCACAGCATCCTGCCAGGAGCTGAAAACTTCTGTAGAGGCAACTGAAGAAAGAGTAAACCAACTAGAAGTAAATACTGAGAGTAGGATAGGCGAAATATCTGAGGTCCTTGGTTCGGATCTGGCTCAGGTCTCTCGTGACGTCAACCATTTACGTGGTGACATGGAGAGAGTGGGCGAGAATGTAGCTGCGATGTCAAACGAAGTAGACCGTGTAAAGGCCACCGTAGAGAGCTCCGTAGGGCACTTACAGTCAAAATTAAGACGTGCGGAATTGAGATGGGAGGAACATTTGGAACTGTTAAGGGAGTCGGTGCGAGAGAGCAGTTCCAGCTGTCAAAACACAGCCTCTGTTTCACATGATGGAGTTGACACGCCGGTCGCTGGACCGAGCCATGCGAGACAGTCCCCTGAGCTCTCAAGACGTGAGGGCAGATGAGCAGGCTGCCCCTCCCACCAACAACAATAACACCAGCAGTAGTAGTGGTAATGTCTCTACATGTCAAGTAGCATCTGCGTTAGGGCTACTGCATAGAGACTTCTCTCTTCCCACTTTTTCTGGTTCAGAATCAGAAGTGCAGGCCCACAACTTCTTGGTCGAATTAGAAAATTACTTTGACTTGACTGGTGTGCCTGAAGAGAGGCGTCTTGCATTTTCATCCCATTGTTTTCGTGGGATATCACGACAATGGGTGCAGGTGACATTAAGGAAGTGCCCTATCAGGACCTCGTAAAGCACTTCAAGGAGGCCTATTTAAGCGAAGAGAAGCTAGCTAACCTCCGTGCTTCCATCCTGACTTCGAGATTCGAGACACGGGGCAGTAAGAAACCCACAGAATACCTGTTGGAGTTACTACACACTAACAGTATTCTCGACCCCCCTTTGCCTCCCTAAGTATTGTTGAGGGTATTACCGCGACAGTTGCCGTTTTCGATTTATGGGTGCATAGTTTCTTCGAAACCGCGCTCTATAGACGAGTTGCTAAGTATAGTAGGTGAGCTGCAGTCCACCTACCAGCCACCGAATTCAAATAACAGGAGGGGAATCAATGCCCTCACAATTGAAGAAGAAGAAGAAACAGGGCGCTTTTCCCCCCACCAAGGAACAGTAGGCCGAGTAACCCCACGAGAAACAGGAGGTTCCATAGGGACACTGGACCTTATCAGACTAGGGGTAACAGGAGAGGCTATAGTAATAGAGACAGCAATCAAAACGGCAATTGGCGTTCGAGAAACTCCAATGGTCAGTCTCGTGACGATGGAGGGTCTCGAACTGGGAACCAAAGCAACAGAGGGCAAAGGCGAGGTAGGAACCGGGGTCGTGGTAACATGCAGCAACGAGACAACAATCGAAATAGTGACTATGCTGCAGAAGTGAACCAGCTCCGTGTTCACGACCACAGGGCTACTCAGTCAACAAGACAAGTCTCGTCTCGTGGCAATTCTCGTGCAAATAGCCCAGGGAGCAATCAGAGAAACTGAGAACTGTCCGCATGTTTTCAGAACGGTACCGTGAATACTAGCGTGCTGAATATTCTTGGAGAACCGGCGAACTTTAATACTGGGAATATGCGTAATAGTGTAGTGGAACATAGTAATGCATTAGAAGAAAAGGAAGAAGATAGTTGTCAGACATATGTGAAAATTATTGAGACACTAGAGAATGAGGACTGTGATACATGTAAGAGAATTATAGGCACCACATATTTCAATCGTGGAGGAAACGACGACATTCGTCATTCTGAAATTATGTTTTTGAAAAGAAATGGGGACAAAATTAAAATTGATAGGAATTTGTTCGATGAGACGAATGCGATTTTTAGGGATCTTTTAGATACGTCAAATGAGAAACTACCTACAAATAATTTAGTGACACTACCAGAAGTAGAAGTAGGTTTGTTTGAAAAGAAAATTCTGGCATTATTGGATAGCGGAGCCAGTATTTCTGCGATCTCGCTGCAATGTTGGGAAACAATACGACAGCGTGACCCCCCACCAGCGTTTATTAAGTCATCCAATATACATGTCAGTTCTGCGTTCGGTCGTTCCGTTGCGTCGATCATTGGTCAAGTGTTATTAGAACTAATTATTGCGGGAAAGGAGTTCTATACTTCAGCAATAATTGTGAAAGGGCTCAACCGTGAACTCATTTTGGGTTCACAGTTTTTTGTAGAAAGTAGGGCAATATTAGACTATGAAAGGAACGTCTTTTTGTTAAATCACCCCCACCACATAGAAGTTTCTTTTCGCGACATAGAGGTCGAAGAAGAAGAACTAGTTATAAGAAAATTATCCTGGGAGTTCGAGGATGATGTGGTTGATTTATATAATCCCACTGTAAGTAGTATGTGCGCGTCGATTATAGGACCGCTGACTACGCCGCAGTTCGCGCTAGCGTCGGCAGATGGATGCCACCAGCAAGAGTTTGCTACTCTGCGCAGCCGGTTGGACGATGGGAAATTCCCAACCGCAGCCGAACTGGCAAATGTTGTGTACTCGCCACAGGAGTGGGCGAAGGTTCGAACCCAGGCTACACCCAATGACATTAGAGACCATGTCGAAAAGTATACTGATTTGAGTGGGGATGAGAAACAGAAGTTGTACGTCGTGCTCTACAAACATAGGGAGATCTTTGATGAGAAGCCCGGTACAGTAAAGAACTACCACCACACTATTGAAGTGACCGATGACCGACCAATGAAGACCCGAATGTACCCGTACCCGCTACGTCACAGAACTGCCGTCACGAACACTATTAATCGATGGATGGCGTGGGGAATCATAAAGAAGCATCCCACTTCTTATCTAAGTCCGCTGGTCATAGTACCGAAGAAGAATGGGTCATTACGTATATGCCTGGATGCGCGCAAGCTCGGATCAATTACGCGTTGCGAATTCGATCACCCAATCCCTGCACTTAGTACTCTTCAGGATCTTTGTGAAAGGCGCTGGTTCAGCAGCCTAGATGCAGTGGATTCTTTCCAACAAATCCTCGTAGAAGAAAATAGCCAAAAGTATTTGGGTTTCCTTCACGATGGAATAACGTATGTTTTTAAGAAATTGCCATTTGGCACGAGGCAGAGCTTAGCTTCATGTGTGCGTGCGATCAATATCATTCTCGGAGATGAGTGTCGCGATTTCTGCGGCCACTATGTGGACGACGTTACGATATCGTCATTTTCTTTTGAAGAACACATGCGCCAGCTAGATGTAGTCTTAGGAAAGTTGAAGTTAGGAGGTCTCACACTAACAAGGCAGGGTACCTCGGTGTAACACGCCGATTTTGATAAGATTGCACAGACATACAGATCATCAAAAAAGAAGCGACACGTATTTTTTATATCGGCCAACAAGCGTATTGAAAGGGTCAAATGGGGGCATAAAAATGGGGTCAAAATGAGATTTTATGCAATATAGCGAGAACGAGAAGAGATATCGGGAAAGGTTAAATGTACGAAATACTACCCATAGTTGACGCAAGCCATTGAGGTAGAACATCCGGAAATGGACCAATCACGTTTACAACATTGTCATAATGTGCTACAGAAATGAGTGAAGAGGGTGGCAAGGAGCAGGAAGAAAGAAAACACGAAAATGTAAAATACGTGTTTTTGCTTTGGGTGCATACGCTATCCATATGCGAAAGAGACGCAAATTTATCTCACTGCACGAAGATTCATCTCTACAAGCATGAAGGATGCAAACGCCGTTCGTATAGGCAGCCAGTGAGACAATACTGCACAGTGGGTTGCATATATTGTGCAATGGGAGCAACGGTGAGATACATATTGGAAACCGGAATGTTTGTAGCTAGTAACACACACACACACACAAAATGCATTGCACAGTAGAATGTAATAGCAGGTGGTCCACATGTAAGATAAAGAGCAACAGCAATATCAGTTCTACGCATGAGTATCTACATTATATCATGAAAATACGCGTACATATGTACGTACAACATAAAAGTCAGCAGAGGTGTATGCTGAAAACAAGACGCTCACTCCTGATAAGTAGCACAAAAATGATATTTCAGGAAGAAATCGTCCAAACAAAAACAGTATTTGCACCACGAACACTTGATGATGGATGGGTTCTGGCACTCTGCTTCTTCGCAGACCAATGACGTCAACTGATGAAAACAAAACTCCACTGGATTTGGAAAATAATCTGGTCGTGATGAAAGATATCCAGAACAAAACCATGCGTATTGGAATAGATGTATGTACCGTGGAGATGAAAGTTGATTATGCACAAGGGATTGAAGTTTCAGTATATTGTCTCTGCTGTATAGATTGATGTTGAGTTGCTGAAGGCGTACCGCATCAGATACTTTGCGTACGAAGTTCTTCCAAATTCTGAAACCATACACATCCAGAGGTTGTATTAACCCAGTTGTGTGTGTAGGTATCGTCATAATGTTGCACTGCTTGTCCTGTGGCATTATTGTTGCCAAGTCGGATCGATCATAACCCGTCCACGAGTCGACTAACAGTACCGTTTGCTCATTGACTTGTGGAAGGAACACTGATTGGAACCACGTCTTAACGATCTGTTTTGTCACTTTCCCAGATGATGATGCACAAATATATAAGTTTTGTGGGCGGAACATTGTTTGCTGAATCCGTGGCCCAAACGTACCATGAAGTTCTTTCAAGACTATGAGCATGGGCGACAGCAATCTTCCACTGGCAGATATAACAGGCTGTATTGTGTAGCTATGTGTGATGGCAGGTAGAGATTGCATTGTTGCTGTAATATGCTTCTCGCCTCGCAAAGCCAGAGAGCGTCCAGAGTGAAATTCTAAAGCAAAGACACTCTGATCTGTGTTATATACGTTATCCTCGCCATGAGCAGTAATGAGTGATTGTACATTTTGGACGAAGGTTTTAGCGCTTTCGTGCACTTGTGTGGCCTTCGCTGTAATGCTATGTGTTACAAATTTTGTAACTTTGCGTGAGACGATACCGTGACGTGTTTTAAAGCGCCATAACCATTTCTTCGAACCTTTGAAATTAGCAACGGCTGTTGTTTGGTTTGCTTCTAACGCCCAACGTTGCAAGTCTGTGTCATGGACAATTAAATGCCGCTGTTTTGCTGTCGCAAATTTTTCATACACAGTTCGGTCTATCACGTTTAGCTTTTCACGTTTGGTTCCACCTTCTGTGATCTGTTTCTCCCATCTATATAGATCAGTTCTGCATTTGACACGCTTGAAGTGTTTCTGTACAGATTTCCAGGACATCTTTCTCTTCTTCCCTCGTTTCCAAAACGATACTGCCTTCCGCTTGTATCCCATGTCCACAATATCTCTGCTCTTGACTCCAGTTGTATGTACGTTGGAGGTCGTTGGGCCATCCCACTCATCCATCTCATCTTCACTTGCCATACTTGGGATGTCTGATCTATTGCTGCATAATAGGTCTTCTTCAGTCTCAACATACATGTGCCCATTCGTCTTGAAACTTTCTAGGATGTTAAAAATATAGTCCTTGAGCTCCATTTCCGTTACCGTTCGTGGTGTCCGGACATATTGTGTTGCCTGATATGCCTCCACTAGCATATCCACCACATTCAGGGGATTCATATAGACCATCTTGCGACCACAAACGTCACAAGCCCACTTACACCTCACCTGAATTTTGTTACACACGCACAAATACGCACAAGCACACACCACCAGTTACACAACAATCAAATACCACTCCAGCTACCACACTGTCCAATGTTCACCACTAGGTCTCACAAGCAGTTAAACGTCGCCTTGCTTGTCTTGTTGAGAATAGTACCTGTGAAAGACACAAATGCACATACACTTTGCTGGCTCCACACCTCGCGTTTGGCAACTTTGTATACTCAAACCAGCTCGTATTGCATACGCCGCGTCCAATACTCTCACTGTTAAAACTGATTTTGTGTACAACGTCAACTTGCTCTTTCTTTCCTTACAGTACCTGCACCTGTCATAATGTGCTACGTCATCTGACCTCGTATTCCTTCATCTATTAGTCGTTTCTACCACTCAACTTGAGGTTTTGATCTTATATGCAACCCGCTGTGCAGTACTGTCTTGCTGGCTGCCTATACGAACGGCGTTTGCATCCTTCTTGCGTGTAGAGATGAATCTTCGTGCACTGAGATGAATCTGCGTCCCTTTCGCAAACGGGTAACGTATGAACTCAAAGCAAAAACACGTATTTTACATTTTCGTGTTTTCTTTCTTCCTGCTCCTTGCCACCCTCTTCACTCATTTCTGTAGCACATTATGACAATGTTGTAAACGTGATTGGTCCATTTCCGGATGTTCTGCTTTCTTCACATGGATAATTTCTATCTCAATGGCTTGCGTCAACTATGGGTAGTATTTCGTACATTTAACCTTTCCCGATATCTCTTCTCGTTCTCGCTATATTGCATAAAATCTCATTTTGACCCCATTTTTATGTCCCTATTTGACCCTTTCAATACGCTTGTTGGCCAATATAAAAAAATACGTGTCGCTTCTTTTTTGATGATCTGTATGTCTGTGCAATCTTATCAAAATCGGCGTGTTACACCGAGGTACCCTGCCTTGTAAGACTTAAAAAGTGTCAGTTTGCACGCCGTAGGATTTCAATTTTAGGTTATGATCTCTCGCCTCCTGGAATCGAGAAGTCCCAGGAGAAACTAGAGAAGGTCATGGAGTTCAGAAAGCCCAGAAATGTAAAAGAATTAAGAAGTTTTATTGGGTACTGCCAATTTTATAGAGTATTCAGTACGCAGTATTCAGAAATATTGTATTGTAAAGAAGGGAGTGAAATTTAAATGGCTTCCCTGTCATGACGAAGCGTTTCAAAGGATACGTGAAGTCTTTAGAGAAAAAGTAGTGCTAAAGAAGCCACTCCCTGACAGACAGCTTATCTTGGAATGCGATGCTTCCGACGTCAGCTGTTCGTCACATCTTTATCAATTGGACAATGATGGTGAGGTCCGTGTAATTGGAATGACGTCACGCATCTTCAATGCGCCAGAAAGGAACTATGGAATTTCTGAGAAGGAAATGGCAGGGGTAATAGATGGGGTCAACAAGTTCAAACACTATTTAGTTGGAAATCATTTCAAAATTCGCAGCGACCATCAATCTATTCGTTTCTTGCTGTTATGTAGGTTAACTTCACAGCATCTCATGCGTTGGGTGCTTACTTTGAGTATGTTATCATTCGAGTTTCAGTATGTGAAGTCAAAGGACAACCTGAGTGATTATTATTCTAGGTACCCACCAAATACAGGTGTACAATTTGATAAGGCAAATAAGCTTGTTTTGAACGAATCTCTCATGACCATTCTGACACACATTCCTAGTCAGATGAGAGAATTGATTGCAGTGTTGCCAGAGCTGCAAACATCTGACCCTGTATTTGGCGACGTCAAGAGAAACCTGCAGAGTCAGGAAAACTCTGGGAAAACCGCCAGTGAACATCACCAGTACTTATTGTCAAATGGACGGCTATGTAAACGTGACCGGTCTGGTCTACGGATTTGCATACCGGAAGTACTGGTGCAGCCATTGTTCGAATACTACCACAATGAGCGAGGACACCTGTCTGCTAGTAAACTCGTGCCAATGCTAACAGAGTACTTCGTATGGCCGAAGATGAGAAGTGCCATCAAGAAATTCTCAGCTTCATGTGGTTTGTGCCAGAAAGCATCCCCCCACATGTATCGTTCAGGACCTCTGAACCCAGTTTTAGTGCGCCGTCCTGGGTATATGATATGCCTGGACTGGTTGGGGCCTCTCCCCTTGGTGGTAGGCAACGTGAGCTACATTCTGGTATGCGTGGATGCTTTCTCGAAATTGATTGGATTATACGCTTGCAGAAGAGCCACCACAGATACAGCGTTAAAGAAGCTGAAGGAGTTCCTGAAACTGTGCCCGTCCGCCGAGATTATTTTGACTGACAATGGGACGCAGTTCTCCTGTTCAAAGTGGAAGAAGGAACTCTCGGACTTAAACCTTAAGCCCATCTATAGTACTCCGTACTATCCACAAGGAAACATGGCCGAGGTGGGTGTGAAATCGACAGTGAGAATGTTAAGAAAACTGTGCCATGACAAGCAGAAAGAATGGCCCAAACATCTAGAGAAGATAGAAAAGTGTCTCAATTCAAGTATACATCTGTCGACTGGTTTGAGTCCATACCAAGTGCACCTGGGAGAATCACCATCAAGAGAATTGGCGAAAATATTTGAGATCCCAGAAGTAGAGAGACACAAGTCCTTACAGTATTACACGGAGTTAGCAGCACGAAATTTGAAGAAGTCTGCACAGAGAAGAAAAAAGGCCTTTGATAAACTTCGCGAACCAGCGCGTTTCGAGGTGGGAGAACTAGTACTGGTCAGAGCTTTTCCCAAGTCTGACGCTTTCTCGGGCATAACTAAGAAGATGCTCCTCCTTTACACGGGACCTTACACGATCCTTTCCACATCCAGTAATAATGTGTGTACTCTCGGTGATCCTGAGACGAAAGAAATAAAAATGAAACGAAACGTGTTCCACTTGAAGAGGTATGTACAGCGCGAAGCCGCGCCTCAGCAGGAACCAGCTGACCCGATGACGTCGTAGAAGAGGAAATGTAAACAAAACGCGTCATACAGGAAGGAAAGCTGAATGATCCCATCATTCACAGTCGCACCTCTTCCCCGCTGGCACAAGAGAGTTGTTGCGCTGAATGGTGTTTTGTATATAAATAGGTTGTGTATTGTTTATGTTGTATTAATAACTAGTTTTTTTCTTTTTCATTATTGTGAGAATATATTTACGTATGTTAGGAATATCTTGTTTAATGTTAGGAATATACGGATCATGTATGATATTTGCGTAAAATGTATTGTCTCCACTTCTGAGAAAATGCAACGATTGAGCAATTAACGGTTGCATTTCCTTAAGAGGGAAATAATGTGAACAGCACATTAACAGTGTTTTTATATATTATTTGCATATAAAATTTTTGCTATATTGTGGGAATATTTAATCTTTTAATTAGTACAATTAGCATATTCATTCTATATGATTTGCATATGTAGCAGCGGGAGCAGACGACATATTAGTATTTTATGTATATATATTATTGGTTTAGTGTATTTGATTATATGTAGATTAACAACAGGACTGGACATGATACTGGGACAGAGATATTTTAATATGATTTACATATTATAATGGAGAAGATAGAACATTTGAGCTTCATATGCGCTAGTTTGCTTTTCGTAGAGGCAGAGAAGCCCTCAGAAAAAAAACTTTAAGAGAGCTTGCTTCTCTGTTGGGGCTTTGTTCTACTGCAGCTTGGATATGTACAGTTATCCACTGTAGCCACCCTATTTTGATATAGTGTCCATGAGCTCCAAACTTCGCCTATAAGCAGAGATAGTCACACTTCCTAGTGTGTTATTTGTAAGGAACATACACTGATATTGTGGAGACGGTAAGTCGATGTTCACAATAAGTTCCAAGCAAGCAAAATTTTAGCGTATCCGTGGCAAATTGACGATACAATAGAGTGTGAACTTTGCAAGCCACACCTCTTTTTCACGTCCCAGATACAAGATGCGTCGCTTTACCAACGAACTTCTGCCTGAGAGGAGAAGTTGGAAAAATTTGAAATTTTGGAAGAGTCCACTTTGGTCCTAGTTGTAATAATTCAGAAACATCCGTCAGATGTCTCTGGTGTGTGGTAATTTTCGTCTGCCTTCCCCTGCATGGTCTGCTACATGAGTATGTCTTAGTAATGTGTAAATAAACTTTCTGGATGTATCCGTATTTTTTAGATATATTTAAATCGATATTTTGTTTGTTATAATATTAATGGCTTGTTCTAATAGCAATCATAAGCCTGGTTGATGGTTTTGAGATGTGACCTATGGGCAAACACAAACCTAGTTTTTTTTAAAACCTCGAACATATACCAATGCTGGATGTTAAAGAAGGGAACCCTCAAACTAAGAATCAATCCTTGTTTTCAGGTGCCAGATCATGACAGCCCTATAGGGACTGCTCTAATATTATATTAATATAATATGTGTAGTTTGTTTATATTATGTCATTTACGCTGAGAAACATTTCTAAAGTTAAAAACATTAAAAAGTAAACATTCCAGGTTTACGCCATTCTAACTGTCACTTGGACAAGAATTTAAGTAATTCATTACTAGATGGCAGCACCCGTCACGACAGGTCCACGAACATGACTAGTGACAAGTTTAGTATTATTTTTTGTGTTTAACTAAACATTGCAAGTTAACAGGATATAGTGCTTGCGAGTTATATATATCAAATAATAGCTTATTAAATAAGCTAGCGAATGCAGATAGTGACATAAAACAGTTTAATTGGTGTAAGCTAAAAAACGCATAAATTTAAACAAACCTGTTGATTTTATAAGTTAAGTAGGTCACAGGAAAGCTTCCGGTGAGGGTAGTACCGACCCTACCTATTTTGGGAGAAGTGATTGAAAGTGGTTTGACCCGACGCGGAGTTCAAACAGACAATGAACTTCCGTGTGAATAAAACCAAAGAGTGGAGAACACTAGAGACAGTTGATTCATAGTTCCGGGAGCATACACATCGTTTTGCTACAAATTCGGTTTTCGAAGACGGTCGTTTGATAGTTTTGGTGGTGTTGAGAGCATGTGTGGCGAATTCAGTTTTGAAGTGACAGTTTTATCTTAACATGTGAAGTGCTTTGCCGAAACTATACGTGAGAATCATATTCCAAGCTCAGGAGAGCATGTTCGTATTTTATTCGTAATGAATATTTTAAAAAAAAGTACTAATTAATTGGTCCTGACGAACTTAGATGCCAGTCATTTTAGGCCCGTGACCAATGTTGCTATACTTCGCAGCTTGTTTCTATCAGATCGTACACGCGTACAAGAGACTAAGCCAACAGCCTTGTACTAAGCTTTCGTGTAAATAGTTTTAATATTTTAAGTGCTTTCGTGATGCTGCGAATGAGAAATTAATAGTAACATGATCAGAAGGACAGCCTTCATAGCCGCCACTGGAGTAACGAGACTCAGCTGCTATTGCTGACTGACACCGGCGGAAGGAGAATAGCTGAGTTCCAGAGATCCAGAAGAAGAGGGGATATGGTAACCCAAGTCAACCTTGGACGTCAACGATAGGGAGCCGAAGGAATCGACGTCGTGGTGCAGTGAAGTTGGAATGAACTTAGATGGACACTTCAAGAATGAAGACAACGGTGACAGTAGTTTAACTATGTGCACGAACAGTACGATAAGCGAGAGCTCCGCTTCCCTATAAGTGTTATTCAAATTCAAAATTAAATTTTTTTTTCTTTTCTTGTCTCATTTTCGAGACTGCGCGCGAGTGCGTTGTAACAAATTATATGTGCATAATTGGAATGTTCGTTCTACGCATTAAACGGATTGGAGCGGAAATTTTGGATTCTCTTTTTCTTCAGACAGCTTGGCCGTCAGGTATGTGTTACAATTTCCTGTCCTTATGTCTTCTTTTCAGGGCAGATGCCGGGATTATACATAAGCCGTGAATACGATGAGCGTGTTTCATGCAACTGTTGGTAATTTTCACACTCAGGGTGGATGTTAAAACTGCGCATCCCTGAAATCAAGAGTATCATGCTACATATTTTCTAGATTAACTTCTCAAAATTTTATTATTAATAATTCAGTCTCTACCGACTGACCTAGTTTAAACTTTGTGAGTGGAAGGGTGCGCATAATCATAGTAATTATTCGCTTGTGTGTGATGTTTCCTCCCACATTAGCATTCTAGTAAATTAATTATTATTCCAAATTATGCATCACATACATTAATTCTTCCCCCCGTTCACAAGTGATTATATTTTCTCAATATTGAGAACAACCAAGAGAAGATGATCAGCTCCACGCAGACTGACGTCGATGAATGTGTTATGAAGGCCGGTTGTAGACATTTATTAAGAGTAAGCAAACAATATTTTGGCGCCCCAACTAAATAATAATAAAACAACAGAAAGTTATAATGGACAAAAATTCTTCAAATAATTTTATAATTGCAAATTTCTTCAATGTCTGTAGTCTCCCTGTGAATATTAACGAAAAATGCCGAAATTATAACTAATTGACTGTGAATGAATGCTAAACAAAGTTCCAATTTTTATAGTAAATAGCATTTTTATCAAATAATCTCAAGACGTAACATGCCTAAGATATACAGCTAAGGTGTGTATTGACAAGTACAATTGAAACAAAAGTCGAAACAGAATGAAACTCATCTTTTTCAAGTTTAATATTAACACAGGTTTGATTTTGACAAAGAAAAAATGAAATGAAATCTTTAAGTTTTACGTCCCACATTATGCCGGTTAGGCTAAAGGAGACGGTGATAATGAGAGATGAGTGAAATGGTGGAATGAAGAAAATGGGAGGAAACGGGAGAACCCCGAGAAAACCCACGAGCACGGTGTTTGTCCACCACAAAGTTCACTTGGCAGGAGCTGGGATCGAACCCGGGACCCCAGGCACCAGAGGTGAACGCTCTACCACTGAGCCACCGCGCCCCCATTTGACAAAGAAGTTTGGTCTTATGCTTCAGTAAAAGCAAATTTACATAGTATTTTCTAGTGATACGATTATGATAATAAGCTTAGTTTCTCGTTTTCTTTGTTACTGAAAAGTTCGTGTAATAAAGACACTTTTATGCGTTTCAAGTTGGCAAAATGTTTTATTACTGTATCGGAATCCATTTCATTGAGTATGTCATTTTCAATGGCCATCAAAGCTAGTTCATTTAATCGTTCTTGAGATATATTTGATCTCAAACAATTCTTTCTTAATTTTACCTGAACTTGTTTAATACACAACAAATGATAAAAGTATGTGCCTTAATCGATATTTGCCTTCGATCCAGTGGCGAAACTTTAAAATCAAGTTCGCCGCACGAAATTCCTTTTCAGGGTCCCTTAGGTCTATAAAACAATTCAATAATTTCATATCTCTTTCCAACATAGATGTTTGAAATCAGGGAACGAGTAACACAATGTAAACAGAAGCACTGGCGCACCCAAGATTTCTCTTTTAGGTCCGAAGATTCTTCGGAGTACCGTACAAAATAAAAATAAATAAGTATTTTCCACCTGAAATTGTGCTAATTTTCTCAGAAATCAAAAGTTCTGGGGGATCCAGACTCTCGGACTACCCCGATCGGTGCATCCCTGAATACAAGTAACTAACAATCAAAACTCTACTTTGCACTAGGATTATTAACAAATGTTTAAAAATATCGTTCCATCTAAATTTAATACGAAAGAGAGAATTCATAACGATTGTTAGGTTATTATAATACAAGATACGCTGCTGTTTTTGACAGTGAGAGTTCTGAAAAAAAGTGTTACTTATAATCCTAATGACCTTTCGATTTTGATTACAGTTACCCTTTCGAGTTATATACGCATATACTATGTGAAAACTAATTGTATTGAAACAAATTTTGAAATACACTAAAATTTAACTCAGACCCATAACTTAAAAGGCCGTATCCATTTTAATTTAATTAAAATACTGCAATAAAGTAAAATAAAGTTTCAAATGTTTGTAGACTTGCAAATGCTTTGTTAAGAGTAACTGATATTGACAACTCCCCACATCAACATTTATATTATCATCAGTTTCTAAATTTTGCCTCATAAATAAGAAAAAAAAAAACCGAAACGACTCAGGATAGAAACGAATGACGAATGACTTATGGACTAACAGAAGTTGACAAAGTGAGCATTAAGCAGTGGGCAGCGATTTTGAATCACTGATATTAGGAACTTAAGTTAAAATTTCCCTCAGAAATGATTTTTTAAAAATTCATTTGTATTGCGCGTCTTTCCTTAGTATTCGCCCTTCTCCCTGGTAGAGACCTGAACGGGCCGAATTTTTCTGCCCGAGCCCAATCCAGCCCGAACGTACCTAGGCCCGGCCCAGCCCGGGCCCGAAAAGTTTAGGTGATTTTCGGCCCGAGCCCGGCCCGGCCCGGCCCGATAACTTTTTTAAAATTCTTGGCCCAAGCCCGGCCCGGGCCCGATAAATTTTAAAAGTTTTTGGCCCAATAATTTTTTTAAAAAATTAGCTCGAGCCCCAATCTTTCTCAAAATTTAGTACTAAATTTGACCTAACCTCAGAAATCTTTTCTAAACTCTGGTTTACAACCTGACGCTTGCCTCCCGAATGGTACCATTGCCTCCTAGAACTTCGCCTGTCATCGTTAGCATAAAGTGAAGATGGCAATATTGTTTAGCAACAGGCAAAACATTCGCACCTCTTCTTGTTATATTTTGAGTTCCGTGAAGGTCAAGGTCAGAGCTCAATTTACCGCATAATGCCTGCAATCCTCTATAGTGAAAATGGAGCCGCAAGCAACACAAACTGTAAATAGCTATTGCATTCTTTGTAACATTTTTCACGGACGCACTTCTTCAACGTTTGGCTTTATTCCAATTATCGTTTAACAAAAGTCAATAATTGTTAAAGAATTGCAATTGATCGGCCCCAGCCCAGCCCGACCTGAAGAGAAATCAGTGTCGGCCCGCCCAAGCCCGGCCCGGCCCAAAGAAATAACAGAGTCGGCCCGCCCAAGCCCGTGCAGGTCTCTACTCCCTGGACCAATGAACAACAAAAGCCTAGTCACTTGAACTTTGATAACGTGCATTTCATTTACACTGACCTTTCTCAACTCTTAACTGTGGTCATTGAATCAAAAACTATGTGAGGACACTGTTTAGCACCCCTTAGGACATTTCTTTCTACTGTGACAATGCCACCCAATCCATAAGTAACATGTGCAGTTAACTTACTTTTGTTTCTTGATCCATTTTCATTTCAAAGACGTATTTGGCAATGATATTCTCTAGCAAGTCGCGGAAGGATTGTTGGAAGAGGAATGAAGAGTCTGTTATATTTGGATTTTGTGCATATGGTGGATTGTAGAAACAGTGCCTCTGTCTTTAGTCGTACTGCCTAGTGCTTAATAAAACATCTATTGAAAATCTAAATTTCTCTACTTTTTATATCATATTCGTAAAATCTCCCTTTCCCCCACTTCAAAAAAATTTCCTCCATCTCCCTGCCTTGCGGGAAATTTTCCTCTAACTAGCGCCAGTTAGTGTGGCATTAGAACCAGTTGATGTACAAGTCCATTGTAAAGGGGTGTTTACAGCCAACAATGCAAAGATTCAACTTTATTGTCCTTTTGATGAATTTTATCTGTATCTCAATCTGTGCAGTATTTATTTGAAGCTATTTGAAAAACTTTTCATCATAACATTTTCTCTAATAAATAGTCCCATTTAAAACAGAAAATTTATTTTTGAGTGTGGTGCCTTCTTCACTTGGCGCTTCCTGCGAGCGTGCAGTTCGCAGGATTCTAGACCCAGCCCTGCTTTTATACAAGATTTTTATGGATGTTAGATCAACTTCGGTGTTCGTGGTAGTGTCTTCTTTCTTCAGATTACGTGATGATTTGTTGACAGTTGTTCTATCGTCTGCTACAATTTTTGTTGATATCCAACGTGGTTTGGATATTAGTATTATAAGAACTATCTCATTATAAGAACTATCCTATTAGGGCGTGTCGATTTTTTCAATTTTCAAAATTCTAAAATGAGGGGTGCTAAAAAATTGAGACCTGACATTGTATTTCTATGCATATATTTACAAATTCGATATAATGTTGTTCTGCTAGATAAATATCAGTCCAAACTTTTGTCATTTTCGTTCTTTTCTTTTTTTTCTTTTTTTTTACAAATTCCTTGTGTTCATAGATGGCGCTAGCGTTGTATTTCATTTATAGAGCAGACATACATGCTTATTAAGATTAATTTTATCTATTTGCACATTGCTGAATTACAGTTTTAATATTATGTCAAATTTATATTCTACAATCATTAAATTAGATACATTTTCAATTTTAAACGGGTATTAAAGTTTTCGCATTTATTATATATATATTATATATTTATTATACTCCAAGGGTATAAAATTGAAAACTTCAAATTTGAGTGTGTAAACGTTTTCAACTAGTCCCTATATTAACATCGTGGTTTCTTGATGTTTCTTTACAATGACTTCTAACACAAAAACAAAACGTAATACATTTACACATATGAATAATTTGATTGGAACCGGCAGAGAATTGTTACCATCTGAACTTCCCGTCATTATGCTATGTTGTCATGCAGAGCATTTGGTATGGTGTCGGCTTGCGTGCCAATGCTGTCATATCTACTGCCGCCCTTATGGATGTTGACTTGATGACCGACAAAGACCAAAGGCTTGTGATTGATCAAAATAAAGTGAAGAGAGCCCCCCCCCCGAAAAAAATAGTAATAATAATAATGAAATCCTTGGACCAAGAATTTGATGAGTTCTGTCAGCAAGATATAATCGACTGCATCTTCTTTGACGGCCGTGAGGATATTACGAACGTTATGTTGGTAGCAGAAAATTCAAATCACCAGTTTCCTGGGATTATATGAGAACAACACTATTCTGTTTACAGCGGGCCAGGTGGACGCTATCTTTACCATTTCACGCCTCAGAAAGATTGTGACAATAAAAAGCAAGCTGAAATTTTAGCTGATAATCTTGAAGATTTTAGAAGGGCAGTGATGACATCTTACAAGCAATTGGAGGTGATTCTACTAACGTCAACACTGGTTAGTAAGGTCGTACTATGAATTGGGTAGAAGTCAAACTCGGTCGTAAGCTAAATTGGTTAGTGTGTGCTCTTTACACCAGCAGGTTACCTTTGCGATACTTAATCACAACACTGGATGGCATAATTTTGTCTAGCAATCAGTGGAAAGGTACTATTGGAGATATGTTAGATGCAGTTACTGGACTTGAAATCGGTCCTTCATAGCAAAAACTCCCAATTGGAGAGTCTCTTATTGCGCTGAGTGAAAATATCGTAAAAGATTTATCTACAGATCAAGCATACGGACATCAGATTACACAGGGGCATTCTCACTGGAAAACTCCATGGGATCTGGCACTTCTTGAAATTCGTCCGTCATTCATTCAAGATGGTTGACTACAGCAAATAGACTGCGTCGTTTGTGTGTTTTTAAGCATGAACTTAACGTCTAATATCTCATAAATATTAGGCGGATAGTGAAATACATTGTTAGTGTCTACTACTCTGCTGGTACAACCTCAAAGTCAAGCATTGCTGGGAAAAAGGGCCACGCCACATCTTATTTCAACTGCAGTGACTTAATATGTAGAAGAAGATTGTTGTGGATGCTGTACTTGAAAAGATACTTAACTTGAGAAGTGAGGCAGTACAAGGAAATCTCTCTGTACATCCGAGAAAAACACCTGCTATCTACCCCAATGCCTCGTTCGTGCTAGAGATGATCGACTGGTCTAAAGGTATTTATGAACCTCCCTTGACATGCAAACTTTCAACAGTAGTAATAAAGAAATTTGTAGACGTTACGATGAAAGTACCACATTGGCAAAATCACGCTCAATCTATAGAAAAGTGTATGAAGCAAGTCACAGAGACATCAGCAAAAGTCTATACGCATGAGAAACGTGAGGCGTACATAATAGTTCAAGAAGTAAGTCCACAGATGATGTCCGAAAATGAATCAAAACAGGACATAATGAAACTTGTTTTGTGAATAACTTGTGAATAGTATTGCTTACTTGTTGCTGTTTCTTGACTACATTTGTATTAAGTAAAACAAGGACACCTTTATCACAAAATGTAACACAACTGTAGCATATATATAGTTATACTATAGTAGTAAGTAAGAAGTGTATGAACTGTATGATGCAGCAGTTACAAAATAATTAATTATAATTGAAAATTAGTAGTTTGTCAATGTGGTTGAATAAGGCATTTTTAAAATCAATGAAAAATGTGTTTCTCAAGATTTGTAACAGAAGAAACACACTTCAAACATGGAGAATGTTACATGTTTTTACTAAAACAATTATAAAGTATAATAGTACGTAGGCAAAATAATGCTTTCTGTTCTTAGGAAATGCAATGCAATAATACAAAATCTACATACAGTATTTCAGTACGTACGTCTATGTATGCGGAAATTTTATTGAGTGTTTTCTCAAAATATTGGTCATATACTCTTTCTTACCTCTATACCTCTAGCTTTATTAACATGTTTGATGACTAATAAAATGTTTCATACGGAAAAATAATTTATTTTATAGCATTGCATGGCATTTTCGAAAGTATTTTAGTATGAAATTCCGAAAACTGCTCTTGTGCTATATTCAAATCTTAGCTAGCATTTCTTTCATCACAAAACTAAGTACGGATTTGAATTTCTCATACCTAAAAACATAATTTTAAGACCCCTCATCATGAAAAATTGCAAAAAGTATATTTCACCCTCAAAAATGACACGCCCTACTATCCTATTATTATTAGTTCCTATTATAAGAACTATCCTTAGTCTCGCATCTCGTCACGAAAATTCTGTCTCGTCTCGTCTGGTGGGCAAATTTTAGCACACAATATGTTTAATAAAAATTGAAGAATTTTAATGATTTTTATCTTGGGAGGTTTTTTAAAATTGTCAAAACAGTAACTTCCGTATGTTTGCTGATTTCACTCCGAAGCATTGGAAATCGTTGAAAAACTTCAAAAAGCACACCATGTTTAATTAAATTTGAATAAGTTTCAGGATATTCAACGTGTAAAGCTGTTTTGTGACTTATTTATGTATATATGCAAACCAACTTGAGATTTATTCACATTATTCAATCTCTTGGTTTTGGTGGATTTCAACCACAAACAATAAGCTTGGACGTAAACGCGCGCCTAGTTTCATTACTTTCTGATACTTCTTAGTAAAGTTACCTTGGAACTGACTTGATTTGCTTAAGCTATGTTCAGCTAATGGTGATTTATTCGTTTTTGCAGAATATGCGTGTGTGTTGTATGAGTATTATAAAAGATGTCAAATTACATACCTGCGTATTATACTTATTTAATATAATATGATTATGATTCTGGTTCGTACTTTTCCTGGAACCTTTGTTGAATGCGCTTCGCTTTTATTGAAAAACAAAGCTTGTTTACTAATTTTTTTTTGTTCTTTATATTTTGAAATTTCTTCACCAGCTGCAATATCCACGTGGTGTTTTTGGATTTAATATATGCTTTAAATTCAAACAATCCTGAAATGAATCGAATGATCTTGCTATATGTCCACTTAGTGTAAACCAGTTACCATCATATTATCGGAAAAATGTTGCCAAGCCCATATTTAGTGTGATTTTAAGATTTTAAACTTCGTGTTTCGCAAATTTGCATGAACTTCAACTCGTGATAATAAAAGTATTTGACTAAAACTATGATTTTAGCTTATGTCGGTTCTTGTCTTTCCCGTTACGAAATGCTCCTACTAATCGAATATTAATGTTTCCTGTATAAGTGTTGATTTTAAATGCTAATACGAAACTGACCTATTTATAGTTAGATGGTTTAAGATTGGGTAGAATTAAAGAGCTGTATTACGTAATTCCAGCTTTTATTCAATATACCTTGATCGAGATTTAATACTGGCGATTTAATTTTTATGTAATAAGTAGGGCTCGAAAGTTAAAGATAACCTAAAAATTGCCTAAAAGGGACGTATAAAAAGACCTAAAATATCTAAAAAAAAGGACCTAAAAATTGAAACATGGACGTGAAGTAAGACCCAATTTAATTAGAATTACATATTTAATGAATGTAATGCGCAAGAAATACAAGTTTCTAGTAGGTCTGTCCGTCCTTCATAAACTGAAGTACAAACTAAAGTAAAAAAAAACTTCCCTCACCCCCCACTTGCTGGAGGACATTGTTACGCCTCTTATCTAACTTGTGATTGTTGCAGATTGGTCTTATCAGTCCAGCCGTTCAAGAATATTATATCATTGGAATTTTCTTTACTAAAGAAAACATGAGTAAGAGGTGGTGGTGATGCGAGTTAATGGCCAGTAAATTTATTGCCGAAAGATGAACTGCAAGAAAAGACATTAAGACCTATAAAAAGATTTTAAAAACAATAAACAAAAAAGGCAAAGAAAGACATAAAGTCCAGCATTTTCTGGCCTACAATGACCCAAAATGAACATATTATATTAAGCCTCGTCCTCAGCCACTCCTAAAAAACTTCTGGTCCTAGTAATAAGGTTCAAATGCTGATCTTTTAATTTGCGAGTTGGTCCTATGGAGCATTTGCATCTTGTCAATGGTGTACTTTGTAGACGCAAAATTTTCGACAATTCTACAACTGCAAGCTTTTTAGTCCTTGGAATCCCTTATATGCTCTTTAATTCTGGTTGATACGTTTCTTTTAGTCATTCAATGTTAAATTGCAAATGAGCACCTAATGTATTTAAAATGTCAGCGTAATATATTAAAATTATATTACTCTTTTAAAAGTTATTGACCAACGAAGAAGGCGTAGTCGATATTTTTGTATACACATCTCCAAAAGTGTATTACCACCTGCAATTCTCCCTTTCCTGCAATAGTAGGCAACCAAAATAACACTGGCGTTGAGGTGGTTGAGAATTAGAAAGGCACTGGACCAAACCTCAATTTAATTACAAATATAGCAGTGTAGCAAACTGCAAATAAGAGATTAATATAAATTATTAAGTGACGATTTTATTATCAGAGCGATAATAATAATAATAATAATAATAATAATAATAATAATAATAATAATAATACGAATATATAGAGGATGCTTGAAACCATCATTAAGTCACTTTCAAAATGAATGCGAAAGTTAGTGGTCAAATAAACTTCTCAACTTCCAATAGAACTGTAGATCTCCGAGACACATCTAGCATAATGTCAAACGTTTAACACATTTTTTTTGTTTCCGCGTGGGTTGGTTGCAAATTCGGTAGTGTTTATTGGATGTACTGACCCGAAATACATTCTAATAAACCCAATAGGTAGCGTAGATCATACCTTCAATTCCAGACTATTAACGCGAACTAAACAAAAAGAAAAAGAAATGAAAAAAGAAGGAAAGGGAAAATGAATGAATGCTACTTTACTGCTAAATTTCCATCAGAAAACCCTATATTAAAATTCCAAACTGTATCATACTGAAAAGTTACGAATATTCAAATGCAAAAATGGATGTTCCTTATAGATGTAGCAGAACTTGCAAATTTCAAATGTGAATAAAACACACTGAATTATAGGATGGAAACAAATTTGTGTCAAAATAATAGAAATAAATTGTTATTTTCAAATAATCAAAGAGGGGGGCCGTTTTCTAGTAATCTTCGAAGATTTATGAGTTCCAAACGATATCGTCTACAGTGGATATAACGTTGTAATTTGCACAGTTGGAGCTATTATTTTATGGGAAAAACTATATTTCCTAGCAAGGAATCGAAACGAGATTTTCCACTTGGAAGTCTTGTACGATAACCAGTACTCCAACGATTACTCTTCCCAAACTTTGCTTAACAAGTGGTGTGGTGTCTCTCTCTGACCAGTGGAGGGTCGGAATGGGGTACTCGAGTTGTCTCAGATATGAAAGAGGGTGTGAAACTATATATACACGACTCCAACAGTGGATTACCACCTACTATTCTCTTTTCCTGCGATAGCAGGCAACCCAAACAGCTCGGCGGTTAGGTTGTTGCGAATTCGAAAGGCGTTTGACCAAACTTCAATTTTCTAACAAATATATCAGTGTGGCAAACTGCAGATAGCAGAATAAAACAAATTGTTAAGAATGACAATTTTATTATCGTGACGGAGTCGGATGACATCGAAAGTTAAAAAGTGATCTTACTTAAGCACTTCAAACTAGATGAATGGCAAGAAACAGATATCAGAGGAAAGCATTTCTCTTCTCCCCCAAAAAAGAATCTCATAAGAAAGTTACCTAATGTAAAGGTTTAATATAAAAATCCCACCCAAAATTTTGAAAGTTAATACCCAAAATGAAAGAACAACTGAACCGAAGTGAATGAAATTGTGCACAGAAATTGGAAACGTAAAATGAGTGAATACCGGTTTTGTATTTTCCTGGAAAAAAGGGTTGGGTGGGGCACGGACCAATCCTAAGATTTGATCATAAAATATCCAAAGTGCTAGTAACAGCATGTCAGATGTGTGTAAAAGACAGGAAGAATTGCAACATAACTTGGTGTATGGAAAATACGCAAAAAATTAAATACGGTTTTTTTTATGTTCTGCGGAAAATCGGTTTTAGGGGTAAAAACACCCACCCAAAATTTTGAATGTTGACGCCCGGAAGACATTGTAGTGTGCCTGAAGGGTCATCTCAATTGGCGCCAAAATTTTTGCCACACTCCACAATTACTTAAACAATTAACGACAATTATTTTGGTAATTGCGTATACAAGTTTATTTTTTCTTAAAATCTTAAAACAAGGAAAAGCAATAGAACAGAGAAATGTTAGGCAATCTCTTCGCGCTGATTCAGTTCTTTCCAGCTGTCTTTATTTTTTGGATGAAATATTGTGTCTACTTCATCCTCTTCCAGCCAGCTGACGGTCTGCTTCAAGAGGCAGTTAAACTATAACCTTTCTCGTCTGAGAAGATAATATTTTCTTTTAGGAGAAAAGTAACAGATTCTTGCTTTTGGTTATCACAACCTTAAATAAATAGAAACGACAAAAATAATCTGAATTTCAATTAGTTAACTCAAAGGTTAAAAAGGTTATTTTGTTAGCCAGCAATATATTCGATAACTCTGACACAAAGTTCCATTTCCTCGCAATACAACCACAAGTGTTCGATTATAAATTTGATTACTCACTCTGTTTTTGGAAGTTTTCGTAATACAAATTGTCATAGTCCTTAAGTGATTAATTTTACAGCACACTTGTAAAGTTTGAACTTTTAAACTCTTTAAATTTTATTGGAAATATAATGTGTCTGTAGAGTCATGGTATAATTGAACCTGTCTTAGTAAATTGTACTATCTGTAACCAGACGTGACTTTGTACACATGAGGTCAAATGTCAATCTCCTCAGGTTATCAGAGTTTTGTATAATGAAATTTTCCCATGTAAAGGAAGCTTTTAGGATACGCCCTCCGCCTGCTTGCGCAGCCGCAGAAACTCAAATTCGTTTCATAAATAATTAAAAATCCAATCAGGTAAAACCCTGGCTTACCCCTGTATTCACACGTCCCCACCCTAGTGCCGTGTGAAAATGAGAAGGGCAAACAAAAAGTGAGTACATCTCTCTTTTTGGAAATTACGGTAGTTTTTGGAAGAGGCACGAGCTCCGCGCTCGTTGCCCCCTTTGGGGGAAAGTTTCATCAAACTTCAAGACATGGACTTATCGTCCACAGTCTAACTTAGAACTTACGCCGGAACGTTGACACTCCTATTCTAGCCCGTTCTTCGGTCGGGAGAAACTTTGTTACATCATTCACCGACCTGTGCTATTTTTATTGTGTCGGCTGTGACTGTTCAATTCCATCATACGGCGTATGAACGGCATTCCTATCACCACGGTCATTTCATTAAGATTCACCATTGGAGACGAGCAGTGTGTGTTATCGCCAATCCATTCCTAAGTGCTCACTTCAACTCGACAGTACCACTAGTCTCATTGTGATTATACAGTTAATCTAAAAACTTAGTTACTACCACTCAGATTCTGTTTACCTAATCTGAGCACTGGCTCTGCACGGATCTCTTCAAGATCTCTCATTAACTCTAACCGTTTGTGCTCCTGAACGCTTCCTAATGCAATATTAGTTAACCTGCGCTAACGCTGATTTACGTATCTGTAGAAGACCTCATGTAGGAAGTCACTTGTGTTGTATCAAGTCCACGGACTTACTCGAGCCAGCTAATAAAATTCTTTCTAACTCGAACTTGCGTCGTTTACGTTATTTAAAAAACATTCTCAATACTTCCTTTTGGTGAACGTTTCATAATCTTTCTTGAGATCTATATTAACGCCTCACATCGACGTGCCAATGTTGTTGTCTACTGGAGAAAGCTGATGACCTGTGGAATGAAATCCTGTTGGACATAGTTCTAATCTGGGAACTGCATTTTACCATTCGTCTCACCTCTATTCCATCATCCAACCAGGAGAATACCAGCCTGTGCGAAGTCCCAATTTTCCGAAGACTTCTAGTCCTGTACGAAGCTCAGTGACTACATCGTCTTACACGAAGTCCTGACCATCGTCCGTCTATCCTGCTCTTGTATTTCAGCCGCTCGAAGTGCAAGTGAGTAATTTTATCGCAATAGTGTTTTTTGAGTGCTTTTAAGTGATTGTGCTACTTGGTGCGTACGAAATGGCTGCAGCAACGTCGAGGTAACACTAGAGTCTTCCCATCTCGACTTGGAGTGCCTGGAGATAGGACCACGGACCGCAGGTGGGGTTACCACAGTTTATTTAATATTTTCATGTACCTATCATTTGCATTTCGTTTTCATCAAGTCGCTTAACTGTAAAGGAGAACACCTCCCAAGTAGTTTCAAAATTACTTTGAAATATTTAGTTGCTTTACTATCGTTTGTGTGAATTGTTAATTACTTTTGATTTCCAAGATCTCTTTTAATTCGAGCGGTAATCTCGTGTTTAGTTGTGACGATATAATATGTTTTGATATGATAACTTAAGTACTCTGAACTGGCTGATAGCAGTAGTATTCCAACTCCCTGACGCCTACTCGCTAACATCATAATACTCGTAATCATTCGTTCTCTTGCGTACTGACTACCCCTTGTCCTCATTCTGACGAAACCGCCTTGCTTTTGTTATTTGTATTGCTGCGGGATCCTAAAGCTGTCCCATTGACGAGTGGTCATTCGATAGCCTATTTGCTTTAGATGGATCCGCGCCTTTGCGCCCTGACTCGGTTGTTATTGAAATTGTATGCTATTAAATTATCTACCATCCGAGCTGCATAGCTTGTTCTTGATACGGACTGATTTAAAGTCCCAATATAAACAGCCTTTTTCAAGGCTATCTCTTGCTCTTAACTATTATTATTGTGCTAATAACAACCTCCAACACCAAGACATAATTGGTGGTAATCGGAAGGGATTGATACCATCACCGACGCCCACACCTAATTTGGTGGCAGAAGCGTGGGGATGTGAACCCGCTGCCATAATTTGGAGGCTGCAGTGAGATTCGAACCCTGGTCTACGTAAATGGTGGCCCTGATGTGAATTATTCTTGTTGTGCGATAATTACCCACTGGCGGTATATAAATACTTGTTGTTCTTGGCTATTGTTCTCTGTCGATGTCATCACACTCTGTTAGTACGCCGTTAAATTAGTTAAGCGCTCGTGTATATAAAATCAATATTTTGAATTCTACCAGAGCTTACTTAGGAGCGTGATCAAACTATTTATTGTTCTTTGTTTGCAAATCATAGAAGCGATGTTTTTACAATTTTCTAACACTGAAAATCCTACCAGTCGACCACGAAAGTCTAGTGCCCCTTGAGACCGTTCGTGGGCGCGACAACATGAAGAGAGGTGCTGAAATGAATGAAATTATACATAGATATTGCTGACGTAAATTGAGGATACGGGTTTCGTGTTTTCCTGAAAAAAAGGTTGGGTGGGGCACGGACCCCTCCAAACCTCTGATAATGGAATATCAAAGTGCTAGTGACAGATGTCAGATGTATGTGCAGGAAATGAAAAATTGAACGAAACTTTGTGTATGGACAATACGCAAAATATGAAGGAATAAGTTTTTTATTTTCTGTGGAAAAGCCGCTTGAGGGTCAAAAGAACCTACCCCAAATATTTGAAATTTGACGCCGGAAAGGTATAGAAGAAGTGAACCAAATTAATGATAAGTGGCACAGATATTGTAAACGTAAAATGAGGGAATACGGATTTTGTATTTTCCTGGAAAAAAGGGTTGAGTGGGGCACGGACCAATCCAAACATTTCGTCATGAAATATCAAAAGTGCTAGTAACAGCATGTCAGATGTGTGTAAAAGACAGGAAGAATTGCAACATAACTTGGTGTATGGACAATACGCAAAAATAAATGAATACGGGTTTTTATTTTCTGCGCAGAAACGGTTTTAGGGGAAAAACTCCCACCCCAAATTTTGAAAGTTTGTGCCCGAAAGGCAAGAAGAAGTGAACCCAAGTGAATAAAATTGTACACATAAAATGAGGATATACGGGTTTCGTATTTTCCTGGAAAAACGGTTGGTTTGGGCATAGACCGCTCTAAACATTTGATCACGAAATATCAAAAGTACTAGTAACAGTATGTCAGTTGTGTGTACAGAACATCAACAATTGCAACGAAACTTTGTGTACCGTACTTTGTGTATGGACAATTCGACAAAATGAAGGAATATTTATTTTCTGTATAGAAAGCGCTTGAGGGGACAAAAGAACGCACCCCAAATATTTGAAATTTGATGCCCGAAAGATAAGATGAAGTGAGCCGAAATGAATGAAATTTGGCACAGATATTGTAAACATAAAATGAAGGAATACGGCTTTCGTATTGTCTGCAAAAAACGGTTAGGTGGGGACGCAACCCTCGAAACCTTTGATCAAGGATATCAAAAAATCCAGTAACAGTATGCCAGGTGTGTTTCAAGGACAGGAAGAATTGCAACGAAACTTTGTGTATGGACAATACGCAAAAAAATAAAGGAATACTTTTTTCTTTTCTGTAGAAAAATAAGTTTTAGGGGGCAAAATCCAAAATTTTGAATGTTGCCACCCAAAAAGCAAAAAGGAGTGTACCGAAGTGAATGAAGTTTTGCACAGATATTTCAGACATAAAATGAGGGAATACGGGTTTCACATTTTCCTGCAAAAATGGTTGAATAGGTCACGGACCCCTCCAAACCTTTGATCACGGAATGTTAAAAGAGCTAGTAACAGTATGTCGGATGTGTGTAAATGATATAATGAATTACAACCAAACTTTGTGTAGAGACGATACGCAAAAAATGAACGAATACGGTGTTTTATATTCTGCGGAAGAGCAGTTTTAGGGAACAAAAGCAACCACCAAAATTTTGAAAGTTGACACACGAGAGCAAGGAGAGGGAAACCGACGTGAATGAAATTTTCCACAGATATTGCAGACGTAAAATCAGGATTCGGGTTTCGTATTTTCCTGCAGAAAACTGTTGGGAGGGGCACCGACCCCTCCAAACCTTTGATCACGAAAAATCAAAAGTCCTAATACCAGTATGTCAGGTGTGCGTAAAGGACACGAAGAATTGAAACGAAATTTTTCGTATGAACAACACGTAAAAAGTAAATGAATACTGGTTATTATTTGGTCTACGAATTAATTCGTGCGGGTGGACAAGAGATGGCGCAACGAACGGAGCGTCCCAGAGTTCCGTGTATCCACACATGTGTTGCAAACCCCTGTCATCGCGTATCGTTCGTAGTATAGGGCAGTGGATTAAAGCGTCAACAACACCAGTTTGTAGTTAAGTGAACATGGCGCAATTTGTGCCTGATAAAGTGTTTTTGCGGGGTGTCCTGCTGCATTACTTTAACATGCAGAAAAATGCGACTGAAAGTCATCGTATTTTGGTGGAAGTGTATTGTGACCATACTCTAGCTGAGCGAACGTGTCAGAAGTGGTTTGCACGGTTTAGAAGTGGTGATTTCGGCTTGGCAGACCAAGAGCGAGCTGGACAGCCAAAAAAATTTCAAGACGAAGAATTGACAGCATTGCTCGAGCAGGATTCGTGTCAAACGCAGGAACAACTTGCAGCAGCATTAGGCGTTGATCAAACAACAGTCTCCAAACGCTTGAAAGCCATGGGAATGATTCAAAAGATGTCACATTGGGTTCCACATGAATTGAAAGACAGAGACGTTGAAAGACGAAAAACCATTTGCGAATGGCTGCTTCAACGACAGAGCAGAAAGGGGTTTCTGCATCGAATTATTACGGGTGATGAGAAGTGGATCCATTACGAGAACCCTAAACGAAAAAAGGCCTGGGTGAAACCAGGTGAACCAGGTCCATCACAACCAAAACGAGATATTCACTGTGCAAAGGTTATGCTGTGCATATGGTGGGATATGAAAGGTGTGGCGTACTATGAGCTGGTGCAACCGGGTGAAACTATGAATGGAGAACGTTATCGACGACAATTAATGCGTTTGAAGCAAGCTCTGGCCAGAACACGACCAGAATGGGAGAACAGACATGATAAACTTATTGTTCAACATGGTAACGCTCGCCCACATGTCGCAAAACCGGTCAAAACCTATTTAGAAAATGTCGGATGGGAAGTTTTACCCCACCCGCCGTATTCACCAGACGTTGCTCCTTCGGACTACTACTTATTCGATTGCATGAACAACGATTTGATTGGACAGCGGTTTACTTCTTCAGAAGATATCGAAACATGGGTCTCTGACTGGATCGCTTCCAAGGATGAGGACTTCTTTCGCCACGGAATCCGTACATTGCCTGACAGATGGGCGAAAGTGGTGGCTAGCGATGGACAATATTTTTCTTAAGGTATTTATGTATTTTGTGTTTGTACTACAGCTTCAATGTGTGCGTACCAACCGCACGAATTAATTCCTAGACCAAATATTTTCTGCGGGGAAACAGTTTTAGGGGGCAAAAGCTCCCGAAAAATTTTGAAAGTTAACGCCCGAAAGCCAAGAAGTAGTGAACCGAACTGAATGAAACTGTGCAGAGATGTTCTAGACATAAAATGAGGGAATACGGGTTTTGTGTTTTCCGGGAAAAGACGGTTAGGTGGGGCACGGATCCCTCCAAACCTTTGATCACGAAACATCAAAAGTGCTAAAACTATATGTCAGATGTTCAAAACATTCAGAAATAAGCGAGTACTGTTTTTTGTACGGAAAAACTGTTTTAGGGTTCAAAAAACCTTGTCTAAAATTTTGGTGCGGGATGGGCTTCGTTCGATTTCTCGGGATTATTCTGTTTTCTCCTACATTCTCATTTCACGAATTATTTCCCCCAAAAATAGTTCCATCTATTATCTCTCACTGTTATTGGATCGGATTTCAGTTTAGCATCCCTTCGGTAGCAAAATTACATGAGACATGGAGCTACGGATTAACGTGAAATCCGAACTGCTTTTGCTCCCGCCGCGAATCGGAGCCGAGTCCCCTATCCGAAAGTTGCACACGCTACCCCATAGCCATGTGTGATCTCTCTTTCTTCATTAGCCTAGAAAGCATAACATTTAAAGTTTAAGAACTTCATATAATTTCAGTTCTTCCTCGATAGCCAATTCTGTACTGAGACAAAGTAGATCAATCAAATATGTGCATCTTCCTTTTTATAATTTTAACGATGTTCTTGTAATATAGACGTGTTCTAAGATTCCTGTTAGTTGAAATATCGTATTTAATTGTAGTTAACTTGCCTCGGTGAACTTTTCATTATATATATATATATATATATATATATATCAATAATTGTTGAATTTCTTTGGAGGATCTTTGTGCTTCCCTCTGTACCATATCGAGTTGTGTATTAAGGGAACCTATGGCTAAAAAGAATGTGCCTTTCCTTTCCCCGACTTTGATCTGACATTTTATTATCGAGTTACGGCTGTTTTGGGCATTTTTGCGACAGGTTTTTGGCTAGTCATAGCGTTAAAAGGAATCATTTGTGCACCCAGGTTTTCTTATCTTGGTGTCAGGAATCAGCTCCCACGTTGTCGGTGTTGTTTTAAAACACTCTGTATATTTCTATCCTGTTTCTGATTAGCTCCTGTTTGCCAATCAATTTCCAGTATTCCCAAAACAAACCAAAAGTGAACTAAATTCACTAAATCGCCTTCCCTGTACACTTTCTTCTTGTATAGTACTTATTATATATTAATATTGTAGTTGACAGAGATTACCAATATTGATTGAAATATCTGGTTAAAATGCTAGTCGAGGAATTCTGTCTTTAGTACAGAAACTCCCTCCCTGCATTGTACCGCCGTATTAGGCGAGATGGGATTAGGCAAGATGAGAATTCCCAACTCGCCTAAAATGGCGGACATTTTTATCTTAGAGATATAAGTGGCTGTTAAATCGTTAGGCAAGGTGGCATTAGGCGAGATGGGATGGAATCATCTGAAAGGGAAGGGGGACGGTAGGTAATGGCATGACATCACGCCGTCTCCCATACCTATCTTTGTCCATTGTAAATTTTTAGGAACTATGGGGATGCCGTACACATTTTTTGGAGGTGTGGGACGGGCTCTCCCGCGTTCCCACTCACTTTTGTTCCTACTGCTAAGTATTAATTGCTGTGAGGACTAAAGGAAAATATTATGTGATAATAATAATAATAATAATAATAATAATAATAATAATAATAATAATAATAAAGGATCTGAATAATAAAGATATTTTTCAACTTTCTATTAATATTCATGCGGGCTTCCGTGAATTTTAATAGAAAGTTGTATTGTTTTTTATAAGGAATAAAGAGGCTTCAAACAACAAATTGGAAAATATTATTTGTATGACAGAAAAAAGCCTTATCATTTGTTTCACAAAGAACTAAGCAACAGACACCTGACCTTATGTCTGATTTTTAACACAACATTACAAGGCACAGAAACTTTGCCTGCGGGTAGCTTGCTTTTTTGCCTGAGGGCAGTTTCAATACTAAAATTAAGACTTTCATTCTGTCAATTTATGTGTAGCTACCAGTCAATCACACAGGTTCTTTGCAACGCTGAATTTTACAAGAAAGGTTTTGTTCATGTGGTAAGAAACAATAATATGTTGTAATCCCTTCCCCTCTTTTGCACACTGTGTGATATATAACTTGAATACTGTAGTGAGTTACAGAAAAGAGAATGCTATTTTTTTTAAAAAATGACATTATCAAATAAGATTGACCATTATCACAAAAAACCAAGATGAAAAATATTCATTTAACAGTCGCCGTACTTAGTTGTCTGCACTGAAATTCCCATAATGTGCTTTCTTCTTTACTAATATGAGCTCCGAGCTTCTTCGTGAGCAGCCACTTCTTTTGAAAATCTAAAAAACTAACGTGCATGGTAGCAAAAGCAAAATGGAAATTGCTCTAGATTTCTCTTCTTATTTTTGATAGTGAGTTGCTAAATAATATTTTATACTGTTCTAGAATACTATTTTCGCATCTTTTAATGTTATTTTTAAATTAGGTATAATGTCTTCGTTTAATTGGAACTTCCAATTAATGCCTTTGCTTAATTGGAACTGTACATTTGGTGCCTCTAGTGTACCATTGTTAACAGTACGTGACTATTGTAATTTTTCGTATTTCTTTCAACAAATTTCAAATTTCAGTTTCAGTTATCACGGAGGTTAAATTAATATCATGTTAATGGGATCCCTCTTGCGAGGAATACAAAAAGTGTGACATTCGTGAACAGGCATGGAACGAGATATGTAAAAGATTTTTTGTAAAACTGAAGGTATGGACAATGAAAAAACATAAATTGAGTTAAATAATTTATCTCTATTATTAAATAGTTGATTAGATGTGAAGTTCTAACCAAATGTACCAACATTCGTTATTTTTATTTGTAAAAAACACTATCATGACATTTTTTAAAGGAAAGTGCTGTATTTTAAGAGCGTGCATATGGATCCTATTTAAACTACATTTTTATAATTTCGATGGAATTTTTTTCAATTAGGTCATCGAACGACTGAATTGACGTACGGAAATTATTGAAATATTTCTTCTCGTCTTCTTGCAAATCTATATACACAGACATAAAGCTCCCTTCAGACTTCGTTGAGAAACTAAGGGATGAATCTTGAGACATTTATTTTTCTGTGTTCTTCGTTTTCTCTTCTTGCAGAAATATTAAGATGCCACTATTGTCGTTTCGATCTTTTCATGTTGATTAGAAACACTGACTGAGAAGAATCCTGTATATTATCACGTGACGCGTAGCGCGTAGCTACGAATGACTGTTTAAGTACACACGCGTAGCGCATAGGGCGGACGGCGGTGCGCGAAGCTCCGCTTGACTATGTAACGGACCTAATATCTGAGCATTTGAGATTAAGAAATAAACCGCTTATACTCTGTTCAGCTGAATCATATGTTTAACCCTTTAACTGTAAGAATTTATGAAAACAAAGATAGTTAAACTAAAATGTACTCTTCCTGGGTATATCTAGGCAAAATTTACTGTTATGTCTGGGTATGACAAAAGGTTCTGCGAATTCGAAATATTCAGCAACCGGATCTAGCGAATCGGTTGAATAACATCACTCCTTGCAACCGACCTTTTCATTTATATTATGCTGGTGAAGACTACACAGTGTTGGGTACAGAATATTTCAATATAGATTAGTAATTGTCAACTTATTTCATATCCCCTTTTATTACACCCTCGTGCCCGTGACTCTCATAAGTACTTTCTTCGTTCTAATAAGCTTTTTAGGTAGGTTTTAAAATCTATCTACGATGGGGATTTCACGCAATTTATCAATATACATGGTGAAATTAAAGTTCGCACCACTCTTGTGTGTTTAGAACAGGAGGGAGAATGATGAAACTATGAACCACTCTGACACATCAGATAGAGCTATCAAACATCGTGGCTTCATTTTTGATTGGTATTCGAAATTCCAAACACAAAGGGAGTCATATTAGCTGTTGTAAGGCTAGAAGTTTACCAGAACTAAGCTTGTGCGGTTACTTTAGTCCTAAAACAACTAATTTCGGAGTTACTGCCTCTGAAAATTTTCTAATTATGCCCTTATAAGGTAAATTCGCGTTTCATAAAGTCGTGTAAGATTTTAGTTGCAAAAGTTTATTACTATTTCAGAACACTGATACTAAAGAAAGTTATTATGAAATAATAAAATTTCTAATGCCTTTCGGGTGTCAATATTCAAAATTTTGGGTGGGTGTTCTTGCCCCCTAAAACCGTTTTTCCGCAGAACATAAAAAACCCATATTGGTTTATATTTTGCGTATTGTCCTTACACCAAGTTTTGTTGCAATTCTTCCTGTCCGTTACGCACCTTTGACATCCTGTTACTAGCACTTTTGATATATCGTGATCAAAGGTTTGGAGGAATCCGTGCCTCATCCAACCGTTTTTCCAGGAAAATACGAAACCCGTATTCCATCATTTTACGTTTGCAATATATGTGCACAATTTCATTCACTTCGGTTCAGTTGTTCTTTCATTTCGGGTATTAACTTTCAAAATTTTGGGTGGGATTTTTATATTAAACCTTTACATTATCTAACTTTCTTATGAGATTCTTTTTTGGGGGGAGGAGAGAAATGCTTTCCTCTGATATCTGTTTCTTGCCATTCATCTAGTTTGAAGTGCTTAAGTAAGATCATTTTGTAACTTTTGTTGTCATCCAACTCCGTCACGATAATAAAATTGTCATTCCTAACAATTTGTTTTATTCTCTTATTTGCAGTTTACCACACTGATATATTTGTTAGAAAATTAGGGTTTGGTCCAACGCCTTTCGAATTCGCAACCAACCCACACGCCGAGCTGTTTGGGTTGTCTGCTATTGCAGGAAAGGGAGAATAGCAGGTTGTTATTCACTTTTGGAGTCGTGTATACAATATTATTATAAATGTTAGTGCGTAATCCTAATAATTAAATACATATTTTAGCGTTTTTGATTGTGATCTAGAAGAGAAGGAAAAGGTTTGGAAGAAGAAAGAGAGGGAGAATAGAATTATTATCATACTAAGATGTTCCTATCTCGAAATCCCGTAAGGTTGGAGATTTGAAACGTGATATTTGAACTGAAATTGGTATGCTTGCAGGTGTATTAGGTGCGAGGCCATAGCCCGAGCAAGCGCGGTGATCGGGGTGCGAAGCCGACAGGTATTTGAACTGAAATTCAGTATCCTTGCAGGTATGATAATTAATATTGAAATCGGAAGTAATACTAGATTTATACAATTTCCAGAGAGTGGCTTGGTGACATAATTATATTCTTGGAATGCTTAATTGTTTGCAGAAAACTGCGTCTTGCTATCTATTACCGTTTTTGCTCTATAGTGAAGGTAAAACCGAAAGTGGTAGATATGTACCACTTCCGGTTTTAGTCTAGGGTTAAGGATGGACATGAAATATGTTCTTGGGACGGGTAATCGATTACAGAACACGGCGTATTGCTAACTATTACACTTTTTCTTCCATAGCAATCAACGTTAAAAACAGAAAACGGTTAATCGCTGCCACTTTCTGTTTTAGTTGTAGGTTAAGAATAGAGATAATATGCATTCTTAGGACGCTTAATCGATTTTCAAGAAACGCATCTAGCTTTCTACTAATGTCTTTTGCTCTTCAGTGATCAGTCTTTAACCGCAAATCGTTGATTTCTGCCACTTCCCGTTCAAGCGTCACCTCCATTAATTCTAAAATATTTCCCTACATAATTATGTAACACTCGGTTCGATTCCAACTAAACTTGATACATATATGTCTTACAATCTGGAAAGAAATACTCGGGAGGGTAAGGAATCCCTAGTATCCCAAGGAGTGGGGATGGGAGAGGTGACATTTTAAAAGATTGATATTCGTGTTGAGTACAGTTTTCGGGTCAGTCAATGACATGGATAATCCTGTTTCCCTGCCGTTCAAATCCATCCCTGAGGAATCGGGAGAGGTAACATTTTAAAAGTAATCAAAATGATGGATATTGAAGTCGAATTAATAGTTTCCAGGAGTGCTAAGATTAATAGTGGCACTTTTTATACCATTTGAAAAGAAGTTAGAATGCAACTTTTGAGTATAATTAATGCACCTAGGTAAAGTTATGCATTAAGAAAAAGCTAGGCTATTTGCCATCCAAAGTTGTAGGTGAGAGCATAGGTATTTTTATTGTTTTTAAAATATACTTTTTAAATAGCACCATAACATAGGAGGGAGAGAGAATGAGAAAATTTTGGTATGTTTTCAACATGTTCTTAAACTTTTATAATTATTTTGCTAAGATTTTCTTATAATTTTAATTTAGGTTTATTTCTCATATTGGAAGTACACACAACTTGTAAGATGTAAATGCAATTTAATTATGAAGAGACTCGAATATGGTGACGCCCGTTCCGCTGACCTAGTAAATAGCACACGCGCCTTTCGTGCACGGAGTCCCAGGTTTGATTCCCGGTGGGAGTCCCTTACAAAATTTGAACGATTACTGTGTTTGGATTCCATCTTAAACTTTGCGTCCACGTCACATGTAATCTCGCTGCCGAAAGGGGATCCTAAATTTAAATAATTAACTAATTCGAAAACGATGAGAGTACAAAACTCACGGTTTAGGCAGAAAACTAGCACAAAACTTTGGCATAGAAGTATCAAGTACCCAGTTAGAGGGAGAGGGAAAGATGGGAACATGGACGTGAGACCATAAACATACTATTGAAATGGTTGTCAGTGATGATTATTGAGGTGGCTCGGGGTCCAAAGCTTCGAAATTCCCTCCAGGGCATTTCCCCGAGCGTGCTCAATCTGTTACCAGAATTTTTGCAAGACTATGTTTACCCATGGTTTATTCAATCCCCCACCCTGAAAAAATCTGAAATAAACATTGCCTCCTATCGTGCTCAATGTGAATTATAAGTATTTTCGCAGTACCGCTTTTCACCTCTAGTGTACGTAATGAAGTTCCTCCACGAGGGAATCTGTAATCAACATTGTCAGTAGTTACGTCCTCGACTAATATACATTTACAAGTACAGCTTTATTTTCGTACTTTCTTCACCAGTTAACCAATTTAATACTGTATTATAATTCAAACTACTTATCATATTTATATCGTAAATAAGAATATATAGTCAACTTTTTAAACACTTCGCTCCGCAGGAACCACTTCAACGCGTGAAACAAGCAAAGACAACAGGTTTGACGTCTCAGAAATGACAAAGAAACAAGAAACGCAAAAGCAGCACATCATTGTCTTATCGCAGTCAGTGCTGACAACATAGTTCCGGTCGTCACTTACACCGCTACACGTACAAGCGGCGTACAAGAATTATACAGTTACAATATACGTTGTGCCACAGTAGCGCTACAGGCGGAATGTGCACGAACTACAAATGTATATGTTTCTTACCAGTATCAATCATTGTTGCACCCTCTTTGCATTCTACAAATGCTTTTTTCTGCCACTTTTGACCTTCGCAAGCAGAAGTACCAGACTTTGCGATATCGCAACCATAAACTGTTTGCGTACATAGTACACTTTTAGGTCTTCGAATGACTGTGAGCGTGGAAAACAAGGATGATGATCTGACTACCGCATACGAATGTATATATATATATATATATATATATATATATATATATATATATATATATATATATATATAGGCTATATATATTAGGGTGGTCCAAATTTATATGGGGAAAAATAAATTTAGGAATTTCTTTGGACTCACCCCCTAAAATGGTTCCATATGGAACCAAATTAAGCCAGGAGAAAAGTTGGATCCATTGAATAATTTTAAATGGTGGCCCAAACGACCTAAAGCTTTAAATGCGTTTACAATACATAGTGTATGGGGAAAAGCTGGAATTAACTCTCGTAGTTTAGAAACGGCTCAAGGGAATGAAAAGATGTCTTGGATAATGGAACTAGAGGAAGAGACCAACCTAATCTTGTATACGTTATCATGGCGGCCGTCTTGAAGTCCGCCATCTGGAATTCAGGTCAAAATTTTTAAATAGGAAGAGGGTCATGTGGCATATCTTTTTGAGGTATCATTTCACCAGATGCACAAATCTTTTATTATTTTCAAGTTACCTATATTCATGTAAGAGTTATTACGTATGAAAAACAAAATGCTTCATGTAATGTTATTTTATTGCAGTAATGGAACACAGATATGTAAGAATTTTGGAAGTCTTACATAAACTTAAACAAACTGCTTGTTTCGATTTGAACTACAAATAAGTTTTTCCATCAAGATGATTCATAGACCATTATGAGGAAAAAGAAAAAAAATATAACTTGGAAGAAATTGAAATATCCCTTATTTATGTAGTATCTTTTTGGTAACTTATGAATCTTATTTGCTACATAGTTCACTTTGTCGCATATAGGAAAAGATTGTCTGTGGGCCTTTATTATCTGCAAAAGAAACTTTGTGCTCCTCATTTTTCGTAAGAACGTTGTTGTAATCTTCTATTAGTTACACTCCCCTTTCTGCACACCGTTTGTTACGTGGATGAATTAAACTATTGTCTTTCCTTGAAGATAGTCATTGTTATTTGGCCATGAAGTCGGATCACACTCAAGAAACCCTTTGGGTATTTTAAATCTCTCGAGGAAAATTTGTTTGTTGTAACAAAATCACTGATTTCTCTTTTCACAAGAATTTTTATGGTATCATCTCTTGCGTCAAGCCTCTTTGCTGCTTCACGGTTTCCCCTTATAGTTTTAATTCTTTCAATCATTTTTTGCTTTTTCATTATGGTAACTCCATCAGAAAAAAAATCACCAGTCAAGTACCAGAGTCGGCGTGAAAATTTAGAAAGAGCCACTTCAAATAAATCAGCATCTATTTGTCTTTAACTGTACAAATCTTTCAAAAATTGCAGATCTTGTAATGGTGAATGGGATGTTTGATCATATTTAAGCCAACTGTGAACATATAGTCGGATCAGAAAGTGCATACTCTCCGAACACCCGTTTCTATTTGCTTCGTTAAACGAAATTATTGGCGAAAGAGAAATATTTTAAATAGTAGCTTGCTTTTCCCATCCACGTTACATGGTGAATTGCTCCAGGCAAGTGAAAGAAAACTCCTCAAGGAGGTATGCCACCCAAGAATATGATGGTCAGTTCTAAAAATTCCCTGTAATCTTCTCTGCATTGTCCTGCTTCTACAAGTTTGATAGCAAAATGCAACAGTTCATTTCTTACATCGGAAATATTGTTTGTTACATCGTCATAATCAATTTTTAGAATAAAGCTAGTGCAATCTATTCTAGACCACTCGTTCCGAAAACACTTCAATAGAAGAACGTCCGGTCCAGATGCAAGCGAAACACAACAGTTATCAAATACACATTTTAAAACTAATTCATAAATGTGGTGTCTACAAGGAAGGTATAGAAGGTTATTTTGAAGCTACTGCTCTAGCAGAATGCAAGCACCGTTGACAAGATCCATATTGCAAGGAGTAGTGTCACAATAAACTGCCTGCACTTTACCAAGTTCCATTCTTCAAGCGAATGTATTATAGTAGAATCAGTATGTTCTTCTCTTGATGACGATAAAATAGGAACACCAATTAGCCTCTCATGACCATCTCCTGTAATAATTATTGACAACGTGCCGGCAGTCTCTCCGCCAGTCAAATTCAGCAGTAGTTTTCCGTTCCAATGCACAACTAACGCACTTGTTGCACTCTGAAATTGTTTCTTTTAGTTCTGTGCAACTTCACTACGGGTTTTCTCTCAGCATCGGTGAATGGAAGACCCATTTATTGCTAGTTCCTCTACATTGTGGCCTAATGCCTCTGCCGTCGCTGTCAGAATATGTATTGCTGCTCTATGAGTGATCTTTTATCGATTAAGAGCAACACCAGTCTTTGAGTAATAAAATTAGCTTCCCCCCCGTTTATATCTCTTGGACGGTCCGGGCACACACGCATTCGTATTTACATTTTCTTTAACATTATCAACTGGGTTTTCCTCTTCATTACTTGAACTGCTCCATGTCTTTTGGCGTATAAAGTGCAAACAAATTATTTTCAGAAGTGCATTTTCTTTCGCGTTCCTCTTTCGTTTGAAGCCGTGCATATCCCTTTCGGTCTTTTCACGCCAAACTCATGTCTTTACTTTTAGTCGTGTAAAAATTATTAATCTGAAAAGGAGAAATCTTTTCACAGGTAATAATTCTTACATGACTAAAGCTATCTTTAAAATAGTGCCAGATTTGTGCTTCTGGTAAAACAATACTTCAAAACGATATGTCACATGATCCTATTTCTATTTAAAAATTTTGAACTGAATCCAAGATGGCCGCAATTGCAGTACGGTACAAAATTATATATGTTTCTTCCTCTATTTCTATTATCCAGGGTGTCTTAGATATGTTTCTTCCTCTATTTCTATTATCCAGGGTATCTTTCAGTAATCCAATCTATTACCATATTCTCCCCTTATATAGCCACAATAAAAATAAATCACAAATGGCATGGCTGTGGGGGAAGGATTGTTTATGCTGTAATGTCAGCCCCTCCGAGCAAATGCGTAAGCTCGAATAGGTTCTTTTATTTCGCAGGGCTCAAATTTCCCGGCGGAGGTACATCGCAGGCGCAATTTTCCCTGTTCTTGAGGTAGGGCGCAAATTTCCTAGGCGCAAAATTCTCGACACCGTTCGAATGACCTCGGAAGACTATATCTTTTTCAGTACTTTTTTTTTATGCTTTTACTCGAGATTTCTTCATAGCTTCTTATTAAAATACTTACTAACATATCCTCATTTTATTGTCCTAACCAATCAATATGGGTATATTGTCAGTAAAATATTTAGATTGATCGAGACCCTGGTGTGTAACCACACTATTTCATATCATCCCCCTCATTAGAAATCTTGGCTAAACGAACCAATATATGTTGCCAGTAAAATAGTTTAGAATGATTGAGCCCCTGGTAAATAACCACAGTATTTCGTGACAAACCTCTCCTTCCTATTACCATATTCTAGCTACGTGCCTGACTCAGCTAATTCTCTACACTCTTTACCAAGCACACATTTTTTAAAGCGGAAAATGCTCTCTAAATACCTAAGCTCATTATTTTCAGCAGATGCTCAAATTGGGTAACATTCTATCTACATGAATGTTATATATGTCGATTACTGGAAACCGCTTCTCGCTATCTATTACCATATTTACTATATAATGATTAACGTTAAAACCGAAAATGGTTGATTTGTACCGCTTCCGGTTTGAATATTACATTCATCAGGGAACTCGATTTTTAACTATTGACTATGTACATCGTGGCCAAAATTGACGGTAGTCCATCAGATAGTTCTTGAGACTGTTTGTTTCACTGACGGACAGAATGAATATATGGCTGTAGAGTTTTGATAAACTAAATTCGTTAATGAGTGATGATGGAACAAATACAAGAAAGGGAACCAAGAGTACCACCGGGAAAATTTTCGAACACAAAATTAGCCATCGAAAACCCACATGTCCTGGGTTACAATAGGCCTACCATAGATGAAAACTCTACCACTGAGTCATCAATCACCCGCTTATTAGTTTTATTAATTATTATATTAATATAAATTAATGAATGCCTGCTTATGTTAATTATTGAACAATTACATTGTATACTTCGTAAAGTCAAAAATTATAAATTTGTATTTACTGTACATAGGTATGTTGACAATAAGCGAATGTTATTAGAATATTTGTTGAGATTTCTTTTCCTTCACTGCCTTTCGTCTGGTTAAAAAGTAGTTTGCAGTGCTTTGGAGCAGCTGCAGGTGGGAACACGATAATGTTTGAGACATACCGGCGACTTTTTTGTGTGTGAAAATAAGACCTTCCTCATGAAGCAGTAAATAACTGCAGCAGCAATTGACTACGTAAGCGATAAAGACATATCGAACTACAAGAAACTAATACAAGTATATATATTCATTATTGTGTTTTTCTTTTAACAGCTACTAGCTAGGGATGGTCAATTCCAGAATTTTTATTTTCCGGAATCCGGAAAGTAAAATCGGAAAAATTCCGGATTTCGGAAAAATTCCGGATTTTTTCCGAATGTCGGAATTTTTCTGAATTCCGGATTTTTCCGAATTCCGGAAAATTTTGGCCATCCCTAGTTGTAATAGTGATCAGCGAGGTGTAAATATAGAACAGAATATTTTATTTTTAAACAAGTTCACTTTAAGGGTTATATGGGTATAGTACCATTTTAAACACATTGCAATAAGTCTAAAATATAAATGAATTTGTATGATTGGCTAATCAATTCATAGGCAAGAGAAACAGATGTATAGTGTTATCTGTACGCAATGTTCTTCCATCTTCCAGCAAATTATCCATAAGCTAAATAACAACTTTAAATAGAACCTTTTTGTCCCCTTCTTTTTCTCTCCCACAGTAAACTTTGAAATTGAATGTGTATCCCTTTCCAGGCAAACTTTGAAGATCTTTATGCCAAAGGAGGCCGTACAAAAAGCATTGCATTTTCTCGTCTGTCCGATTTGGGTGATTTATGGATATGTTATATCTGAGGATCTCCCGGTCAATTGTTTTTATAGGGCCAACTCCCTATGATCAACCCTGTGACCTCCAGAGGTCACCAAAGGTCACACCGTACAAACAGCATTTACTCGTCTGTCCGATTTGGGAGATTTTTGAATATGGTGTAGTTGAGGACCTCTCGGGAAATTGTTTATATGGGGTTCCTGTGACCAACACCAAAGGTCACACAATGGGTGTTGGTAGAACTGGTTCAAACTTGCCATACCAAAAATATTTGTGAGTTATACTGGGTTACGCAAATGAGGATAGTCCACGTAACGGTGTGACTTTCGGTAACCTTGGGAGATCACAGGGTTGGTCGTAGGGGGTTGGCCCCGTAAAAACAATTAACCGGGGGTTCTTCAGCTACAACATATCCAAAAATCACCCAAATCGGACAAACGAGGAAATGCGATACTTTTTGTATGGTGCCCTTTATTACGTTTGTTCGGTATATATTGCTTGAATTTGAGGGAACCACAGATTGGCACTATAGTCTCAGCTATGCACACACATTCTCCAGATACAACTGCTTTCTGAAAACTTTTTCACTAAGGCGAGCAAGGGATTTCTATTACGAAGTCTGTTGTTTGCATCTGTACTATTCAAATAATCACTTTAATGCACATTCTTTTTTTCTTTTCTTTTCTTTTTTTAGCAGTATTTTAAAACAGTTTCTGAACATCACTTTTTTCTTACAACATTGTTACAGCTCTGCAGTAGGTTTTCAACTCATTGACCTTTATCATTGTCCTCTATGTTCTTAACAACGGAGTGCTACATTTTTCCATAGGTGTGATTCTCATTGGTTATGTGACGTGACAAATATTAAGAATTCTAAAAGCCGAGGTAATGTTTTCACCTTAGAAATACTTTATAAGTAATACAGAATGTTCCTAAATATTATAAATAGTATTCAAATAAATAAATAAATAAATAAATAAATACAGTACCTAATTAAATCAACATAGAATTATTTTTTAACATTCGTTTTATGCTAAACACAATAGACTCACAATTCCACAGGCCAAGGCTGTTTCTCGTATTACCAGGCCGAATACTATACAGTGCGATAGGTTTTAATACAAAACGTGATATCAGTGAGTCAGGACTGGTCATAAGCTAACAAGAGGTTGTTAGAAACCAACCTGACACCACGTGGGCGTAAAGAAATATTTTACTTGAGACCAAAGTGGTCTCAAGCTGTACTTAACTTGTTAATCAGTTTATTTACCGGGATTCATTACCCTAAGGTGAGAGGCTCCTGTGGCCTTCTGTTTTCGGAATCTCGCTCATCCATCCTTAGCATACTTATTTTAGTCAAAGTTACATAAAATCTCAGTTTGAGGTAGACTATGTGCAAAAAATTATTTCAATCGGTTTAGCCGTTTTTACATATAGACGAAACAGACAACCTCAATTTCAACTACTCGTGTATATATTGTATATAGAGATTGTGTTAGATTGTGTAGGGTTAAAATAATTTAATAATTTACACAGTTTAAACCAAAGAATGTACCTTAGATTTCATTATTATAGGAATGAATTGGAAGCTGAGGCGGTGCAAGAGTACCCCCAAAAGAAAAATACATCTGAAACAAAAAATGCGATGAGAAATCTTCAATTGTACACAATGAAGTTGTTTCGAGTAGAAAGATGCCCAATACGTAAATCAAATATGGATTTAAAAAAAAAAACTATGGATTCGATATAAACTGTGGCCGTGAGAAACATTGGTAGAGATGGTGGGCAATGACAAGAATAATCTGCGGTTGGGAATAGTGTTGTACAGGCCTGGAAAAAACCCGGAAATTTTGGGTAAAAACCTAGTTTTTTACCGTTTTTCCCGAGCTTGGAAAAAAACAGAAAAATTGGGAAAAATTGAAATTTTCGAATATTTTACTACATTATGCTTTTAAAATGAGAACTATTTTGTATTTACTAGTTTACAATTAAGATCATTGAGTATTTATGTTTCTTGTATTAGAATAGGGAAGTTTTGTGGCAACAAATATATTTGCACCACTCCTTTAAAGTTAGCACCGTGATAGAGTTATGGTTGCAAAAGATACTAAAATATAATCCTAGTTAGATTAATTAATATAGACGCATGCAAATCATCTTAAGTAATCTTACAAAGTTACCGTTTTATGTCAGGGAAGTGTTAAAATAACTGAGACAGAATCATTTTAGTTAATACCAGTATGTTAAAATCAAATATATATATTTTAAGAAGATCCATATCTTCCTTATGCTGTGTAAAATTTTTGGAAATTTTGAACCCGTTAGAAAAAATCTTTTGTTCGGAAGTATTGGCAAAAGCCGGAAAATATAATTTAAAAACTATTTCTTCGCTTGATGCTAATCTATTTGCTGTAACGTGTCTGCAGCATATATATATTTGGCTAGCAGGAAAAATACTTAAATCAACGGCTTTTACATTTTACTTTTTAGTTTTTTGATTTGCGATAAAAAAAATCCTTCTATTTGTACATATTTTTCGACCAACTCAGAAAGAGAGAGAATTTTATTTACATATACACACATACACCGCACAAGTGCGAAAATTTGAGCAGCGACAAACATATTAAAGAATTTAACATGTAGTACTTCTGTTCGCTATTATTAAAGACTCAGCATACCCGTTTTTCGCACGGGGAGAATACATTTCATTTTGGGTATAAAGGGCACCAAAACTGTCACCAATGAACTTAGGGACCCCGAAATCTATGAATTTTACACTAGTATCAGTCATTCTCAATTACTTTTACATGTCACCCTCCCCATTTAGGAGTACTAATGGGGGCTGAATTTGGATTTAAACTTCATCGCAAGTGTCACTGTTCATCTCAGCCACCCCGAAAACTATGGGTTCGATATTAATATCGGCCATTTTTGATCATTTTTATCTATCCACCCCTTCTCCCTCCCACAAGTTGCGACGCTGAATTTGGATTTAAACAGCATCGGAAATGTTAATGTTCATCTCAAGACCCTAAAAACCATGGACTCGACACTAATATCAGCCATTTTCAGTCATTTTTATATATCTCCCCATTCCCAAGTTGCGGGCCTGATTTGGATTTAAACGGCATCGGAAGTGTTAATGTTCATCACTGCAATCCCAAAAACTATGGATTCGACACTAATGTCGGTTATTTTCGATCATTTGTATCTATCTATCTATCTATCTATCTATCTATCTATCTATCTATATATATATATATATATACAGTGCGTTCCACGAATAACACTAAGGTCCACCTCCTGAAGAAACCATAGCAGATAGAAACATGAAACCTTTTGAAACCTTCAAGGGACATAAAAGGCAACATTATGCTGAGAAGGAGAATCCCCCACAAGGGGGGCTAAAGGGGGTTACTGGGGGTAACTCAAAAATTTTAAACAGCAACCCCCATCGTGTGGTACCTCGTTTGAAAGGTAATTACGAGTAAAGACCACTTGTGAAAATTGTAAGGCGCTAGCATGTCCGTAGCCAACATGGCGGCCATCCGTAAAGGACGGTCGAAGTGCGTTCAACGAATAACACTAAAACTCGTCTCCAGAAGAAGCGAAGGCAGATAGAAACATGAAGCCTTTTGGAACCTTCAAGGAACTTAAAAGGCAACATTATGCTGAGAAGGAGAATCCCCCACAAGGGGGGTCTAAAGGGGGTTACTGGGGGTAAGTCAAAAATTTTGAATAGCAACCCCCATCGTGTGGTACCTCGCTGGAAAAGTAATCGCGTATAGAGACCAGACCGTGTCGACAACAAACTCTAAAGTCTAACGTAGGTCTAGTTCGGAACGAATGCACAATACACATACCACACAACTAACACTATAACAGTATTGCAAATACAAAACATGCAAATTGAACTGAAACCGATAGAAAAGAGAGTACCATAATATTATTGAAAAATCTGAACCCTCCGAGGCTCGAACCCCGGACCGCACGTGTACTGAACCAACACTTTACCATTGCGCTACTGTCGAACTGCTACTCTTACGGACGAGGAGATGTAGTTCATGACGACGAGTTGCCCGTGGTGGCGCTTTGGTGTTGGACACACGTACTTTAGCCAAGCAACTCTGTTTACTCGTGCAGCACTATCAGATGTGCTTTTCCGACCAATGTGCTTTTCCGACCGATGTGCATCCTCAGCAGTCCATAACAACTGTGGCTCAAACGTGATGTGTGTCACGCACAACGACATACAGAATCTTAAAAAAAACATACCATCCATCCACACAAACTACATATGGTCCAGGAGTTAAGTGAACATGATCCCGATATGCGTATCGAGTTTTGTGAGCAGTTGTGTGAGGCATGGCACGTGGGGACATTGTGCTGACAAACGTGTGTTTCAGCGATGAGAGTACGTTCTACTTGAATGGCAAGGTCAACAGGCATAACTGCCGATAATGGTGAGACACAAACCCTCATGTATTTCGTGAAGGCAACACTCAACACCCAGAGTCGCTGAATGTCTGGGCGGGTATCTTAGGTAATCACATAATCGGGCCCCTCTTCATCGATGGAATATTAACGGGTGAGAAGTACCTGGCGCTGCTGCAAGACTTTATTGCACCGTTGATTGTCGAGGCAATGGAAGAGAATCCGCAAGAATTTGGAGAGATTACGCCCGTTTTTCAGCATGACGGCTGTCCTGCCCATTTTCACCGCCTTGTACCTGACTATTTAGATAGTGAGTTTCCGCGACGATGGATTGGTCGTCGCAGCACCATTGAATGGCCAGCCCGTTCGCCAGACCTTGCTCCACCCGACTTTTTTTCTCTGGGGCTATTTGAAGACTATAGTGTTCCGCACGCAGCCGAACAGCATTGCGGAGTTGCGCCAACGCGTAGTTGATGCCTGTCATTCTATACCGGTAATGACTTTTACCCGTGTTCGAGAGGAGTTCGTCCAACGTTTACATTACTGCCAGGAAGTGGGCGGTGCACACTTCGAGCATCTCCTGCATTAATGGGGTATGTTCCAAATCATACTATGTTACTCTCTGCTTACAGGTTTGCAATGTTTCTTCGATCATAGTTTACGGATGGCAGCCATGTTGGCTACGGACATGCAATCAACATGCACTTTCCAGAACAGGTCAATACACGTGATACCTTTCAAACGAGGTACCACACGATGGGGGTTGCTATTTAAAATTTTTGAGTTACCCCCAGTAACCCCCTTTAGCCCCCCTTGTGGGGGATTCTCCTTCTCAGCATAATGTTGCCTTTTATGTCCCTTGAAGGTTCCAAAAGGTTTCATGTTTCTATCTGCCTTGGTTTCTTCAGGAGGTGGACCTTAGTGTTATTCGTGGAACGCACTGTATATATATATATATATATATATCCGTGTAACGTGGGTTCCTGTCACCACGGCATGGCGCGTCCTCAGGTTGCGGATCGAGGAGAAGGCGTCTAGATATAGAGGTTAGCTGCGAATATACTGAATAAGCAGTCGCGGACAGCCGGCTAGGATTGGTCCTCCAGCTTGGGGGTTTGGGTAGGGCAAACAACCTCATGCTTTAAAAAAGAGCACTTGTTCAGAAATATTCACAAAAGCCTCGGACAAGGACTGATAACTTGGCACGACCTCAGCAAAAGAAAATGGACATGAGATTTGGAACATGGAATATTAGGACTCTTTATAGGGCAGGCGCGTTAAAATCCGTAACGAGTGAGTTAGAGAAATACAGCATGGACGTAGTAGGAGTTCAGGAAGTTAGGTGGGAAGGAAATGGATCTAAGAATTTCGGAAATTTTACGTTCTTTTACGGGGAAGGAAATAAAAATCACCAGTTAGGAACAGGGTTTTTTGTTCATAAACGTATATTACCAGCAATTAAACGGGTTGAATTTGTCACTGACAGACTTTCTTTTATTACTCTTAAGGGACGGTGGTGTGATATTATTGTTTTAAATGTACATGCCCCAGCTGAAGACAAGGATGACGATATAAAAGACAGTTTTTACGAAGAAGTGGAACGGATATTTGACCAACTCCCGCGATACCGTATGAAGATTCTACTAGGGGATTTCAATGCGAAGGTAGGACGAGAGGATATTTTCAAACCGATTATAGGGAACGAAAGTCTGCATAAGGAAAGTAATGACAACGGTGTTAGGCTCGTGAATTTTGCAACATCCAAAAACCTAATCGTGAAGAGTACAAAATTCCCACATCGCGACATTCATAAATAGACTTGGACATCACCAGACGGGAAAACACATAATCAAATTGATCACGTTTTAGTAGATAGAAGAAGACAATTTAGCATAATTGATATCCGGTCGTTCAGAGGGGCTGATTGTGACACTAACCACTACCTGGTAGCGTTGAATAAAGGTAATATTCATTATCCGAAAACGGAGAGATTCAATTTAAAGAAATTAGAAGAGAGCCAGGTAAGAGAGAAATACCAGATTGAAGTTTCGAATAGATTCTCGGCTTTAGAAAATTCGGAGTCCACTAGTGTTGAGGATACCTGAATTGACATTAGAGATAGCATTAAAATTTCAGCAAAAGAAAAACTGGGACACGCAGAAATACGTAGGAACAAACCATGGTTCGACCAGGAATGCATAAAACTAGCAGAGAAGAGAAAAAAGGCAAAATTACGCTGGTTACAAACTCCGAATGAAATAACTACACAAAATTTCGCAGATATCAGGCGGGAAACATCCAAAACTTTTAGAACAAAGAAACGCGATTTTCTGAAAGCTAAAATTAAGGAACTTGAAGATAATAGTAAAAATAAAAACATCCGGGACATGTATAAGGGAATCAACGAGTTTAAGAAAGGCTATCAACCTCGTGCTTATATATTAAAGAAATCTGACGGTACAGTTCTCACTGACACGGATAGCATCTTAAATAGATGGAAAGATTTATTTGACGATTTGCTTAACACGCAACTGAAAACTAGTGTGCGTGGAGAAAAGGAGATACACAGCGCAGAACGGTATATTCCAGAGCCCAACCGAATAGAAGTAGAAACTGCTATAAAGAAATTTAAAAAAAAAAAAACAAATCTCCGGGTGTAGATGAAATTCCGGCTGAGTTAATTTTAGCTCGAGGCGAAAAATTGTGGAACAAGATACACAAACTCATTCTCCTTATCTGGAACAAGGAAGAATTGCCACAAGAGTGGAAAGAATCAATCATTGTTCCAATTCACAAGAAAGGCGACAAAACTGACTGTAATAAAAATCGAGGCATTTCTCTTCTGTCAACATCCTATAAAATCCTTTCAAATATTCTATTAGCAAGACTGACCCCATACGCAGATGAAATTATTGGAGATTATCAGTGCGGATTTAGACGGAATCGATCAACTATCGACCAAATATTTACCATTCGCCAAACACTCGAAAAAAAGTGGGACGGTACATCAACTATTTATTGATTTTAGAAAGGCGTACGACTCGATTAGGAGAGTAGCATCATACAACGTTCTTACAGAACTTGGAATACCGAGAAAGCTAATTAGATGAATAAAGATATGTTTAAATGAATCCCAAAGTAAAGTCCGGGTAGGAAAATTTTTGTCCACGAGCTTTCACCTCGAAAATGGCCTGAAACAAGGAGATGCATTATCGCCATTATTATTTAACTTCGTTCTGGAATACGCTATAAGGAAAATCAAAGATAGCAACCAGGGCCTACAGTTGAACGGTATTCACCAGGTTATGGCATATGCTGATAATGTAAATTTAATAGGGGATGATAGGAGAACAATAGAAAGAAATGCAGAGATCTTGTTAAACGCTTGCAGGGACATGGGTTTAGAAGTAAATGCAGAGAAAACTAAATACATGGAAGTGCGTCGGGACCGGAATACAGCAAGTTATGGACGCGTTAAAATATTAAATAATACTTTTGATAAAGTGGATAGTTTCAAATATCTAGGATCAATATTAACAGACGAAAATCATGTTCACGGAGAAATTAAATGTCGACTAAAAGCAGAGAATTCGTGTTACTATTCGGTTCAAAATCTCTTGTCGTCGCGAATTCTGTCGAGGAATTTGAAGCTTAAAATATACGAAACGGTAATCATGCCTGTTGTTTTGTATGGCTGCGAAACATGGTCACTTACTCTGAGAGAAGAACATAGACTGAAAGTATTTGAGAACAAGATCCTGAGACGAATATTCGGACCCAAGAGGAGTGGAAATGGGGAATGGCGGAAACTTCATAACGAGGAACTACATAATTTATATGGTTTACCCAACATTGTTAGGGTCGTGAAGTCTAGGAGGCTTAGGTGGGCGGGTCATGTAGCTAGAATGGAAGAAAGTAGAAACGCTTTCAAAGTGTTGACTGGAAGACCAATCGGAAAACGACCATTAGGAAGACCTAGGCGCAGATGGGAGGACAATATTAAAATGGATCTCGCAGAGATTGGAATACAAAATAGAAACTGGATGCAGTTAGCTAAGGATAGAAGTCAATGGAGAGCTTTTGTGAACGCGGCATTGAACCTCCGGGTTCCATAGGCCATAGAGTTAGTTAGTTAGTTTTTTATATGTATATATATATTAATATATATATCTATCTATCTATATATATATATATATATATATATATATATATATATATATATATATATATATCCCCTCCCCCAAGTCACGGCGCTGAATTTGGATTTAAGCGGCATTAGAAGTGTTACTGTTAATGCCAGCGTCCAGAAAAACCATGGATTCGACACTAATATTGGATATTTTTTTTATATATCACCCCCTTCCCCCTTCTTAAAGTTTCGACGTTGAATTTGTATTTAAACTGGATCGGAAATGTCATTGTTGGTCTCAACAGCTCTGAAAGGCTCAACAACCCCGAAAACTATGGATTTGACACTAATATTGGACATTTTCGATCATTATATATATATATATATATATATATATATATATATATATATATATATATATATATATATAGATAGATAGATAGATAGATAGATAGATAGATAGATATATCCCCTCCCTTTCCTTCAAATTGCAGTGCTGAATTTGAATGTAAGCTTCGTCAGAAATATCACTGTTCATCTCAGCAACGCCGAAAACTATGCGTTCCATACAAAGATCTGTTCCACACTTCCTTCTTCCAAGTAGCATCTTCAAAGTGAAATGGTAAAATATATACCAAGCCCGAACCTCATCTATGTTGAAAATTTTTATCGAGATCAGTCTGGTGGTTCAAGATTTGTTAAGTTACAAATATAGTGTCCTCCATTTTTGTATATTGTATATAGATAATTTTGTCGCAGTAGAAAACAGGTATTTGGTTACAAGCAAAACTTTGTATCCTCGTCGCCAAAAGTGCCTTTACATCGCCGTGACGGGTATGTGACCGCGCAGTACTCCAAGGAAGGGATGGTTGCATAAGAAATTGTAATTAATTTTGAACAGTTTTTATTTTGACTAGGGAAATAACGTAGATATAGGGAGCAAAGGAAAAGATTTGAAGCATCAGTACACTATCATTTCTGAAAAGATTCGTATTCTCAGTTTTTCATTTTATTCTCTTATATGTTAAGTTAATAACTGCTGACAACTGCTACTAGCGCTTTTCACTCTTCAGGAATTTAACACGACATGTTCGCAGGACACTTTTCTAAGTCCTAAATGTATGCGTGAATGATTTCATTCGTCTCACTGTCCTTATTTCAGAATGGAAACTGAATATGCTGAACGTATGTTTCGCTGTCGTCAAGCAAGGATTGTAATAAATGTAAATAAGGTTCTTATTATTAAATAAAACACAGAAGTATCTATTCCATGTATTACAACGAGATACTTTGCATCGTTTAATATTTACCTGTACCTTGGGCAGAAAGTGCTCATACTCAAGTACTATACTTGATATAATGTTAATTTAAAAAATAACAAAAGAAGAATATTTTTAATATATGTAAAAAATATATACATTATTGTATAATTCGTTGCTATGTAGTTGTTTATAGATACCTAACTTAACATGTGTGCTTACAAGACAGTTTGTGTAAAAATACGTTAAAAAGAGTATCAACTAATAAATCATTTAATACCGATCATCGATTTGTAATTTCGATAGAAAAGGTGAGAATAATAGTGTATATAATTATTGAAGATATTTTTATGTGTAAACAATTACTACCACTCAAGATTTACTTATATCATTAGCAGAACCAGGTTGACGACTACCTTTGGTGAGTCGTTATAAAATTTTTGGTTTACCTCACCCGGGAACTTTGTAAATTCATATCCTGAAGTATAAAGTAAGGGTGAATCTACTTCTGTAATAAGGTTCATGACTACGAACTTTACTGTACTTAGAAGTGGTAGAATAATCACAAGAAAAATGATGATCGGTGAGGCAATGGAAAAAGAAACTGGTGACAGTGGTAACGAAGAACAAAATACAGCTCCTGTTGTATCCGAAATGTTAACGTTAGAAGACAAAATCTTAATGGCTTTACAGAGACAAGAACAACGATTGGAACAAAGTTTAGCCCAGATGTCGGAAAATTTAAAGCAGACTTCCAGTAAACAGTATGAAGAATTAAAGCAGACTTCCAGTAAACAGTACGAGGAATTAAGTAAACGATTGGAGCAGACATCCGGAGAGACGAAACAATCTATTATCCAGGCGGTGAGTGACATTACATCACAGTTCGATGAAAAGCTAAGAAGAGTATCTGAAGATTGCCAGGATAATTACAACCATACAATTCAAAAAGTCAACTGTGTAAAAAAGGATCTGGAAGTAATAGAATCTTCTATACGGCAACAAAAGATTCAGGTCACGGATAATTCTACCAAAATACGTGCGAATACTCAGTTGATATCTGCATTACAAGAGGAAATCAGGATGCTACAGATTAAGGACAACACATACCACAACAACATGGTTAATGATCATCTGGAGTTCCCTTGTTCACAGGAGATGACCTCGCATTCACCCGTAGCAGATCAAAGTGGACCTCACATTATCTTATCTTCAAGTAACCCATCCGATGAGGACATTATTTTGGAAGGAATTCATCCAAGGAATACAGTGGGCAAAAAAGAGATGGTGGAACTACACATCACGCAGTAGGTAGGAATTGTCACTCAACACGAACACGGAAAGGTGAAAGAAAGGTAAAGTTAAGTGTAAAGATGAGTGAAATACGTGCTATGAGTAAGTTCAGTGGTAAATGTAACGAAAATGCTACCTCTTTCCTAGAAAAATTTCAGGACGAGTGCAATATAATGTGTATAGATAAATCGCAATATATGAAACTAATCCCTCATTTATTACTCCCACCATGTTCTTTATGGTTTAAAGCCGTACGAGATCACGTCAATACATATGAAGAATTCAAAGCAGCGCTGATTGCAAATTACGAAAATGACTTTTTGCTTGCAAACAGAGATGCCACAATTAGAAATCAACCTTTCAATCCTCGTTTGCACAAATCTGTTGTGGACTTTGTTGTAAATACATATAACGAATTAAAAGTCGTTAATCCGTTGCAATCGGAATCCAAAGTAATTGCATCAATCCGAAATTTGCTACCGTTTAAGCTACAACAGATCCTGTTTTCTACCCAGTGTATGAGTTTTAACCATTTATTAATGCTTGTACAATGTTATGAAACTCAACACCATGCTCAGAATCATCAAGCGGGATCAGGCAAAATTAAAAACAATTCAGATCATTTTGTACCTGTTCGTAATCTAGATATCCGTAATGCGAACAATACTGAACACAACCTAAATCGAGTGAATTTAAGTAATCCGAACGAGCAAACTAGGCAAAGATATGTTGGGAATCCACCTAACCTAATTAATCCTGGCAATCCTTATGTTAGACCATATAACCAAAATAGATTCAAAAATAGACGAAATACATGGCGAAATTCAAGGAATACAGTAAACTACATGGATAGACGTAGTCGTAATTCAAGAGATGGCACTTCGCTTCAAAATCAAGAGAATGACACAATTCTTGTACAGAATAACAATACGGGACATAATCACGATTGTGCAGTACAATGTACTTTATTAGAATCATATGCAAGTACGAATGTAAACTGACTGCAGTTGATGAAGTAAGAGTTAAACCCATATCAGCTACTGATTCTTATGAATATGTTTGTGTAAAAATAGATTTATTTTCTTCCTTTTGTTCGTCTGAACGTAGGTTACGTTTAATTTTTGATTTTTACTTAATTTAATTTTCTTTAATTCTCATTAACCAATGATAATTTTCAAATGATTTTAATTCTCTCTTGTTAATGTGAAGAATTATAATTCGATTTATAATTGATCAAAGGCAAAGGTTATTTATATTATATGGATTTGTGTTGAGAATTTGTTGTCAAAGATTATGTTAAGAATAAGGTTCATTCTATTAAGCTATTTATTCGACGACTGTCTTTATGCGCTACTTTATATGTTACCCGAATAAGATTCTTCTATATTCTGATGCCTTATGGATACAATGTATATTTTGAAACATCTGCTAATGTTGTTATTATATAATGCGCCCTGGAGAGATCAAATATTATTTTCTTAACATCACCGTTTTAATAATGATTGAAACTGCTAATCATTGTGGTTTATGTTTTAAAAGGTAATTTGTCTCTTACGATTTTTAGCTTCGCACCCTTCATTAATTATATTATTAAGCGACGACGTTTTTGTAATAAAAGATAAATGATAATGGAATAAAAAATTTATTATAAATGTATTTATATATATGAATCTTAATGAAGATATATATGAGGGGCGATCAAAATGTAAAGGACATAAGTAATGTAACATCATTATTGTAAACGGACCAGTGGTTCTTAAATATAAAAGCCAAGCTCGCTTGTAACTTTTATATTCAGTCCCATCGTCGGGCGATATTTTTATACAACGAGATACTTTGCATCGTTTAATATTTACCTGTACCTTGGGCAGAAAGTGCTCATACTCAAGTACTATACTTGATATAAAGTTAATTTAAAAAATAACAAAAGAAGAATGTTTTTAATATATGTAAAAAATATATACATTATTGTATAATTCGTTGCTATGTAGTTGTTTATAGATACCTAACTTAACATGTGTGCTTACAAGACAGTTTGTGTAAAAATACGTTAAAAAGAGTATCAACTAATAAATAATTTAATACCGATCATCGATTTGTAATTTCGATAGAAAAGGTGAGAATAATAGTGTATATAATTATTGAAGATATTTTTATGTGTAAACAATTACTACCACTCAAGATTTACTTATATCATTAGCCGAACCAGGTTGACGACTACCTTTGGTGAGTCGTTATAGTATAGCACAATATAATACAGTAATTAACCAACACGATAATCACTAACGCCCGCAGGACTTTTTTCGAACGGGGGGGGGGGGCAAAAGACCGGTATAGAGTTTTTTGATTTATTGCCCTATATATATTAAAAGTCATAGTTTATCATTGATGGCGTATATCCTCTTACTTTTTAAAATCGCCAGTTTAACCTATTAGTCAGAACATACATCTCCAGATATAATGTAGAGGGAAAAGAAGGAAAGAGATATGAAAAGTGGCGTAAGTAATTTTACTACACCCTGGATAATCCATTACTCATACCCCCCCTGTTCCACGCATTTCAACTGCTGCGTTATATATATATATGTGGTTCCATGTCAGAAGGGAACGAAAAAGGGCTAGGATAGAAAGGGCCGAGTCAAAACGGGGCTCGGTTTTAAAAGGCCCCGCGTCAAAAGAGCAAGTTCAAAAGTGGCCCCGCGACAAAAATGCCCGAGTCGAAAATGCACAGCGTGAAAATGTTCCCCTCGTCAAAGGGGCCCGGGACAAAGATCATCGCGAGAAGAGAGTCCGAGACAAAAGGGCCCTATGTAAAGAAAAACGGACAAAGTGGACACCGCCTCAAAAAGACACGGGTCAAAGATCCTTGCGAGTAAAGAGGCCGAGTCAAAAAGGCCTTATGTCAAAAAAGCCGGGTCAAAAAGGACCCCGTTTCAAAAGGGGACAGGTCAAGACGGTCCCGCGTCAAAATGACCCCGCGGCAAAAGGCCCCGAGTCAAAAAGGCCCCGCGTCAAAAGGAGCCACGTCAAAAGAGCCCCGCGTCAAAGGGGTCGGCAAATACAATTCCACGGCTAAAAAACCTGGGATCAGGAGTGAAAACCAGGAGAAAGATACATACGACCAGTGGCATAACTAATTTTATTGTGCCCTGATCGTTCTTCCAACTCATACCTTCCCTCTGCCGCCCGCATTTCAGCTGGTATATATATATATATATATATATATATATATATATATATATATATATATATATATTTCTATGTCAGAAGGGCACGGACAAAAGACAAGAATAGCAATGCCCGAATAAAAAGGGTCGAAAAAGCCCTGCGACAAAAGGATCCGAATCAAAACAGCCCCGCTGTCAAAAGGGCCGGAATCAAAAGGACGTAGCGACAAAAAGACCCTATCAAAAATGTCCGAGTCAAAAGGGACCTCACCTCAAAAAGGACACGGGTCAAAACGGTCCCGAGTCAAAAGGGTTATAGGCGAAAGGGCACCGCGAAAGGAAGCTCGAGTCAAAAAGGCCTCCGTTAAAACGGGACGAGTCAAAAGACCCCTGCGTCAAAAAGGACCGACTCAAAAGGCTCCGCGTCAAAAGAGCCCGGCAATATAATTTCACGGCGAAAAAGCCTGAGATCAGGACTGGAAATCAGGAGAAAGAAAGAGAAATGATCAGTGGTGTAACAAATTTTACTGCGCCCTGGTCATTGATCATGTATTTAATCATACCTGCCCCTGCCCTGCCCCACACAGAGTTGATGTGTATATATATATATATATATATATATATATATATATATATATATATATATATATATATATATATAGTTCTGTCTGAAGGACACGGACAAAAAGACGAAGACAGAAATGCCCAAGTAAACTGGACCCCGGTCAAAAGGGACCGGCGACAAAAGGGTCCAAGTAAAAAGGGCCCCGCTGTCAAAAGTGCCGAAGTCAAAAGGTCGTCGCGACAAAAGGGTCCTATCTTAAAATGCCCGGTGAAAAAGGACACCGCATCAAAAGGGCACGGGTGAAGACTGTCCCGTGTCAAGAGTTTCCGAGTCGAAAGGGCCACGCTACAAAATGTCCCGAGTCAAAAGAGGCCCCGCGTTAAAAGAGGCCGTGTCAAAGAAGCCCCGCGTCAAAAAGACCCCGGGATAAAAGGCCCGGTAAATACAATTCCACGGCTAAAGAGCCTTAGATCAAGAGTGGAAATCAGGAGAAAGAAAGATATATGACCACTTACGTAAGTATTTTTACTGTGCCCTGCATTGTTGATCATCTATTTACTCATAACTTCCCCCTGCCTAACGCATTTCAGCTGGTGAATATATATTCTATGCCAGAAGGACGAGGACCGAAATGCCCGAGTCAAAAGAGCCCCGGGCGAAAGGGCCCCACGACAAAACTGCCCTAGTCAAAAACGGTCCCGCGTCTAAAGGGCTCGGCGACCAAAGGGGCCGAGTCAAAAGGGTCCAAGTCAAAACGGCCCCGAGTAGAAAGAGCCCGGGTAAGGAGTCGGCGACAAATGAGCCCGCGTCAAAAGGGCGCTGTTTCAAAAGTGCCCTGGTCAAAAGGTCTGGAGTCAAAACGGCCGCGCACCAATACCTTTCGAGTCGAAAGTGCCACGCGTAAAATAGTCCCGACTGAAAAAGGCCCCGCGTCAAAAGGGCCCGGTTCCACGTCTAAAAAGCCTGAGATCAAAGCACGAGAGGAAATCGAGCATGCACAAGTGTATATTGTCCCTTTGGTAAGTTGATGGTTTTGTGCAAAAGAAGGAAAAATATCTGTAGTTATTAGTAGCAAATAGGAAATTTGAATGGTGATATAAGTTTTGTTAGGTTGTTGATTGTTCTGCAACAAATGCTATTACTTAAGTCATTCTCCATTAAAGTAAGGTTGCACTCCCGTCTTTCGGAGTCTGTATTCTCGTTACTTTATATATTATTCATTTTCCCCTTAGTTCTAAAATTCGATTTCTAGCCCTAGATCAAAGTATAGTATGAAAAATATTCTGTGAAAGCGATTAGTTTAATTTTGCAGTCAGAAGGCACATGTGGAGCTGTATACAGGGTTAGTGAAAAGTATTGGGACAGAACAATAATAACGACGTGCGTGGATGGAGGCAAAATATGTTACAATTGGCATTATTGCATTGACTTGGAGTGGGGTCACCTTCGAACCGATCTTGAATTCCGCCATATGGCATATCACACAATATTATTAAATATAAAAGGTTATGTTTTTAGACTAACTTATACCTTAATATTCCTACAAATGAGAATGTGAACTCGTTTGTGACACATCATCTGTTTGGGGCAGAGTATGCTCTGTTTTACAGGGTGTCCGATGTTTAAAAGTAAATTACAGACATTCAGTAAAGCGACATCAGCATCATCCCTATTTATCGTATGATCATACTTCAGGTCTCGTTTTATCACAATACAGCAGCCTTTTAAATGGTAAACTCTGCATAAAACATTGCAACAGCTAACGCCGTGCAGTTAGGCCACCAAATATACATCTTCTTATCACATAGTCGTGTCAGGTAAAGAGACTCCTCTCTCACCTCCTTTCTTCTCTTCCATACTAAAATTAGCTAACAACATGAGCGCAATTCTTATTTCAAACTATACATGTATTAGTATAGATAAAAAGAAATAAGAAAAAAGAGACGAAACAAGATTCATAGGTTGATGTAGGGAGAAACTGAAACACCCACAATGAAAAATTGAAACCAATGAATGTCTATTACACAGAGATTCAGAAATGAGCAGAGAGAGAGAGAGAGAGAGAGAGAAGAGAAAAGGAGAGGAGAAGAAGAAAAAGTAACGGGAGAACAGATAAAACTGTGGAGTTCAAACGTAGTAAGAAAATAACCTAACATTATAAAGTTCCGTTTCCAGAAATCCAACAGTAATATAGAAATAATGTTTGTTTTTACATAGTTTTTCAGAACTATTCGAATATATAGACGATCCTTTAAGTATTTATTATGTTACTTTCATAATGGATAGCATACTCAATTTCAAGTAGAACTGTAGATCTCCGAGACACATCTCGGATAATGTCAAAGGTTTAACACACATGCTTTGTTTCCGCGTGGTTCGACTGCAAATTCGGTAGTGTTCGTTGGACGTAATGATACAAAATACATTCTAATATACCCAGTAGACAGCGTTGGTCATATCTTCCATTTCAGACTACTAATGCGAACTGAACGAAAAAAACGAAACGAAAAGAAAAGAGAAAGAAAGAAAAAAGAGAAAATTGAAGAGTGCTATTTTATTGCTAAATATCTATCAGATATAACCTGTATTAAAAGTCCAAACTGTATCGTAATGGAAACCTACAAATGTTGGAAAGGAAAAGTTCATGTTTCTCATAGATGTAACATCTTTCAAATTTCAACGTGAATAAAAAAAATTGAATTATAGGACGGGAACAAATATTGTGTCGAACTAGTAAAATAAAATTTTGTTTTCAAATAACCAGAGAGGTACCATTTTCTAGTCTTTTCCGAAGAGTTATCTGTTCCGAACATCCAGCATTGATTTCATCTCTTCCGAATATAACGTAATTTGCACAGAGAGAAAGAACACGCTAAGAGCTCATACGCATCATCGTGTCAGTCGTATGATGTTGGTTAGGTTATAGACAACCACTGGATCGAGGAATTTAAATCCGTAGTGAACCAGTAATTCGACTGAGATTCGGTAACCCAGAGAATAAAAAAAGAGATTTTACTTATTTCCTTGCGTTTAAACAATATTTCTGTCAGATATGACTAAGGCCGTTGATGTTATCCCCAGAGCACGAAAAACACGACGCCGAAGTTAACAGTTAATTAGATTCCCCGGACCAGGTTTCTGCTCCGTTTTAACTTTGGAATATGAACTGCATGTATGTGTGAGAGGGAGAGAGGTAGAGAAGTGAAAGATGCAAAGACAGATAGGGAAAGTCAAGAAAGAAAGAGAGAGGGACGGGACGAATATAAATATGAAGCATACTTACTATTGCAGTGTATGATATAGAACGCACACACTATTTACTCGAACTGTCGCTAGTGATGCCTTGTAAGTTCTCCATCAGGAGATGAGTCTCTGTTTGCAGCCATTATTTTATGCGAAAAAATCATACTACCTGATGGAGTATCGAACCAAGATTTTTCAATTGGAAGTCTGACACGTTACCACTACATCACCGATTGCTTTAGCCAAACTTTGTTAAACAAATGGTGTAATGTTTCTTTCTGAGAACGATAACACGAAAATTGCATACTGCAGATCAATGATGTCTTTGGAATGTCCTGGTAATTCCTGTCCTCTTTCCCATCCAACATTCGTAAATCGTCTCTATCATGATACAGGTGTTTGCTTTCACATTGTTATGTATTGCTTGTCCAGTATGATAAGTCGATTCTTCACAATCACTATGCTACGAGGGTCATCCGGAAATTGGTACCCGTTTGTGCAATAAAGACACAGCAGTACATATTAACAAATATACAGATTTTTATTGGAAAGAGCACACTTTACACTACTTCTCCACATAATCACCAAGCAAATTTAGGCATTTGTCATACCGTGTGACGAGTTTTTGTATTCCAGCGTCATAGTCCTCCGCCACCAGCGTATTGAGACACTTAGTCACGTTTCCTTTAAGTTCGTCATCACTGTCAAATCTTTTTCCCGCCAGAAAGTCGACGCACATTAGGAAAATGTTCACAGAGTTCATCAATTGTGACGCGCCGATCGTTCCTCACTCATTCGTCTACTGACCTCAGCAGTTCGTCTGTAATGACAGATGGTCTCCCTGAACGCTCCTCGTAGTGTGTACTCCCCCTCCCCAGGTTGAAGTTGCGACAGACGACTCGTCCATCGCATTGTCTCCATACACCTCCTTTAATTGGGGATGAATTTCACAAGGTCGAACGTTTCTTTCATTAAGAAATTTAATCACGGCCCTCACTTCACAACTGGCGGGGTTTTCAATTCGTTTAATCATTATAAATGAGCACAAACATAACACAGGCACTGCTAGCATCACGCAACCTCGCACAGAGCAGGCAGACAAGCCACTGACGCGTTATGACCTTGCCCAGCGGCTTTCCGAGTCCTCAGCGCTTCAGGCGACGCAAACGGGTATCACTTTCTGGATGGCTCTCGTAGATAGCAATATTATTCATAAGGTCATTGCGTTACCCCTACACTATCATGCCATCTAAAATTTCAAGCCGAATATTACTTTCTTTAGCCCTGATCTTTGGAACGAATCGGCTTCTTCCTGTAACGTTATTTGCAACAAAGTGCACAACAAAAATGATTTGTTCGACGGCCTAGAGAGAAATAAGTGCCCACTGATAAAAGAAAAACTTACAATCGAGGAAAGGATGTGAAATTAAAACATATTTTGCAGTAAGTTCTCCGTGCAAGTTCAAAAGTAAGCAAATAATAATAATAATAATAATAATAATAATAATAATAATAATAATAATAATAATAATAATAATAATAATAATAATAATCTATATTATAAAATTGAAAGTAACTATGTGTGTGGCTCCTAATCTCTTGAACCACCCAACTGATCTCTATAAAGCTCTCAACATAGATAAGGTTCGGATCTGGGACTACTTTTGTCATTTCAGTTTGACGGTGCAACGTAGGGGCCAGTGAGAGGGAGGAACATGTAAAAAAAAACTTAAAATGAAAGTGGCTGTCTTTGTGACTTCATCACTCTTGAACCACCCGACCGATCTCAATTAAATTTTCAACACAGATCAGGTTCGGTCCTAAGATAGCATTTATCTATTTACTTTGACGATATAACTTAGGGTTGAGGAGAGGGAGAAGTTAAAAAGTGTAAATAAAAGTTGATAACTCGCGAAACAACTGATCCATCACGATCAAATTTTCAACCTAGATGAAGTTCGAACCTGAGATGGTTTCTGTCATATCACTTGGACGTTGGAACTAAAGAGATGAAGAGGAGGAGCGACATTTAACAAAGAACGAAAAATTATTGGTATAAGTGGTGTATCTGTAATTTTTGGATTCGCTGAGATTAATAGTGACACATCTGATGCTGTTTAAACCCAAATTCAGTCCCTCTAGTGGGAGGAGGGAGAGACATATAAAAATGATCGAAATAACCAATATCAGTGTCGAATTCACAGTTTTCCGGCTCGCTGAGATCAACAATGACACTGCAGATGCCGTGCCCCACAACATAGGGATGGGAGAGGATATAAAAAACACAACGAAAATGGCCGATATCAAAGAGGGCTTTAGTAACACGAAAGAGTGACTGAGTAACGGACCATATTAGTATTTTTTCTCAATTTAACCCAATGAAGCGGGTAATTGATGCTAATAATAATAATAATAATAATAGACTACTATAGTGTGAATGTACACATTTATTATTATTATTACTATTATTATTTTTATTATTATTATTATTATTATTATTATTATTATTATTATTATTATTATTATTATTATTATTATTATTATTATTCCCGTACTTTTGAACTTGCACGACGAAATTACTGAAAATATGTTTTATTTCTGTAATTTTTCCTGGATTGTATGCATTTCCTTCATTTATTAGTGGGCACTAATTTCTCTCTAGGCCGTCGAATAAATCAATTTCGTTGTGCACTTTGATTCGTTCCAAAGATCACACCTAAAGTAAGTAATATTTGGCTTCTAATTTCAGGTGGCATGAAAGTGTTCGGGTAACGCAGTGGCTTTATGCATAATACAGCTATCTAACATAGGTTCAAATCTTATTCACGTCAAAGTGAATATTTTTACAATGTGATTGTGAAGAATCGACTTATCATACTGGGCAAGCATTACGTAAGAATATGAAAGCAAACACCTGTATCATGATAGAGACGATTTACGAATGTTGGTTGGGAAGAGGCAAGGGAATTACCAGGACATTCCAAAGACATCATTGATCTGCAGTATGAACTTTTCGAGTTGTCGTACTCAGAAAAAAACACTACACCATTTGTTAAACAAAGTTTGCACGGCGTTAGCTGTCGCAATGTTTTTGAATCGGAGTGTACCATTTACACTTCCCTATTTTGTCCCTGAAGTGAGAAATTTTGAGAGAAATCAGAATTTTTTCTGATTTTTAAATTTTTTTAGTTCCTTTGGAGCCCCGTGTAAACGTAGACATCTTAAAATTAACTGCAAAATACTATATGTGTGTACAAAATTTCAAATTTCTATCTTGAATAGTAAGGGTAGGAAAAGTATTTCATTTATCAATAATCCCCACAGTGCCCCCGACTACCGCAAAAGACCCTGATGGCAGGTAAAAAATTTCCTGAGACATCCGTGTTTATTCTAGGATCATGGTTTGCCATCATTCTCTTGAGAATAGAACTACCTTTCAAACGGTATTATTCATATGTCTCTATCATGTATTTAACGCGGGAAAATCGCGAAGAAAGAAATTTTTCATCAAAATGTCCTTTTAAAATTTTGCCTCTCTGGACCCCTCTGTTTTAACGCAGATATCTGAAAGAAATCTGATAAATACTATTCGGTGGAGTGAATATTTGTCCAAATTTTAATCTTCTAAGTGCAAAACTAAGCCTGCCATATATATATATATATATATATATATATATATATATATATATATATCCATAATACCCCAGATTCCCGTATAAAACAGGATCTTGTGTAGAAGTTTCCTTGAGACATCCCTATTTATCCTAGAATCGTGGGTCGTACATAATTCTCTTCAGAATTGGCTTTCAAACGATACCATTCACATGTCTCCATCGTGTATCTAAGGCGTGAAAATCGCGAAAAAAAGAGATTTTTTGGTTAAAAATATTTTTTTTACCTTTTTGCCCCTATGGACCTCCAGTGTTAACGCAGAGATCACCTGAAAAAATCTGATAAATTTTGTTCGGTGGACTGCATGTTTGTGCAAAATTTCAATCTTCTAGTTGCAAAAGTAAATCCGCCAAAAAATAAAAAAAATAAATATCGGCCTAGTAACAAAATATTTTTTAAAGTTTTGACGTCATCACCTCCTATGTCTCGACGCAGAAAGGCGTGAAACGGTCTCGACGCAGAAAGGCGTGAAACGATACTTAACGTGTTCTACAATGCTTCTAGGTTTGGAAAACAGAAAACCCAAAGTAAAAAGCTTTATTTGTTCTTTTTAAATCGAATAATGAAGACACTCATTTAGTAGCTAAAACATATTAACAATCCACAAGAACTGTTGAAACCTTCATATCGAATTATGAATGGATTTCAGGTGCTGTACTCAACAAACGAAAGTCAAGCCTGATGTGTGCAAACACAGGTGACCAACTCATGGCAGACACGTAGACTACAACTTTCGTGCCACAACATGCACTGTGGTAGTGGTTGTCCTTATTCATGAAAGTAAAGCCCGCCATGTAAGTCTTGCAGGCCGAGTATACCTTTTAAATGTTTTTATATTCAGTCGTCTTTGGTTCCATACAAAACTATTTTCCTGCCAAAGAAATATCTCAGTATCATACGGAAACACACAATGCAACTGCTGTGGCATACTCACTCCCTAAGGGTGAATCACGCGACAGTGTACTTATCAAAATGTGTTGGTGGCCTTGGCCTTGAAAACATTCAACTTCAGAGCTGCTCGCACATAGCTTGTGTCAAAAGGACTAGATCAGGAGAGTAATGCTCTCGGAAGTAGGAACGAGAAACACAGTTCTGATTGGTTGGTGTTATCAATTTCTTGCCACTTTGCATTTAAATAGCAGAAATCAAATAATTGTTGTAGTCAGTCTTCGTGGCCGAGTGGGCTAGCGCTATATGCTACTAATCAAAGTCCCTTTTGGCGTGAGTTCAAACCCGGCTCGAGGATTTTTTTTTACATTTTTAAAATATTTTTATAACACTTTTTAAATTAAAATAATATGAAAATAATATTCAAAAAAGTAATTTACTTACTTTTGTGCAGATAAGTAGTAGTAGTAGTAGGAACGGGTTAGAAACCCCGCAGAGCTCGTTTTGTTCCCCTTGTACTCCATGATATAAATTTTGTGACCAACTTAAAACAACTGGCTAGGATAGCGTTTAGAACAGCTGGCTAGATTAGCGCGCGAAAAAAACGTACTTCTGGGAGCATTACTCTCCCGAGTGGGTCGTGTGCCAAACACTGCTCATGGAGTCCCTTTCCAGCACAGTAAAAGGGCGAAAAAAAGAAAAGAAAAGAAAAAATAAAGAATACGGAAAACTGTTCCTTATGCAAAGAGCGTTTGAAAACATTTCAAAAGGTACGCTATGACTATTATCAGTTAATTGGCAACAACCGATATCACGGACAGATCCAGGAAGTTTTGAGGGGGTAGGGGGGGGGGCAGGTCTGAAAAACAAATTTGAGACATTTCTTGATATGTGGTTGGCTAACCAAAAATGTGAACTGGAGTGCTTCATATTACGTATTTATCGCCCTTCTGGAGGCTGCATTGAGGAAAGCCATGTTGTTCAACACGAGAGAATCCAGGATTACAATAAAAGACTTTTTATTACCATCTTTTTATTATTGCATTATTTTATTTTATTATTATCATTATTTTTCTTAAATTAGATTATGTAGAGTAAACTATTTTTAATTTAATTTCCTATAAACATAATTCATATTAACTCTTTACTAATATCCTTATTTTTATACTGCATAAGTACTATCGTGAGGTCAGATTTAACACCATTATTTGTTTTGAAATTAAAATATGTTAATACGTGTTACCATTGGCAGTTGATTGTGGACCGTTTACTAGTGCTATACTTTAATTGACTTAACTAGTTTTGGGGACAAAAGATATTTTCAAAATATTTTTGACTAATGGTCTTTTGGTAATAGATTATTACGAAGCGAAAGAACTTAAATGAAATAAAGTTTTTTGTTATCCGAAAATAAAGTATGAAAATAAACTTATTTTTATGTAAAAAAGCATTCAATTATTAGTGCTGAGAAAATGTAACTTGTCATTCGAAAAGCTGACAATTGATGCTTTTGTGTTTGATTAGTTGCTTGGCTGCAGGCCCGTATCCACAGGGGAACTAGGGTGCCGGGCCCCCCTAAAGTTTTATTGTTCCCCCTAACAGGGACGTACCCAGAAATTTATTTCGGGAGGGGCGTAAAGCGTTTTGGAGGGGTTCAAATACAATTTGAGGCTAAATTATATGAAAATTTCTAAAATTGCCCCTAAAAGTAGATTACATTTTTTTAAAGTCGGGATTTCGGGGGGAGGACCCCCAGGACCCAACCTGCGTATGCCCCCTAAAATATTCACGGTAGGCTTGCAAATGAACTGCTATACTATAATGATGAACTATAATATGGTTGGATCGGCCCCCTAACTTCTACTGCCCCCTCATATTTTTGGACTGGCTACGGCTACCTACCAATACACACAATGATTAGTCTTAAGGGGCCGTCCACATATTACGTAACACTACTTTTGACCAATTTTTATCCTCTCCCTCCCCCTTGTCACACTTCGTAATGCAAGGCTGAACCCCTCCCCCGTTCGTTACGTAACACTTTTGGATTTTTGTTTTCTCACCAATTTTCCTTATTTTGGGAGTTATTATAATAAAAACTATTTTTAATAGCAGAAATTTTATTACAAAATGCTCTTTTTCTGAATATATTTGTAGTATTTTTCACTAATAAATCAAAGTACCGGTACGTATTAGAAAATGGTAGGATGGTAATAATATTTTAACCCCATAAGATTGCTTAATTAACAGTCCTAATTCTTCAAAACTGCATACTGTCGTTTCCCAAGGACACGTTGTCGTTACACCTATCCTTTTCGGTCAGATGATGACAACGAGGGTCACTACGAAAGTTTTCAGATACGCATTGTTGTGGCACAGTATTTGAATTCCAACAATTGCGTTCGGTAGTGGTATCCAGAGCAAAGAAGCGTAGCAGGTTTCAACGGCGTATCGCCTTCACTTGTTTGTTGATGTGAGCAGTATTTGGCTGTCTAGAATGGGGCTCGAAAGGGAACCTTTTCTTGCAATGATCCTTTACGATTTCAAAAGTGGTTTGAACGAGACACAAAGCCTTGACCGTTTGCAGGGGGCATTTGGGGTCCTTGCTAATTCCCGTGCTACAATTTTTCTGTGGTTTGGTGAATTCAGAAGAGGCCGGACTTCGCTTAAAGATGGAGAGAGAGCTGGACGTCCTGCAAAAGCTGTGTCAGATGAAAACATTGAAGGTTTCATCTCGTTGGGTGCCGCACACTTTGACTGAACAGCAGAAGCGCATGCGTGTGTAATGGTGTGAAGAAATGCTTGCAAGATTTGATGGAGGCAATTCTCGACGCGTCTCTGACATTGTTACTGGTGATGAGACTTGGATCTATCAATTTGACTCTGAAAATAAACGCCAGTCTACAGTTTGGATCTTTCCAGACTAAAATCCACCCACGAAAGTGAAACGACCGCGAAGTGTGGGGAAGAAGATGGTCGCAACTTTCTTCTCCAAATCTGGCCATGTTGCAACTGTTCCACTTGAAGAACAAAGGACTGTTACTGCTCAATGGTACACTACTGTTTGCCTAACAAAAGTGTTCCAGAAGCTTCGGGAACGGCGTCCAAGAACTGGATTGCGTGGGATCCTGCTTCATCATGACAACGCGTCCGCACACACGGTCAATATCACAATTCAGTTTTTAGAATCTAGGGAGGTCAAACTTATGTCTCATTCGCCGTATAGCCCTGACCTGGCCCCGTGTGATTTTTTTCTGTTCCCCAGGATCAAAGATCGCTTGCGTGGGAAGAGATTTTGCGGCCCTGAAGAAGCTGTAGTGGCTTACGAGAACGAACTTTCAACACTTGAAGAAAAAGGCTGGCAACACTGCTTCCAAAAGTAGCTTTCGAGGATGCAAAAGTGTGTACAGTGTAATGGTGAATACTTTGAGAAAATGCAAGTGTTAAATTGATCTTAAGTAAGTTATTTCACATCTGAAAACTTTCGTAGTGACCCTCGTACTGACAAAGAAGATGAAGGTGAAACAGGATCTGAAGAACTAACATCGATCTCTTTTTCAGGGATCCAGGATGCTTCGTGCATTTGAAATTCGCCAGTTTCGACGATGCAAAGTTGCCTTCCTCGTCGACCACAGATTCAAAGTGGCTGCGCATGTGAAGAAGCAGGGACATCTCGTTTGTGAAGAAGCTCTCGAGCATCTTTTTTGGACTTAGGACTTCAGTTTACCTCTTTTCATATTCTTCTTGTCCTAAATCAGTGCGAGAATGCGAGTAAACTCAATTTCTTCAGAAATATTCAAATTCAAAAATCAAAAATTTAGTACGAGATAATATCCGACGAATTAGGTTTTTTAATATCTTATTTTGATCTACAAATCCTGGATCGTTCCATCGCGGAAAATATAATTTCACAAAAAAGAATTTCTTCTGTTTCCTATGCAAAACCCCTTAGAAGAATAGAGTGAGTAATGATTCAAATCAAAGGTTTCAGATAACAGGGTTGGAACTTAAATAGTGGCAACACTGCTGTGGAGACACTATGCAATGAAATGTACTAGTGGCGCTGATAGCGCACGTTGTTAACATACCTACCTAACCTCTGAGCAAGTAGACTCGCCCGTCCCACGTCACCGGCAGGCTCACAAGCGAGGGAAGCACAGTCACTTGTGAGCGAGCGGTCTAACGTAAAGGTGTCACTATGTTTTCGAAACAGGAACAACGGAGTTGGATCAAGATTGAATGTGCCAGGGGTCGTACAGCACGACAGTGTCTTCAAGGGCTTCAAGAGGCGTGTGGGGAATCGGCATTGCCGTACAGAACAGTGGCACGGTGCGTAAAAACCTTTAACGAAGGTCGGCAAACTGTGGCGGACATGCATCGGGCAGGTCGTGCAGGCTGAAGAAGAAGTGCAAGCTGTTGCCGCGTTAGTGAACAGTGATCGACGCCTGACGATTCGTGAGCTCGCCCACGAAACCGGATTAGGGCATTGACGGTCTGCCCTGGAGGAACGTAATGCGTTAGGATAACACACCATAACTTTCACCACACTGGGGCTCTGACGCACTTTCGACTTTCGCGGCGACCCATAATGACGCCATTCGTTGGATTGGCGTTTCAATGTTGGCTCGTAAGATCTGGCCCATGTCTCATCCAGTGTTATGATACGGCGTAAGAAAGCCTCGCCTTCGCGCTCATACCGCTCCAAGTGCGTCTGAGCAGCGTCATAACGCATCCATTTTTGCATTTCCATCAACTCATGCGGAACCCATTGTGATGCAGTTTTGCGCATGCCCAGGCGTTCCTTCAGAATGCGAAGCACAGTCTTACGCACTAATCCGGTTTCGTGGACGAGCTCACTAATCGTCAGGCATGGATCACTGTCTACTGTCCACTAGCGAATTTGACACCTTTACGTTAGACCGCTTGCTCACAAGTGATTTGTGCTTCCCTCGCTTGTGCGTCTGCCAGTGACGTGGGACGGGCGAGTCTATTTGCTCGGAGGTTAGGTAGATATGTCAACAACGTGCGCTATCAGCGCCACTAGTACATTTCATTGCATAGTGTCTCCACAGCAGTGTTGCCACTATTTAAGTTCCAACCCTCGTATATATATATATATATATATATATATATATATATATATATATATATATATATATATATATATATATAATGAAAGTGACTATGTTTGTAACTTAATAACTCTTAACGACCTGACCGATCTCGTTCAAATTTTCAACATAGATGAAGTTCTAACCTGGGATGTTTTTTATCATTTTACTTTGAAGGTGCAACTTGGGGGAGGGGGAATATATAAAAAATGATTGAAAATGAACGATGTTAGTGTCAAATGCATAAATCTCGGCGTCGCTGAGATAAACAGTGACTCTTTCGATGCAGTTTAAATCCAAATTCACCCCGCAACTTGGGTAAAGTGGAGGATGACATATACAAAATGTTCGAAAATGACTGATATTAGAGTCGAGACAATGGTGTTAGGGGTCGCTGAGATGAACAGTAACACTTTCGATGCCGTTTAAATTAAAATTTGGCCATGCAACTTGGGGAAGGGGAGATATATAAAAGTGATCGAATATGACCGATATTTGTGTCGAATCCATAGTTTTTGGAGTCCCTAAGTTGATGGTGACAGTTTTGGTGCCCTATATATCCAAAATTAAACGTATCCTCCCCGTATGAAAAACGGGTATTCTAGCTAATTTATAAAAAAGAAAAAAACAATAAAATTATTTGTTTAAAAGATTGCATATAAATCTGAGAATAAAAATAAAAAATACAGCAGAAAAAACTGTTACGTAGCGAAGACCTAAAGCCCCTCCTCCCCCTTATTACTCTTCATAATGCAAGGCCGAACCCCCCTCCCTCCTTGCCGCGTTACGTAATATGTGGACGACCCCTAAATGTGTCTTAATCACATATCCATTAGACACAGAACAAATATAGACACTTTAGTTCTTCTACTGACAGACAGTACATATAGTGATTTTTCTTTATTGACCCTTATGCACATTTCGGTTGCACATAGAACAAATCCAAGAACGTTTTATGTCATCAATTCGAGGACAAATAGCACATCTCCTTCTTTTAGCTGGAGAATCTGTTTGCGAACAGTCTTCATTGATGTTCCTATCAGTTAGTCGTAACAATGACTGCCAAAGCCTACGAGAAAGTGTCCCGCATTCGCCCCTTACTTTTAGGTGATCTTGAGCGAGAGTCATCGTAATACCCTCATGAAGTCTCGTCTCTGAAGTCTTCTTGGTTCGTTGGAAAGATGGTAAAAAAAACAAGGCTATTTAAGCATGCAACGTCCAGTATTCTATATAAAATTGCAAGAAACCACCTTCTGCAAAATCTGCCAGTTCCGAGTTCTGCACACATGTCCGTAACACTCCCCAAGAAAACCACAGAAAAAATGTAATGCAGGAAACGTATAGCGCAAGTACTATCCTGGGGAAAATTTCGACCCCAGATGTCCGAAACTATCGAAACAACAAAGTGCATGGACACAAACAACAAGTCGCTATGAAATATCAAGATCAACTGAAAAAAATGCAACCGTTAAGTTTTACGACCCACGATTATGCCGGCTAGGTTAAAGGAGGCGGCGATAATGAGAAATGAATGAAATGGTGGAATGAAGAAAGTGGGACGAAATTGGAGAACCCCGAGAAAACCTACGCACACAGTGTTTATCCAGCACAAGGTTCACTTTGCGCGGGCTGGGATCAAACCCAGGACCCCATGCACCAGAGGTGAATAGTCTATCACTGAGCCACCGCGGCCCCCTAGCAAGGTCAACTGAGAATAGACGACTGAAGCCTCAGTGAAACTATATATATATATATATATATATATATATATATATATATATATATATATATATATATATATATATTGTCCACAGCTAGAAATGTGTTTGCGGAGGTCAAATTTGATCCCCCACGATAGTAGTTACGAGTTAAGTATGTAGTGATAACTTAGGAAAAAGATAAGTAAAAACTTAGATTTCTTAATAAAAATAACTTTGTATACTGTTAGTATATATATATATATATATATATATATATATATATATATATATATATATATATATATATATATATACAGGGTTTGTCCGGGAAGTAATAGGACTCATTTTATTCCGCCATGACTGTACTTCGGAGCGTGCGCGCACTGATTGAATCCAGTAGAGGGCGTTCCTAGCTAACTAACGATCGCCTGGTCAGTTGTCTCCGAGCACACAGAGAGTCAGGACAGGCCTTTTCGCGCTACGTGTTTCTGTGAGTGGTGCAAGCCGAAAATGCAGCGTTCGTTAGAGCAGAGGTACGCGATTAAATTCTGTGTTAAACTCGGTAAATCTACGACAGAGACGTTTGATATGATCAAGCAGGCTTACCCAGATGATGCTTTAGCAAGAAGTGGTGTGTTTCGGTGGCACAAGGCCTTTTCGGAGGGCCGGGAAGAGGTAGCCGATGAAGACCGTGCTGGAAAACCTTCGACTTCGACAAACACCGACAATGTGTGTCGTGTGCGCGAAGTTTTGAACTCAGACCGTCGACTAAGTATTCGTTTAATTGCCCAGATGTTAAATTTACCAAAAACTGTGGTTCATGAAATTGTGACGGAGCATTTGAACATGCGCAAGGTGTTCGCAAACTTTGTCCCAAAAGTGCTCACTGACGACCAGAAATTGCGACGAGTGGAATTGTGCCAAGAAAATTTGAACATATGTGAAAGTGACCCCCAATTTTTGAAAAAAACTAATCACAGGTGACGAATCATGGATCTTTGAGTATGATCCCGAGACAAAGAGGCAATCTTCCGAGTGGCACACGCCGGCGACTCCTCGCCCAAAAAGAGAAGAATGAGCAAATCCAAAGTGAAAACGATGCTCATTGTCTTTTTTGACATCAACGGCTTCGTCCCATATGCATTTGTTCCTCCTGGACAAACCGTCAACGCCAAGTTTTACATGGAAGTGCTCAAGAGACTCAAACAAAGGGTCAATCGGGTCCGACCAGACATCGGAGCTGACTGGAAGCTGCACCACGACAACGCTCCGGCTCACACCGCCTTTCTTGTGAACAGCTACCTGACCAAGGCCGGCAACCCAACGCTTCCGCAGCCGCTCTACAGCCCAGATGTGGCCCCCCGGACTTCTTTTTGATTCCTCGCCTGAAACGCCCGATGAAAGGCAAGCATTTTGAGACGACAGAGGGGATCCAAGCAGCTTGCACCGCGGCTCTCAAGGCTATTTCGGAGAATGACTTCCGTGACGCCTTCAATGCTTGGAAATCGCGCTGGCAGCGCTGCATCGACACAGAATGAGCCTATTTTGAAAGTTTTCAAAGAATTGTAACGATTGGCTCAATATTCTTTTAAATTGACTCAGTCCTATTACTTTCCGGACAAACCTTGTATGTATATATATATATATATATATATATATATATATAACGCAGCAGCTGAAATGCGTGGGGCAGAAGGGTATGAGCAAATCGATCACCAATGGAATGTATCGATCCAGGGCACAGTAAAACGAGTTAGGCCACTGGGCATATCTCCTTCCTTCTCTTCTCTTTACATTATATCTGGAGATGTATGTTCTGACTAATAGGCTACTGTGGCAATTTTAAAAAGTAGGAGGATATACGCTATCAATGATAAACTATGACTTTTAATATATATAGGACAATAAATCGAAAAACTCTATATTATTGTTCTGTCCCAATGCCCTGTATAGAGATCCACATATGTTTCTCAGAGCAACATTAAACTAATCTTTTCCACAGAATATTTTTCATTCTATACTTTGATCCAGGGGTGGAAATGGAATTTTAGACCTAAGGGGAAAGTCAATAATAGATAAGGTTTGATTCAGAAAGTCGGAAGAGCAAGCGAACTTTGATGGAGAAGCGATAGAGATTGTTGCAGAACAATTAACAAAATTAATATCACCATTCAAATTTACTATTTGTTAATAATAACTACAGATGTTTCTCCTTCTTTTGCACAATCACTTCAACTTACGAAGGGGATATTATCCCCTCATGCATACCTGATTTTCACTCTTGCTTTGATCTCAGGCTTTTTGCACGTGAAACCGTATTTACCGGCTAACTTTGACGCGGGGCCATTTTGACTCGTGCATTTTTGTCGCGGAGCACTTACGCCCAGACCTTTTCCATGCTGGGCCGTAAGACTCGGGTCCTTTTGAGGTAGGGTTCTTTCGACCCAGTCTGCTTTGACGCTGGACTCTTTTAACTCGATTGCTTTTGACCCGGGCAATTTTGACGCGGGGCCATTTTGACTCATGCATTTTGTCGCGGAGCACTTACGCCCAGATTTTTTTCATGCTAGGCCGTAAGACTCGGGCCCTTTTGAGGCAGGGTTCTTTCGACACAGTCTGCTTTGACGCAGGACTCTTTTAACTCGATTCCTTTTGACCCGGGCAATTTTGACGTGGGGGCCATTTTGACTCTGGTCTTTTAGTAGCGGGGCTTTTTTCACCCGTGTCCTTTAGAGGCAGGTCCTTTTGACCTGGGCTCTTTTAATGTAGGGCCCGTTTGTCGCGGGGCCCTTTCACCAAGCCCTTTTGGCGCGGGCTGTTTTGACTCGTATCCATTTATAGCGGGGCCGTTGTGACTCTGGCCCTTTTGTTGCGGAGATCTTTTGACTCGGAGACTTTTCTCGCGGGGCCTTTTGACCCAGAGACCTTTTGACCTGTGCTCTTTTTTCACATTCGCTCAGCCGCGTAACTCTCAGCCGGTGCCTTAAGCATTCAAAACCGGCGAGGTAACATTATTGCGAATGTTTCTTTATTTTTTCTAGGCTCTCTTGACGCGGGGCTGTTTATACTCGGGCTTGTTTGACGTAGGGCCTTTTTGACTCTGTTCTTTTTGTTGCGGGACCATTTTGACCCAGGTCTTTTTCACGCTTGATCGTTTTATCCCGGAAACTTTTAACTCAAGCCTTTTCGACCCGGGCCATTTTGACGCGTGGTCATTTTGACTTGGACTCTTTTTTCGCGGAGACTTTTGACCTGGACATTTCACTCTGGGCTGTTTTGACCCGGGCCCTTTTCACGCGGGATCGTTTTGACTCGGGTACTTCTGTCGCGGAGACCTTTTGAAGCGGGCTGTTTTCTAGCGGGGCTGGTTTGAACCGTGCCCTTTTGAGTTGCATCCTTTTGACCCGGCCTCTTTCGAAGTAGGGACCATTTGTCGCGGGGTCTTTTGACTCTGCTCCTTTTCACGCGGGGCCGTTTCTACTCGGGGCCTTTTGTCGCTAGGCTCTTTTGACCTACAGACTTTTTGACTTGCGCTCTTTTAACGCGGTGCCGTTCTTCTCGGGTCCGTTTGACGTAGTAACTTTTTGACTCGGGTTTTTTCTCGCGGGATCCTTTTGAGCCGGGCTCTTTTGACGCAGGGCCCTATTAACTCAAGCCCATTTAACCCGGGCCCTTTAGACGTGGGGCCTATTTGACTCGGGTCCTTCTGTCGCGGAGACCCTTCCACACAGGTCCTTTTGACTCGGGCCCTTTTGTTGCAGAGATATTTTGAACCCGGGCCTTTTGTCGGTGGGTTCTTTTATCCGAGCCCTAATGACCTGGGCTCTTTTCACGCGGAGCCCTTTTTACTTCGGCCTGTTTGACGCAGGTCCATTTTGACTCGGGTCTTTTTGTCGCAAGACACTTTTGACACGAGCTCTTTTGACGCGGAGCCGTTTTGATCCGGGAACGTTTGTTGCAAAGAGCTTTAGACCCGGGCCTTTTCGACTCGGGCATTTTTCTAGCGGGGCCCCTTTTGGCACAGTCCGTTTGGCATAGAGCCCTTTTGACTCGAGCTCTCTTAACACAAGGTTCATTTTTACTCCGGTCTCTTTTTCGCAGGACGATTTTGACCTGAACTTTTTCACGCTGTTCCGATTTGACCCGGGCCCTTTTGAGGCGGGATACTTTTGACCGGGGCTCTTTTTACGCAGGCCCCTTTTAACTCGAGCCCTTTTGACGCGGGGTCGTTTTGAGTCGTTCCCTTTTGTTGCGGATACCCTTATACCCAGACCTTTTTCACACTGGGCCGTTTTGATTCGGGTCCTTTTGAGGAGGGTTCCTTTTGAGCCTGGCTCTTTTGACACAGGGCCTTTTAACTTAATCCCTTTTGACCCGTACAATTTTGACGCTGGGCCATTTTGATTCAGGCCTTTTCGTTGCTTCGCTCTTTTGACCCTTGCCCTTTAGAAACCGGTCCTTTTGACTCGGGCCCTTTTGTTGCGGGGTCCTTTTCACTTATGCCGTTTAGAGGCCGCTCCTATGACCCGGTCTTTTCTGACTCAGGGCCAATTTGTCCCGGGCCCTTTTGACCAGGGCCCGTATTGACTCGGGCCCTTTTCGCTCAGTTCCCTTTTGTCACTGAGATCTCATGACCCGGGGCCGTTTTAACTTGGGGCCTTTTGTCGCGGTGGTCATTTACCCTGGCCCTTTTGACACTGAGACATTATGACCTGGGCTCTCTTGACGTGGGGCTGCCTTTGACGCAGACCCGTTTTACGCAGACCTTTTTCACGATGGGTCGTTTTATTCCTGGCTCTCTTGACGCGGGATAATTTTGTCTCGTGCCTTTTTCACGCCGGACTGTTTTGACCTGGGCCCTTTTGACGCGGGGTCGTTTTGATTCTGGCCCTTTTTTCGCGGAGAGTTTGGACCCAGGCCTGTTTGACGCGGGACTTTTTCACTCGGGCTCTTTTGTAGCGGGGCTGTTTAGATCGGTGCCCTTTTGAGGCGGGTCCTTTTGACCCGGCCTTTTTTGAACTAGGGCACTTTTGTTGCGGGACCGTTTGACGCGGGGCCGTTTTGACTCGGGCCCGTTTGACGCAGGGCCGTTTTGTCACGGATATCTTTTGGCCCAGGCTGTTTTTACTCGGGGCTCTTTTACCCGAGCCCTGTTGACTCGCAGACATCTTAACCTACGCTCTTTTAATGCGAGGGCGTTTTTACTCTGGCACGTTTAACGCAGGAACCTTTTGACTCGAGTCTTTTTGTCACGGAGACCTTTTGACCCAGTCCCTTTAGACTCGGGTCCGTTTTGACTGGGGCCCTTTTGTTACGCGTTGTTTCGACCCGTGTCCTTTTGACCCGGCTCCTTTGATGCGTGGCTGTATTGACTCGGGCCCTTTTGGCACAGGGCTCCTTTGGCGCAGAGAGCTTATGACCCGGAGCCGGTTTTACTTGGGGCGTTTTGTCGCGGAGGCAGTTACCAGGGCCCTTTTAACCCGGGCTCTTTTAACTCGGAGCCATTTTGACCCGGTCCCATTTGACGCTGGGCCGTTTTGACTCGGGCACTTTTGTTTCAGAGACCTTTTGAGCAGGTTTCTTTTGACTGGGCCCTTTTGTAGCGGGGCCCGTTTTGACACCGGTCCATTTGACGTAGGGTCCTTTTAACAAGGCCCGTTTGATGCGGGTCCGTTTTGCCTTGAGCTCTTATGTCGCGGGTCCTTTTGATCGTTCCTGTTTTGACTCCGGCCTTTCTGTCCTCGCCCTTTCGTCTTGCCCTTCTGACATAGAACCATATATATAACTCAGCAGCTGAAATGCGTGGGGCAGGCGGCGGGTATGAGTAAATCGATTATTAATCGATCCCTGGCGCAGGAAAATTAGTTACGCTACTGATCATATCTCTTTCTTTCTCTTCTCTCTACATCATGTCTGGAGATGAATGTTCTGACTAATAGGCTACAGTGGCGATTTTAAAAAGTAAGACGATATATGCTATCAATTACAAATGTTATGAATTTTAACTTAATATATATAGCGCAATAAATCGAAAAACTCTATATCGGCCTTTTGCTCCCCCCTCCTGTTGGAAAAATCTTGCTGGTGTTAAGGATTATCATGTTGGTTAGTTACTGTATTATATTGTGCTATACAAACAATAAATACATCTGTGTTTTTTTTAATAAGAAGAACCTTATTTACATTTATTACGGACCTTGCTTTACGACAGCGAAACATATTCACGTTCAGCGTAATAAGTTTCCATTCTGAAATAAGGACAGTGAGACGAAAGAAATTATTGACGCATACATTTAGGACTTAGAAAATTGTCCTGCGAACATATCGTAGTAAATTCCTGAAGAGTGACATGCGCTAGTAGCAATTGTTAGCAGTTATTAACTGAACATAGAAGATAATAAACTGAAAAACTAAAAATACGAATCTTTTCAGAGATGACAGTGTACTGATGCTTTAAATCTGTTCCTTCACTCCTTATACATACGTTATTTCCCTAGTCAAAATAAAAACTCGTCAAAATTATTCACAATTTCTTATGCAACCATCCCTTCCTTGGAGTACTGCGCGGTCACATACCCGTCACGGCGATGTAAAGGCACTTTTGGCGACGAGGATACATAAAGTTTATATTAAAGTTTGTATTTGAATATTAAATAATAATAATTATATGTTTTAGTGCATGAGTATTAGTGAAATTTGCCTACTGTTGTCTCTTTTAAGAAGTAATTTGGTTAAAATTAACAAAATTTCACCAGATCAAAGAGCACATTACGAACTCAGTTTCATTCAAAAGCTCTATTTGTTGCAACAGAAACGCTTCATGTAGGTAGATGTGTATGGAACTGTAAAAGTTCTGTAATTAATGCACAACCACAAGTAAACGACTAAAAGTCACATAAAGGAAATGAGTGCAGACTATTAATTTTTATGAATAATTACTACAGTTTTATTTTCGAATGCTTCCTTTTTAAAATATTCACAATATTTCTCAATTTAAATTTTTCACGCGTTCAAAAAAACAACGGTTCCATTTCAAATAAAACTAACATAATATAAAGATTTTTGTTATTTTCCCAATTTTTCCAAAATTTCCGGAAAGAAACTGGAAAAAACTGTTTTTTACCAGCAGGTTCCAAATTTCCGGAAATTTTTACAACACTAGTTGGGGGCTACGACCTGGACACACAACCGTAAAGCAATTACGCAGTATGAATGTTTACGAGAGCTGTAGCAGGCAAATGCAGAACGTCAATGCCATTTATCTCGCAAAAGAACAAAAATGATTCTGGAAAGCTGGTTCCGTGCAAATCAAAAGGGAAAGAAAACTTTCAGGAAGCTGGCTGCATAATTTCATGTATATCATAAACAAAGGAGAAATTTTTTGGAAGGCAGTACTGAACGTAAATACGCACGCGCTAAAGACAACCACGGATGAGCTTGACAATGTGACACAATACATTGAATTGGTAGGGAATGTGTTTATACTTTCATCAGTAGGTGTTTAAAATGGCATACCCTGGCGTTGATGCAAGTATAACAACGTTGTAGAAAGGTTTGTGTCACACGCTCAAATACCTCTGGTGTCATTCTGATTATATCCCTGGCAGCGAAGGTTCGTGCAAAGAGTTCATCTTTACTCTCTACTGGAGTTTCATAGACAAGGCTCTTGAGGATCCCCAAAAGACAGGGTTGAAAAAATGTTTTTTTTTTTAAAAAAAAAAGAACGTTTTTTATGTTTAAAACAAAGTACTTTATTTTAAACAAGAAACATGTTTAAAATGTTTATTATGTTTAAAACAATAATCCAAATAGGCATATATATATAACATTTTTACACTCTTAGGTATTGCTTGCCATCTATATTCAACCGCTAGATCAAATTTCGGGAACTTCCCTAATCTCGATCCTCCCAAACGTTCAATTCCTAAGAAAGAAATCGGGATTTTCCCGATCTCCGTTCACAGAATATGTAGTTTAGTTTCTTTGTGTTACGTTCTACTGGTCGTCTGCATTCTTAATCTTTAAACGCCCATTGACGCAACTGCTGTGTCAGGGCTTTAAACCTCAATGGCTCAGTCTTAAACCTCAAATTAAGGCTGGGAGATGGTTTTGGTACCAATTTATTCCTGAAAGATGCAGCTTTGCTGGTGTGCATTTTATGTATGTAGGAGGAGGGTAAATATCGTTTTTTTTCAACGATTTTTTTGGGGCCATTTCCCCTCTTGGGGGATAGATTCATAAAAATTGTTACGTGAAGCAATGAAGAAGGCCACTACATTTTAATATCGTGTATTTGTACTTCTTGCTTATATGGGCTAGCAGGGAGGGGGGACAATTTTTGGAGTTTAAGCTTTTTGACGTAAATTAATTTATTTATACAACAAGCATCAATAGCTCAGTCCTTAATTAAGCTAGAAAAATGATTTGGTACCAAAGTATTTTTGAGGGATGAAACTTTCCGTCAGTTGCATTTAATGTATATAAGGGGTACGTATGTACGGCCGAGAGAGGGAGGATGAAGTTTTTTTTTTAATTTTTCGTCAAATTTTTTTTCATCAGATTTTGGCGGGTGTTCCTCCCCCCTTTGTGGCACATCCATAAAAATTGATATGTGAAGCAAGGAAGTAGTCCCCTACATGATAGTAACCTGTATGTGTACTTATTGATTAGAGGAAGAGGGAGTCAAATTTGGTTAAGTTACATTTATTTTCGGGACGGTCCCATATAACACAAGATATATTTCACTGATGTGGTCTAGAAGCATAATTCTTGTTCGTATACATGATGTGTGCAGCAGAAATGATTTGCATATGGACGTGGTACTATAGTGGGGGAGGGGAGAGAATGTCTAATTCAGTGAATATTTTTCTGCGCATATTTTTTTAAACATTTCCTACATAAAACGAATTCATTACGCAAGGGCAGCAATGGCTACTATTTCTTATATTATTGTCACAAGTATGTGGCCTACACATTAGCATCATTTTGTCAGCGTAGGGTGACTGCAAAAGTTACCAGGGCTCCGCAAAGTCAATATTTTCAATTTTTAATGATTTTTCTATCTGTTCTTTTTCTACTAATACGGCGGAAATTTCACGAATGTTACCTCGTTGGAATTTGTGGTCTATAAGCTTTCCAATGGTGTATAACTCATGACTCTGTGATAATTAGGGGGGTCACCAGAACCCCGAACGTGAGAGTCTACCATTTTGTTAAAATCCCTGGCGGGTGTATAGAGTTAATTGTGTTGTTATGCCGTAGACACTAATCATTATTAGCTACCCATGTTGCAGATAGAGATGTATCTTGAAAACTGTGTAGTTAAAATATGTCATTTGCTCCTTGTAGGCTAGTCACTGCTCTTTTCTATGAGTTGTATTGTATTTGTCAAAGCATTTCACCTAGCTTATGATGTGAGAACTCTTCATTATTATGGAAATGATAGTGATCAAAAATTACCCAAGTTTTGAATTTGTGAATTTGTATCTTAGAATAGTGTATAGTGTGTTTAATATCCGTTATTCTTGGAAATTAAGAAATTGTACTCCACTTGAATTTCTGTTGGTTTAGTTATACGCACACTGATGTGCAGAATTTCGTTTAGTAATTGTTGTTATAATAAGAATATAACTCTCCTTGTAATTTACTTAATGCACAAATCCTGCGGAGGATGGATTGTTTGTTAGAAAATTAAATTAGCTTCTTCAATCTGATATTTTAGTTGTTTTAAACATGTCCAAACACCATCGAAAAAACACGTTTAAAACAATTTGTTTAAAACGTTTAAAACAAACTGAATAAAACAACAGCCCCCGTTTTAAACATGTTTTAAACATGTTGGGCCTTATGCAGAGTCGTTTTGACGTTATATTAGTGCCATACTAAAGAGTTCGACTAACATATGTTTCTTGCAGTAGTCAAGCCTTTAGTATGATGCTAATATAACGTCAAAACGACTCTGCATAAGGCGGGTTGTTTTAAACATATCAACCCTGCCAAAAGAAGAAATCAGGAAACCCCCTCATCCCAGGTAAACCCAGGAAACAAGTCACCCTCATCCAATACACCTGTCTGGAAACGTTTGATCGAGAAACAAAAAGAGTCGACTGGCGGGGACGGAGCTCAATTAATATATTGAAACCACAGTTGCTGACGAACACCAAGGGGAACATCTGCTAATATTGGACATTTCCTTTTTCACCAAAGGTTGTAATTTAAAGACACCATCGTGTAGAACTAGTCTTCAATATACCACTTACCAAAAATCTCAGAAAAATATTTCTTCGTTACGGAAATACAACGCTTGAAACAATAGAAAAATGAGCTGCTTACGTCACAGCAACACAAGAAAGGGTTTTAGCGTGGCATCACAGATTCGTATCGCTCTGTGAGTCACATTGGAAGCTTCGGGGAATCTTTTCATATTACAGTTTCTTACTGCAAACTACAAATAAATTTAGTAGAATAATGAAAGGAAAAGTGTCAAAATAAGTAATACACTTACTGTATATAAACGAAAGTGTTAATAAGTGCCATTTTCCTAGGTTGAAATACATTAATGGTTATTTGTAATGTTCTATCACTACAATATTTCAGATACTTGTATACTTAAGCATCATTACTTTAGTATTGTATTACCCCCAAAACATTAGGCGCAGAGTCGTTTGGATGTATGATTAGCATCATACTAAACGCCTGACTATTACAAGAAACATATGTAAGTCGAACTTTGTAGTATGGCACTAATCACACATTAGAACGACTTTACATAGGGCACTAGGAGTCTAAGCACTATATCAGTTCAAATTGTCATGCCCAGATTAGGCCACCATATTATAGTTTTTCTTTATTTTGAAGATTTGTCGTGAATCTCCATGCTATTACACTACCACTACAAATAGGCACTTTCTGCACCAAAAAGCTCTTGATCCCTTCAAAAATATTCGTATTCTATTACACCTTCTCGTTTTTCTAATATTTACTCTGCATATAAGCAATTGGTCACTCCTCGCCATTGCTAAAACTGTTCTTATCTTAATGCTACAAGAATTGTATTATATAGCGCTTTACATTTTTTACTAACTTATATTTCTACAAGGGAAATGCTTTTGTGGTCATCGTGGTGGTTTGAAACTGAAGAAATCTGTAACGAATAGAGGCAGACAGATGGTTAGGCTGCCGAAAGACCATCATAAACAAGATAAGTGCTTGAGAATTTTTCTTGTAACTAAGGTCTCAAAGCTAGGCACAGTAGGGGTGAGCGTGGGAAAATTTCCCATGGGAACGTTCCCTGGGGGGCCTAAGCCGGCCTAAACTAGTATGTTGCTATGCTTATACTCTTGGACGCCTACCGGCGGTAGAAACAAGGTAAAACATGTCTTTTCCTATTCTTCTCCTTCTTGTCTTGTATTGGGTAGCTTTTTTGGACCCCCTCGTATCCACCCCTCCTGCGAAGCTAAGAATGAAAGTTTCTCGTAGCATTGGGTACCTATTTGGACTCCACCCCTCCCGCCCATCCTGCGAAGCTAAGAACAGAAGCTTCTCATAGCATTTCATAATGTTTTGACAACGTAGGATGAAAATTTCTATACTCAAGTCTCACTGGGGGCTTGTGTTGCACGTGAAAAGTGTAATATGAAGAATCACATCAACGAAAACTATAATATATGATGATGCCTGTATTGAAGCAGTGATAAGATATTGTTTTGAAACACATTCCCATAGCACGAATAACTGCAGCATCAACACCATCAAAATTTATCATTGATCGTATTCCAATAGAGATGCCTATATAAACAAGATGAAACAAGACTTTCCACAGTCTTGAGTGAATGGTTTGTTATTTGGAGTCCATTCAGCATCGTCTAAAAACGGAAGGTGTTCATAGCATTTCATAATGTTTTGTCAACGTAAGATGAAAATTTGTATACTCAAGTCCCCTAATGGGCTTGTATTCCACGTGAAAGGTGTTATTGAAATATCTACATCAACAAAAGCTATACTATATGATGATGTTTGTATTGAAGCCGTGATGAGGTATTTTATCGAACCGCATTCCCATAGAAAACGATGACTAATAATCAAAATCACTTATGCAGAGAACCCAAAGATCAAATTATGCCAATGAATTTGAATTAGTATAGCCTTGAGGTCACACGAGAAAATGATTGTGATTGAAAATAAAGGATGCTTTGACTAATTTTTCAAAGTCAACTCTTTTTTTTTATATATAGTCTGAATGACATGAGAACGTAATTTCTTCTTAGCTTCCATATAATAAACCCCCACCCCCTCCGATTCATGTTATGACATGTTTTGTCGAAGGTAATCACGTGTGTGTGTGTGGGGGGGGGGTGTAGCACGGAAAAAGAATGATTGTAATTGAGAATTAACAGAGTGTAGCTGTGTGCAGTACATCGTCTTCCACTTGAAAGTTGTAATAGTGTGTGTGTGTGTGTGTGGTGATTCGTGTTTCTCTGGATTCGACAGCTGTGAATAGGTGTGATCACCTGCTGTTTTTATTAAAATAGGTATGTAAAACATAACATAGAAATATTAATATATTACTAAAAACGTTACGGCCCATGATTATCCCTAAAGCAATAAAACAATATGTTATGTCTTCATTTAGCTATAAAGGCACTCGGGACAACAAGAAATAAAGTGTATTTACTCATAGCCGTTTCGTATTTGCTGTGATAATGAATTCTAGCCTAAAAGTCCACATAAGCGAATCTGAATGAATTGTGAACATTTGTTAAGTCCTCTTTCGCTTCGTTGTATACACGACTCCAAAAGTGCATTACCACCTGCAGTTCTCCTTTTCCTGCAATAGCAGGCAACCCCAAAAGCTCGGCGGTTGGGTTGGTTGCAAATTTGAAAGGCGTTGACTAAACCTCAATTTTGTCACAAATATATCAATGTGGCAAATTACAAATAAGAGAATAAAACAAATTGTTAAGAATGACTGAGTTGGATGACATACTTAAGCCTGACACTTACGCAGTTACAAAATGACTTACTTAAGCAGTTCAAACAAGATGAATGGTAAGAAACAGATATAACAAGAAAGCAGTTCTCTCTTTCCCCCACCCCACCCAAAAAGAGAAACTCATAAAAAGAAAAAAGTTCTATAATATAAAGGTTTCATATAAAAATCTAACAGCGCAAAAACAAATAACTAAACGAAACGAAAAAGAGACAAACACAAAATAGGGGACACCAACGGCGTAGCAGACTTGCGGCCCTCCCATGCAAGACAAAAAGATGGGACCCTAGTTGTAAACCCCATTGTTATTATTATTATTATTATTATTATTATTATTATTATTATTATTATTATTATTATTATTATTAATAATAATAATAATAATAATAATAATAATAAAAGGTCGTTTCCTTTTCAAAATCTCTGACTCTGCCTAAGAGCATGAATGCATACAGCGATCATGTGTGCACGTTTTGTCAATGAGCGGTCCGAAAGGCCAAAACGGGTGGAAATCTCCAAGAGAGAGAAATAAAAAACTTTCTGATGGTAAATTCTAGTTCAAAGTTCGAAGCACTTGTTCTTCCACGTGATTTTTTGTTTCTTTTTCCAGGGAACTAAAAAGTTCTGCCGCCTAAGAAATTATACCATATAATATTGCAAATATGCAAGTGGATGTATTTACATTGCAATTTGTGGTAATAAAGATATTATGATTAGAAAACAATATTGTAAAAAGAAAGTTTATTTTTTCATCCATCGCAGGTCTTAGGGGCCCCTTATACCTCGCCATCCCCACGAATATCGATATCGATAATTCAGAATGATATATTCATGTCCATATATTTGCGATATCGAATGTTGATATATGATAATATAGATATCGACGATAGCGATATATTGACATATCACAGGCCCAGGTCCGAAAAGTGATGCTTGAAATATACTGGAATAAACAATCAAATTCTAAATAAGTTCTCCATTTTCCGTATTCAATGTTGAGGGGGAAGGGTGTGAACCCGAATAGAAATTTTAAGAAAAAATATTAAGATAAAGGTAGGTTTTCCGTTTGTCCTTCAATACAAAAATTAACAGAAAACTATTACTGTAATTTACCTTTTACTTCTGTTTCTGATTGTTATGACAAATCAGCGACAGTACACATACTTTACATAGTATATCAATGCACTTTATAACTTTTCACAACCAAGCAAGCCGAAGATGAATTTCCTGTGATATTAAAGTGGAATGTTCTACAAAATAATCATAATTCATTGGGTGTTCTACAAAATAATCATATTTCTATGAGTACTTTGGTACGGACTAAGAGCTACAAGACTAACAGAACTAGAAATTAGAGATTTCATTTATTTTTCTCTCAGACTAAAAGACTTCTGCATTTTCCTGAGAATTTCATTTTCTTAATATGTCCCCTATCCTGGGCTAATTCTGGCTACCGCGGTTTCGAGGTAAGCGGTAAACGAAAGAATAAAGTTTGTCGACTCTCAACCCTTGACAGTTTGTGAAAAGATATTTCACAGTTCATGTTGTTATTTCTTTGTTACAAAAACACTTCTGGTTGACTCTATTCATGGTGAATTATTGAACTTAAACATGTACAATTATTGAAAAATGAATAACTATTTTTAAACATAAAAACTCGTTACAGTTCAATAGAATGCAGTACTAGATTGAAGAGAATGAACATATTATATATTTGTTGAGATGTGCAAACTGAATGTGAATAATATTTGTTTATTCAACCATACTCTTGTCCAGAAGCGGATCTACGATGGACTTCTGGGGGCTCGGTGGTTTGTAATACTCCTACTTAGAGCTACTTTTAAGAGCTCAGTTGTAGAGCCCTTCCTCTGGTGCATGGGGTCCTTAGAGTTTCAATCCCCGGCCTAGTAAGTTTCTGGTGGACAAGATCGTATCCGTAGGTTTTCTCAGCGTACTCCCGCTCCCTCCCAAATTACATTCCACCAATTCTTCTATTATCGTTGACTTTGTTTAATCATTGGACGCGGTGTCTTAGTGGTAGAGCGCTTCCTCTGGTGCGTGGGGTTCTTACTCTTTCGATCCCCGGCCAAGAGAGTGTGTGGTGGTCACGATTGTGTCCGTGGGTTTTCTCAGGATACTCCCGCTTCTTCCCACTTTTCATTCCACCAATTCTTCTATTGTAATTGACTTACTTTAATCATTGGAGGCGGAGGCTCAGTGATAGAGCGGTTCCCGTGGTGCATGGGGCCCTTATTGTTTCGATCCCCCGGCCAAGCAAGTTTGTGCTGGACAAGATCGTATCCGTGGGTTTTCTCAGGGTATTCCCGCTTCTTCCCACCTTTCATTTCACCAATTCCTCTATTATTATTGACTTGATTTAATCATTGGGCGTGGTGGCTCAGTGGTAGAGCGCTTCATCTGGTGCGTGGGGTCCTTATTGTTTCGATTCCCGGCCAAGTAAGTTTGTGGTGGACAAGATCGTATCCGCTGGTTCTCTTATCGTACTTCCCCTTCTTTCCACTTCTCGTTCCACCAATTTTTCTATTATCATTAACTTGCTTTAATCATTGGGCGCGATGGCTCAGTGGTAGAGCGCTCCATTGCTTCCTCTGGTGCGTGGGGTCCTTATTGTTTCGATCCCCCGGCCAAGCAAGTTTGTGCTGGACAAGATCGTATCCGTGGGTCTTCTCAGGTTACTCTCGCTTCTTCCTACTTTTCATTCCACCAATTCCTCTATTATCATTGACGCTTTAATCATTGGGAGCGGTAGTTCAGTGGTAGAGCCCTTCCTCTGGCGCATGGGGTCCTTATTATTTTGCTCCCTGGAGTAGTATGTTTGTGGTGGACAAGATCGTATCCGTGGGTTTTCTCAGGATACTCCCGCTTCTTCCCTCTTCTCATTCCAACAATTCCTCTATTATCATTGACGCTTTAATCATTGGGCGCGGTGGCTTAGTGGCAGAACCCTTCCTCTGGTGCATGGGGTCCTTACTGTTGTGATCCCCGGCCCTGTAAGTTTGTGGTGGACAAGATCGTGTCCGTGGATTTTCTCAGGGTACTTCCGCTTCTTCCCACTTTTCATTCCACCAATTTTTCTATTGTCATTGACTTGCTTTAATCACTGGGGGCGGTGGCTGAGTGTTAGAACGCTTTCATCTGGTGCGTGGGGTCCTTATTGTTTCGATCACCGGCCAAGTAAGTTTGTGGTGGACAAGATCGTGTCTGTGGGTTTTCTCAGGGTACTCCCGGTTCTTCGCACTTTTCATTCTTCCAATTATTCTATTATTATTTACTTGCTTTAATCATTGGAGAGGTCTTTGTTCCTTAAGCATTGCGGTGATGTCAGAAATCAGATCCGGGTCCCGAACATTTGGGTTGTGATGTAAACATTTGTTGTGGTTCAATCGCAGTATTTGATTACGCGAGATAAAACCATTTATACACCTATAAGTATTGTTCTATCTTGCGCAACCAGGTATTGAGATTGAGCCAATTCGGGACATCATTTCTGGAGCTTTGAGGCCAGGAACCCATTTCGGACATTACCCTGTGTTCAAACGACTAGGAGCTTTGTAATGTTACCATCCGCGTCCAACAACCCCATGTTTAAAAGGGGAATACAAAGGACCCGCGTCTAAAACTTGCGGACCCCGTTTCTTAAGGTTCAAGGCTAGGGATCGATTTCTGACATCACATTTGTGCTCAACAGATCAAAACCTTTCAAATGCCACGAACTCCGTCCAGCAACTTCATGTTTAATAGGTGAATAGAAGGGACCCGAGCCCATAACGTCAGGACCCCATTCCTTGAGCTTCGTGGCTTGAGCCTGATTTCTGACATTACTACTGCACTCAGGGGTCCCGGACCTTTACATGGATCATTCATTATATAACATCAGTGAAACAGTGAAGTGAAAATTAAGTGTTTTCTATGAACTATATTTTAGTTTGGTAGTGTATTCTTGCGGTGCTCAACGAGTTACGAACTGACGTTTTGTTAGACGCGCGTCAGAGTATTTACATCCTTCATGTGAACTCGACGTATTGAGCTTATACTCTCTACATAGACCATTGAAGTGCATGGGATTTTAGTGTTTAAATTATTAAACAGAATACAAGATGGTTTGTAGCATCATTGTGTTAAAATGCAAGTAAAGAAATTGTAATAATTTCTTATATCAGTAAATGATGTTAAACGGCAAGAAAACGTAATGGAAACTCGCAATACGCAGTTCCTGACAGCTTATAGACCGAACCGTATTTTTTACGCATCCTGATGGAAGTGAAGCATTTGCAGTGAACTTTTTTAATCGTTCGAATTACCGCATCCGCTGGTCGCGAACATCGTGCACGTTAACGATATCGTCCCGTGATCGCATCATTTGTGGGCCAATTCGGTTATGAGTGAAATATAATATATAATTTGAAAATATTATTGTGTTGTTTTAAAGTCATATGTGATTTGTTTAGTGAAAGTGAATATAATACAAATTTTACCTACAAATGATGTTTATTTTTTGAAAAGTAAGAATATCCAATAATGTGTATTTGATAATCTTGTGCTTTCTTCTTAGTGGCTGAAAGATATCAACCTAAATGGATACTTAACTTGATTCAGGATTTAATTAAGGTATAGTATCTTCGAAGGGGAACAAATCAAACATTTATTTTGTATTCCACTACCCATCTGGTGTTAAACTAGCATATGGATCCCACTTCATGTATTCTGTTACAGGTTTTAATGAAGTATACACAGCCTGACACGGCAGTGATGGTGGGCACACGGCATATACCTAGTTTATTATAACGCCCGGATCCTGTGACCGTGAGAGAGAATTTCTGTTATGTGGCCGGTATTACAGTTCGTTAATTTTTCTCTAGCGATCCTACTAGACTGTGGAATTGAATAATGTCTTAAGGTGGTTTTCTCATTAGAAACATCCGAGTTTCGAACCCGTACTCTTATATCTGGCTTTCCCAATCAGGGATATATAGAATTCCAACCCAAACTCCCATTATATCTAGCTTATCCCTCACAGGGACAACAGAAATTCGAACCCTACACCCTTATATCTGGCCTTTCCCTCTCAGAGACATATGGTTATTGATCCATTAACATTATATCTGGTACCCGACCAGGAACGTACAAGAACCGAACCCAGAACTCCCATTATAATAGTGATATCGACACACTCACAACACGTGATTTAGTTCGAATTAGGAAAAATAATAATGCTGCTCGCTCACGCAAGCTTCCGAAATTGCCTAATAACTTAAAAGAACTGCAGGAAGCCCTAGAGAAAAGTGTTTTCAACACAAACAGGGCAAAAACTTTTTGTTTGTGGACGAATCAGAAAAGAATATTGTTGGTTTCTCGTGTGAAAGTAATTTGGATTTTCTTAAGAATTCGAAAACCTTATATGTAGATGGGACTTTCAAGTGCTGCCCTAAGCTGTTCCACCAAATATATATAATTCATGGTGTAAATCAAAAGAAACTATTTCCCGTTGGTATATTTTTTGCTCCCAAACAAAACCCCTGAGACATACAAGGAAGGTTTGTGCTTAATTAAAAATATCATCAATCCAGACATTATATACGTTGATTTTGAGACCGCAATCCACAAGCAATTGCTTACATTTGGCCCGAAACAACTATAAAGTGCTGCAGATTCCATCTCGGTCAGTCATGGTGGAGAAAAAATCAATCCTTGGGACTGTCAAATGATTAGGAGCACGTCTCAAAACCTTGTTTGGACTGCCTCTTCTCCCACCAGATCAAATTGAAGACTGTTTCGTAGAAGATCTAATGTCCCGCAAACCTACACATGAAAAACTGGATGAGTTTTTTGATTATTTACTTGAGACCTATATTCTTGGAAACAGCGACTTCCCACCCATGTACTACTAACTGTTGCGAAGCATTCCACTTTAAACTGAACACTTAATTTTACTCTCCCCATCCAACATTTTCCATCTCATAGAAACATTGAAGGGTGTGCAGACTGAAACTTATGTTGAAATGAGAAGCGAGAAGACCACTCCCCAAAAAATGCTTGACAAACAGAACTATATAGAAGAACAAATGATTAAACTAACAGAGTGTACCATTACCCGTTATGAATATCTTCGGAAAAACTGCTACAAGTTTCTCCCATATACATAATTCCGTTACTTATGCTTGACAGTTGCAACTTAGCACGTAAATTATGAAACAACAAAAAATAATAAAAAATTGAGGAATACATGTGAACTAGTGTTTCTTAATAGGTGGTCCGCGGCAAGTTTGCTAGTAATTGTGTTTCCTGACTGTGTTTAGTGAATGACTGAGTTCAGTGATTAAAAATAATTTAGTGGTGTGCTTAGTGTAATTATTTAGGATAGTTTGCTTAACTACAACTTCACAATTGGCACACGTGAATCGGTACGGTATGCGAAATCGGAATCGCACGGTATGGGAATCAACTCGTACGCTAATGGTAAATACGCATTTACCAGATGGGAGTCAACTTGTACGCTAGGGGTAAATCCACTGTTAGCTACTGGGAATCAACTCGTCCGTTTCGAAATAAATTCGGTACCAGCCCTTTAGTAACACATTAACATTGTGTAATACAGGCCGGTAGCCAGTCCAAAACTGTAAGGAGACCTGGTAGAAGTTAGAGGAGGCCCGATCCAATCATATTAGACTTTATCACTAAATTATAGTCCATTTGCAAGCCTACCGTGAAAATTTTAGGGGGCAGCAAAAATTTAGGAGGGCCGACCCTCTAGCACCCCGTGAACACGAACCTGGTGTATCATCAGTTGTAAACATTTTTTCTTTTAAAAATAGAAGAAATGAAAGAAAAGGGATACATTTGTTTCATTCGTTACTGCATACAATAACTTCTAAATAATTATGTAAGAATAATTACAATAATGTCACTTGACAACAAATTAAACAAAGATTAGTGTGCAAATAATGTTGATATATGTATCAAATAGAAAATTTATAAAATATTTCATTGCAATTACCTCAAGAGAAAATATTTTTCGTTTAATGCTATTTTTTTTAAATTTCTCTCCCTAAGAAACTACTATAAAATAGTATTTAACTGCACAAAAAAATATATACTTTTGTCTGAACAGTATTTCTACCTTACAACAAGTGGGGCTTCTCTTCCCAAAACCATACTCTGATTAAGCCTGAACAAGCATTAAACCTTTACCTTGTGCAGAGACGTTTTGACGTATAATTAACGTCATACTAGAGGTCTGACTACTGTAGGAAACATATGTTCGGCTAATTTTAGACGGAGCATTTCTCGTAGCAAATGTGCTGCCAAAAATGTCGTATAATATTCTAGGGCTTCAAAGTATATGGTACTTTTACACGGTAGTATTTTGATAAGCATTTGTTGTGACGTGGCAAACAAATAACTGGAGAAGAGCGCAATTACTGCTCCGAAACTAAAAACAGAGATTTTAGTCACTATTTCTTCTAAAGCCTTTGTCGCATATGCTTATTATGATATAAAGGACTTTTAACTTTGTAAAAACAAGGATGCTCCTCATATTTTTCAATCAGCATAATAATAGTATCCCTACTCCAACTAATTTTTTTCTTACCACAATTCAATTTCCCCACACAAAACCAAGAGCATAGATATTTGCCACAAAATTTTTCGCTTCTTTTTAACACGCCACGGCGCTGTAATCGGACCAGAAAAGCTGGGGAAAATGCTACGAAATAGAGCAGGTTCTATCAACAAGAAATGCCATAGGATATGACGTCATGGGAAATGGTATAGCATTTGCTACACGGTAGGCTATCGATGATACGATTTTTGCTACGAGAAATGCTACGATAAATGTTTCCGTTTAAAACTAGCCTTACTCGAACTCTTTAGTGTGTCACTAATCACGTGTCAGAACGACTCTGCATAAGTCTCAACTTGATTAAATTTTGTCACATATTTTCTAGCCTAACATAAATGTTTTTTTTAGCCTAATTTGTTCACTTCTTTCAAGCTATGGGGAAAAATTTTAGGTTTCAAAAGTCGCTACATTTTCCGTATTTTTCGTCCGTCGCCGCTTTGTCGCCAGGGCAACGAAAAATCGCTACGCGTAGCGGAATTCTGCTACGGTTGGCAACACTGGCACATAGCTACACACTGTTAATTCTAAATTACAATCATTCTTTTTCCGTCCTACAAACACACAAACGCACACACTCACATACACACGTGATTACCTTCGACAAAACATGTCATAACATGAATCGGAGGGGGTGGGGTTTATTATATGGAAGCTAAGAAGTAACTACGTTCTCATGTCATTCAGACTAAAAAAAAGTAGACTTTGAAACATTAGTCAAAGCATCCTTCATTTTCAATCACAATCAATTTCTCGTGTGACCTCAGGGCTATACTAATTTTAAATTCGTTGGCATAATTTGATCTTTGGGTTCTTTGCATAAGTGATTTTGATTACTAGTCATCGTTTTCTATGGGAATGTGTTTCAATAAAATATCTCATCACCGCTTCAATACAAACATCATCATATAGTATAGTTTTCGTTGATGTAGTTATTCCAATAACATCTTTCACGTGAAATACAAGCCCACTGGGGAACTTGAGTGTACAAATTTTCACCTTACGTTGACAAAACATTATAAAACGCTATGAGCAACTTCCTTTCTTAGACGATGCTGAATGAACTCCAAATAACAATCTATTCACTCAAGACTTGGGAAAGTCGTGTTTCATCTTGTTTATACCGGCATTTCTATTGGAATACGATCAATGGTAAATTGGAATACGATGGTGCTGATGTTGCAGTTCTTCGTGCTATGGAAATGTGTTTCAAAACAATATCTCATCATTGCTTCAACACAGGCATCATCATCATATATTACAGTTTTCGTTGATGTGATTCTTCATATAACACTTTTCACGTGCAACAAAGCCCCCTTTGGGACTTGAGTATACAAATTTTCACCCTACGTTGTAAAAACATTATGAAATGCTATGAGAAGCTTTTGTTCTTAGCTTCGCAAGAGAAGCGGGAGCGGGGGGTCCAAATAGGTATCCATTGCTATGAGAAGCTTTCGTTCTTAGCTTCGCAGGAGGGGCGGGGCGACGGGTTCCAAAATAGCTACCCAATACAACACAAGAAGAAGAAGAAAAGGAAAAGGCATGCTTCATCTTGTTTCTACAGCCGGTAGGCGTCCAAGAGTATGAGCATAGCAACATACTAGTTTAGGCCGATTTAGTCCCCCCCAGGGAACGTTCCCATGGGAAATTTTCCCACGCTCATCCCAAGTGGATTTTACCTACTGGCACTATAATAATACAATTTCATGCATGGGCCTACATTTTTTTTTTATTTTGGATTTAACTTATTTAGCAGCCAGACTCCTATTTCCAATTGCCTTGACTACCTTTTGTCCAGGATTTTTCAAACCTGAACAAGAGGAATATTGACAGAAATTCATTATGTATTACTTATGTATTTACTTTGAAACTTCAGCTGTATCTTTTCAATAACCTCACACGACAGAATATTCGAAGTATACAAACTTAAAAGTTTATTTATATTCTTTCTTCCCTTCAGCCAGGTTCCGTATCCACGGCGGACCGCCCCCCTAAATTTTTACTGACCCCCTAAAGTTTTCAGATAGCCCCCCAAACTTCTACCGGGTCCCCTACATATTTTGGGTGGCTAGAAGCCTGCCCTCAGCTCTAGAGTGATTAATGTTTTTTATATGATGGTACATTTTCAAAAGATTATATCGTGAAAGTATTGCGTTTTGTGTTCCGAGGTAGACAAGAAAAAAAATCATAAAAACAAACGTTTGAAGAGTTCAGCCTTTGTTAAGTTTCGTCCAGCACATTGATCTTTCTTATATTGTTTCACTCACTGGAACAGAATATTGTATTCCTTACTCGTCATGACATATCATAAACATTCATTATCAAAGTACACAGTGGATCAATAGTGGAGCTCTCACGTCTAGTGGAAGGGGTTTCTGGTTGGAATTCAAGCCATATGAATTTATGGTGGGCAAGATCGTGTGCGTGGGTTTTCTCGCGATTTGTTTTTTCCTCCCACATGACCATTCCACCGATTCTTTTGTAATCATTCACTCTCATTAATCATCCATCTCTCTCTACCTACAGGACATATTCGTGGAATATGGAAGTAGAAATTTCATTTCATTTTATTCAGTAATCAGCCAATTGTAACTAGTTTATCATTACTGTGAGACTATATCTGTTTATTTGTTGGTTTAAATGTTAACTCATGTGTTCAAAACACTTCAGCCAATTTGTAAATGTTTACATGGACTAATATAAACATTTTGCGAGTATCTTCCATTAACTAAAGAAAACGACAGTAAGTGCGAATATACTATGATAAAATAATATTGCTAATGTGTAAAGTAGTTCGATAATAGCACTGGTAAATTATCAGAATGCTCATGAACATAATTATCATTATAAATTTTGTGAGTGCTTGTGCTGAACTCAATAAAGAATTTAGGTTAATTTTACTTGGAGAAATGTTTTTTTCATGTATTAATTTACTTGGGCTTTTCCCTGAGCGCATAACTATCGAATCCACTATGAACTTGCATATAAGAAATTAGCACTCTACTATCGAATAACTATGCTTTTATATTGTTGTTGCTTTTTTTTTCTTAATGAATAAAGTTCGCTTCATAGGATCGATCGGTGACCGAAACATGAATATTAATTAGTTTCTTACCTCAGGCTGCAAACAATGTCAATATAGCAAATTAATACACTTTAACTTTGTTCTAAGATATTCAAATACTTGTTAATAAACAAATAAATAAATAGCTTTCTTTTAAATAAATCTTAATTTTGTTACTTTTCTTTTTCTTTGTGTTATTAGCAACGTAGTACACATTAGAAAAACGCACGTATCTTTCGATAAGCTGTTTCCCTAGTGAGCGGCGCGGACCTTTTCCCCTGTACCATCCTGTGACGTACAAATATGGTGGTCTTTGTTTTAAGCAGACCGGAATTCAATCGCAAATTTCGACTACTTAGAATCATCGCATGAGCAAAAGGGAGTGTTCTCCGTAATCAGCTAGCTCTGAAGGTAAAAAAAAAAAAAAATCAGTGGAAATGTCCATTCTGGAAGCCTATGCTGCCTACACTAGGTACTGGTGCGGTTAAACGGGGAAGGGCCTATTAATTGGCCGCCAACGATGCTACGCACATGTTTACTTTAAACGTCTATTGATGGCTCTTGACAAGTGTCGCGTAAGAGTTTTGTTTGGAGTACACGTGGCTATTTCGACTTTTAAATGCACCGTCTCTAGTAAAACAGGTTTCATCGGTAAACAGTACAGAGATATAAAACTGAAGACCGACCACCCAGTGCTGCACTAGCCATTCACATAATACAACGCGAGAGTCGAATGTAGCTTGGCTCAGATTTTACACTTTTTGTAGATGGTAGCTGTTGATGTAGTACGTTCTACATAATATTGTGTGCCACATCCATTTCATGTGCTGTAGTCCTCGTGCTTGTTGAAGGCTGTTCCTCCACAAGATCAAGCAAGCTTCTTGCAAGGTAGGAGTCACAGTGGTTTGTCGTCCTTTGTCGTGAATTTGTGGTCGTAAATGTCCCGATTTCCTTATACACCGGAACGGGCATGCAAACGTGGAATGCTTCTGATATCTCCTTTGTGGAAACCTCCCAGAATATTACCTAGCCTCTTCATGACCGTTTCAATTAACAATTCCATGGGCAAACATATTATCTACAAGTTTGTTAACTGCAAATTCTATTGCAATGCTAAAGTGCACTAATCAGACGACTACCAACAACCCTTCGCAACACCATGAAACGTACCACCCCACAGGCAAGTGATAGCTAATACGGTACACAATCGATCCCCCTACAAACTGCACATCTGTAGTAGAAAGAACGTGATTACATTCTATCATTACTTCCGACGGGTACTCTATCTACTGGCTGTTTCCTGGCACTCTATGTGTGTCTGTCGTGTTTGAAAAATAAGACGATTTCAAAAATAACTGATATGGAATGGCGCTGTTGTAAATATCTTTGGCTTGGAACCTCATTGAGATGTGAAATTGCTCATCCAAATCGCGACGAGACCACAGAGAAACATGAGGAATGAATACTAGATACGTAATGAGACTTCCTACAACATTCACAAAACGAGATGAGAAAACCGGACTTTCAGTCTCATGGAGAACACTACATCTGCTTCATACGTATTTCTTTTGACTGGAGCCGATTCTGGCATTACATTTTCAGTTATTGTGTATTCGCGTCACTTCGCGGCTTCAGATGATACTCGCACATGAAATATTTCGGACGAATGGCTTTTACCTTAGATTCGTTCTTTCATGATTATAATCAGTTGTTCCGAATTAATTATCTATCCCATCAATGTTTTCGATGGTGACAATTCCCATTCAATCCGTAACTCATACTTTCGCAGCTCCATGTTTACTCTTCATTTGAATCAGGTATTAGACATCTTTCTATTCGAAACAACCTTATTGCGTACGATTGACGATTTCGAATCGCATTTTTTGCTTCAGATGTACGAAATATTCTACTTTTCTTTAGAAGCTATCCTTGCGCCGCCCCAGCTTCCAATCCATTCCTACAATAATGAAATCTCAGGTATGAATAATGCATATTGCCTTTGACAGGACCTTAATCCTTCATTGCGTTTCCAAGTTATGGCTATTTTTGTCCCGTTGCGATAAATTTTCTGACACTATATCCAAATCAATGTAGTTCTGGCTACGTGTTCCTGTTGTCGCATCGTTTCTTTTGTTATCGTCTATCATCACTGAGATTGTCCCCAGAGCACGGAACACCCTGTACATTACTCCTAGAACAGGCCACTAACTTACTAAATAACTAGTTATTGTGGGATTAGAATTTGCTGCTGTGCTCACTTATTAGAGTTTCACGAACTCTTGCAGTTAATGAGAAAACTTACATATTGAAGTTTTGTTTCTATTCATCACGTGCTAGAGATATAACAAAATTGCGTCTTGTAGCGTGATGTGAAGTTATATATGTGTTTTGTTGTTATGCATAATTTATTGTGAGAAACTTTCTCGTGGTGTATAGCAGTCGAATCGAAAGTTTTCCAATTTAAAGATGAGAACTTATAAGTTGAATCCCGTAGTACTTGCGTTATTTCGTGGCAACTGACAGATTGCTTTTCTACATTTCTAGATTAAAATCTTTTCTCTTTCGTTTCTGTCACAGAATATCTGAATTATAAAATGGGGTTGCACGAAAGGGGAAGACATTGTAGTTGTTTTCTAGTTGGATGAACGTGAGCTGTACACCTAAGTTATTATGTATAGAATAAAATAAAGAATGAGAGAAAATTGGAATTGTTCATTTTAAACCTTCCTAACTGCACGATCGAATGCCTTGGAAAAACAAAATTGAGCAAAATGTCCAAGTAAAGTTCAAAATTGAGTCCGAAATTATTGTTTGTTGCGAGTGGTATTTATGTGTGGTGTACATACCAGATACTGAAAAAGTGACGACGGAAGTAACCATTATACAGGTACATAGAAAGTTGCTCAAAATTTTCAATAAATATAGGTTAGGAAATACTTCGTTTCGAACTATAAATTTTAAAAAAATCGTTGGAGAATTAATTTTAAAGTTCTGGGATATACTATCGAAGATTCTTGATTCTGTATGTCATTCCATTTAAAATCTTTTAAATTTCACGGCGTACAGGATGCTACAGTTTACGTCTCACAATTTCAGGATATTTTTTTAATTTATTTGAGACTGAGCTAATCTATGTCAGTTGATTAATTGTTGTTGATTTTTTTCTCGTATGCAGATACAAGTAGGAAATGTACACAGACTTTCTCCTTCGTGTGCTTTTCTGTATCTTCTGTCTGGTGCAACAACTTCTTTACCACACCGTGTTTGTCTTCATCGTTCTTTCTCGTGTTTGTCTTCGAGTTACAAATAATGTTACCAACCGGACAGTTCAGTTTTACTATTTGTTGTCCGTTGCCTGGTCCATTAGTTAGACCAGGCACATTTCGTTTGGTCATCTTATTTACAAGAACTATGCGCATATTTTCAGCTAAAATATGTTAATTAATTAATTAATTTTGTAATTAATTTGGAACTTTAAAAAAATGTGTTACAGTGGCCGGAATCCAAATTTAATGAGCATTGTGCATCATCATATTTACTATTCCATTAAGCAACGCTTACAAAAGATTAACAGTAGGATGAAATACGTATGGGGTAACAGTAAACTACTGAACTTTCAGTATATTTCCATATCTCCATGTCATGCATTGAATTTTTATATTAATTAAGATAGATAAAAGCCGAACAGGTTCTTGCCTGAGTAATATGTAATGTATGAAGAGTTTGATTTTGAGAAGTAATTAGTATTGCTACGAGACGAGAAGTACATTTTCAAATTCGAGACGAGACGATTTTATTTTTAAATCTCATACCAACTCTAATTAACCTAAGCGTTAGATCTTAAACACTGTTTAATATAACATGATTCATACTATAAAAGATATAAATTGATAAAATGATTATATTTGGGTCTGGAAATGTTTCTTCCATGTTTCTCGATCTTCAGCTTCTTCTTTTAACTCCCAATATTTTCTTCGAGTTTTCAGATAATCTATCAGTTGTGCTCTTCCTATCTCTCCTTTTCCTTCTATCTTTCTCTCTATGGCTATATGAAGAAGACACTTTCTTCACATGATGTGTCCCATCCAGTTAGGCTTCCTTCGAAGGATGCTAGCTGAAAGCGTTATTTCGAAGCTCTGTAAGTATTTCTTCTCTAACTTTCGTAATGTCCAAGTCTCTGTACCATACAGTCCACTTTTCCTTTTATAACGCTTGACCAACTAAAATGATTGTACAAACATAATATAAATCCTTCAGTTTTACTTCCCACAGTTATGCCAGCTAGGCTGTAGGAGATAGGGATGATGAGGATAGTTGAAATGGTGTAAAGAAGGAAACAGTAAACAGGAGAACTCCGACTTACCCACGCACTTAGTGTCTGTCCACCACAAATCCCACTTAGCGTGAACTCAGGTCGAACCAGGCCCCTAGACCAGAGGTGAACGCTTTACCACTGATCCACCGTTGCCGTTGTATGAACATAATGAAGATTCAACGTGTGAAAATATGCTAATCATTACAATATACTCCAATAGTAAATATGGTTTAAATGTTGTTATATCATACCCTTCATGGACCTCCCGGGAAATGAAGGATTTTGTTAACTTTCAAATGAAATTAACAAAAATCAAGGCATGTTTTGTACATAATTTAGAAAACGAGACGAGACGAGAAAAGCTTTCCGAGAAACGAGAAAGAATTTTTCGAGAATTGAGACGAGATGAGAGTTGTACAAAATTTACGAAACGAGTCGAGAATACTTTATTTCTAGTTTCGTCTTGTCCCGTTGCAACACTAAAAATAGTTATAAATTTTATTACATAATGCCTCAAGCTGAATAGAATTTTCCACTTTTTAGTTAGCCAAATTGAAATATAAAACTTAAGCAATAAACTTAGTGTTATTTATTTTAAATTCTTATTCCACTGATAACATTTAAAAGCCTTAGGTTGTCGGAAACGTATTTATTTAATAGTCTACGTAACAAGTATACAAAATTAATTGTTGTTTTGTAGTTTTGTCCAGTTAGACTATAATATCCTCTGTTAGTAATCTTATTTATTGATTCAAGAATTCTTTGAAATAACAGTTTTATTTAACGATTGTGAAGTGAAAATCGCCACTAACTAAAAATTAAATTTAAAATGCTACGTTAGTGCTAATAAGTAATGCAAGCACTATATTAGTACTCCCACCCAAGTAAAGATATTGACGAATTAAATTGGCGATATTCACTTGTCACAAACTTCTCACAAGACACATCAAGCCAGAATCGCCACTGTTTAAAATATTGCCCAAAGTATACAAAAGTAGTGTCAATCGTTAGTGCTTCGTTAGTCCTTGTTAGTGCTTCAAGCACAACATTAGTGCTGTCACCTACATAAAGTTATTAACGAATTAAAATGGCGATATTCACTTGACGTCAAGCAGGAATTGTCACTTTTTAAATATTGTCTAAAGTATACAAAAGTAGCGTGAATCGTTAGTGCTTCGATAGTGCTTCAAGCACAACGTTAGTGTCATCACGAACTTAAAGTTATTATCGAACTAAAATGACGATACTGGAATAGAGTCATTCAGGGGAAAACGCACATACGGGTTAAATGCGCAGAACAAAGTTTCTCAGTTATCTTGCAACACTGATTCATATGGGATATACCGCGCGCACTGTTGCCACACTTGGTACAATTGTACCAAATTCAGCCCTTTTTGTCATTCATCGGCCCGTTGGTACCACGCTGCCATTTTCAGCCCCTTTTGTGAAAAAGTTGGTACAATTCTACCCAATTCAGCACCATTTAACAAATACTTGTCACATTTTCAAAAGTGTCAGTAAGACTTTTCCTACATCTCACGTTGCTCATACTGTATGTTAGACTCTTAAAATGCTGTTGAACATTCATTCAGTAACATTGCACCGCATAACACTACGAACTTCGTGTGGAAAATTCGTAATTTGAACTATACTGGGAAACAAATGACGCTAGAAGGGCACATAAAGGAGACGAGAAAGAAGCAGTGTGGTGGAAATTTTAGCTTGAAATCTTAAAAAAAGGAAAAAGAGAAAGAGAAAGAAAGAAAGTGTTGAATCAAGTGTTGGAAATTCTAAAGAAGACCAGCGTGTGCTCAAGTAAGTCTACAATTTATGTGTCGTTGCAAAGATTCTACACCAAAAAAATAATAGCGACGAAAAAAATATATTGACGTAGTTGCCGGCTTACTGGGATAAATTGTTTACTAGTGTCACCATATTGACGAAGATAAAGACTTTCTTGATTTGTACTCGTGGAAGAGGGGGGGGGGGTTCTAGAACTTTACCTGTTTTAGTTTCGTGTTATAGAGCCATGCATAACCTGCTATAAAATAATGAATTCAGCCCTTTTTCTTTCAATTTGGTACTATTTTTCAACCCACTCCGGAGCTAGGACTGTGGCAACAGTGACCGCGCGCAAGCCTTTGCAAAGCAAGAAGAGTTGCAGAAACGAGCACTGGATTTCGAAGGTAAGTTAAACATAAAATATTATATATATATATATATATATATATATATATATATATATATATATATATATATATAAACATGTTGTGATATAATATTAAGACATTGCAGAAACGATTGTGTTTGAAAACAATGTGTAGCATTAGTGGATATACGCAGGCCCGTGCTGGAATACTAAGGAGGGCGGTGGACAAGTCTACCAAAAGGGCGCCCATAGGAAGGTGAATACATGTATGTACAGAATATATATATAGTAACAACTTAATTAATATACGAAACGTCGGAAGGTGATTCCTTGATACCGAGATAAAACAAAAAGGATAGACCAACCTGGATGTAGAAATGCCTCTGAGGTATGACCACCCGAAAATTTTTGAGAAAATGCAACAGCAGCCATACTCGAGAACAAAATGTCGGATCAAAATTGTGTAAAAGGGAATGTCCATTATTTTTAGTCGTAGATTCCGTCAGTGTACAATCAGATGTAGAGCAATGGCGGTGCATGGGTGACTCCCAAAGAAACTGGAGGATTTCTTCGAGTATTTTATCAAACGTTGAATGAAGAAAATGGACAATAATCAAGTACATTATTTCAACAATCAAAAGTAATAATACATCGTTCAAGTCAGAAGAATGAAAAGGGCAAGAAAAGAGAAGGAAAAAGAAAGAAACAATCTCCGTAACAAAAGAAAAGAAGGGTGGGAAACCCTGTAACGTGCATGGAATAAGTCGTGAGTGGGACCCTTCACCCCTGGTGGGGGAATATTTATGAAGCTATCAGCTTATGTCTAATTATATAGGAATATATCATCCATTTCTTACTTTCGAACCTACAAGGTTCAACCAAAATGAAAAAAAAAACCTTTATGTCGGACTTCCGAAGAAAAATAAAATAAAATAGAATAAATACATGACCGTTATTATTATGTATGGAATTCCCAGTCACGACCCCCTTTTCAGTTTTATTAAAATAGAAGAAGAAGTAAAGAAGAGAAGAGGAAGTTGGGATAGGAAAAGAGGAAAAAAGAGGGAAAGTAAGAAGATGAGAAAGAGGGAAACTGTTACTGGATATTTTTGAGAAATATGGTAAAGGAAAGTAGATAATTATCGAATTGGGATCGTTTCCAATAGCTATTGGGCGAATATTAGGTATTAAGGTGATCAAAGGTAGACACATGTTAACTCATACCTCCGAGACCTAGATCCATTTAACCCCAACTATCGAATTATCCCAATCTAGCTCTGAGATATATGAGATAGTTTAATTTAACAGTTTATTGAATATTTCCGAAAGTTCTCGACTAGTATCCAATACTTGAAAGATAAATGACGAAGTTGATGGCATGTTAGAATTGACCACAGAAAAAAAAATCAGATTGACACATATATTTGTCGAAGATTTTGACTTTCAAAGCTCTCCCATGATGATCATTCGTTCAGGCTATTTCCGTCCTTCTTTGCTTCCTTTATAGAGCCAACTTAAATTGAGTTAGTATTGACTTTCAACGACTTTAATTGCCAACTGCCATTAATTATAGTAAGTCACACATATATGTCAAAAGAATTGGTGCACTTAATACTAAACCTACATTTCACTCACACTCACATTCATACAGGACAATGTATACTTCAGGTTGCATTTAGTTGAATTAAACTAACCTAACTACATTTATATAGACATTTATTACATTTCAAGAAAACTTAATTCGACAGCACAGGAAAAAATTGATACATGAAATAAAAAAAATATGTTTCATAAGCATGCATAGAAATTGTTACTTTCAACAATATCGAATAACACATTTCTCTTTGTAGATACATTTAAAAGTTGAATTACGTAAAAAAAATCGACAAAACGAAAGACGAAGAGGAAAAAAGTCAAAGGTCAACATTGAACATATTTAAGGTTCAGTACAAAGAATACGTATCAATGTGAAAGAGGAAAGAAAAAAATATAATAGGTTAATCATTTTTCTTTTAAAAAACACTTTGGTAGCATTTTTATTGAGTCTCTGTCCCAAGAGGAGAAATTTCGACAATTTTATGAGTCCTTTTCTCACGTCGATAATAACTCCTTTATCAACTCTCTTTATACAGTGTGATTGGTGTCCATGAGAGGATTTAATCGTTTGTCTTAACTACAGACGAAAAAAATAATTTCTTCATATTATATATATTTTTCAGTTCGTCACTTGACGCACTTGGTATAAAAATTCAAAATTTATTAAGATTAAAAAAAATATCGAATCCAGTCCCAGACATTGGGAACATATTTCCATAATACTATATGATATCTCAATGGAGCTAGTTCTCTGGACCTATCTAGGTCCTGTATTCACATTACTAAATTATTAACCAAAATCAATTCATCGAATTTTTTCTTGGTCTAGATCGTGTAGTCAAAAGATTCTAGTCACTGAACTGACGAACGACAAATAGTTAGGTTTCCGATCGTAGGGGAAGGATTTGGGGCGGACTGTTTCATAGTTTACTGATTTCACTATTGTTTTACAAAATAACTTTAGATACGGATTAGGGTTTTTTTCGACCTGCTACTTGTTCTATTTACATGCAACATTTAACATAGTATTAAACTTTAATAGTTCCAAACTTTAATAACGAATCAGTAAGGTGTCATTGATTCAAGTTACGCGGTAATACTCTACAAACACAAATAGTTAGTCAGTATCGGGTGTCAAAATCTATGGCAACCTAAAACAACCAGGGTAAATACCGAGCCCTTACATACATATTCGCTTATATATATATATTCATATTACTCAATATAATAAATTTTATTCTAATATCAATCTTAGTATTTCATCGACACTTAATTCTCTACATAACCTTTTCATATTTAATAAGTATTCACATTTTCTTGGCTCAAAATAAAACAAAAAACCCTGACTAACAAAAATTATTTTCTCTTAATAAGGTTGCAACATTGAAATGTATTTATATAAACCCGATAATCAATAATAATTCCATTTACTAAGATGCGTGTATAGAGAAATGGTTGATATTATTTAATAAGTCGACACAAAAGTGGAAATACAGCAAATAGAGCAGGCACGTAAGTTTCCAAACTATGTAAGCACACATATATAAATGCATATACAGAGAAAGAAAGAAAAAATCAAGATTATTTAAAATTAGTGGGCCCAAACTAGTCATACATACACACCATATAACCAATCAATAGGGAAAAACCAGAAATCAGTAATCAATGGGTATAGTTTGTACGATCGATGAACAACAATCAAGTTTCTGGGAATCTGAAATCGTAGTGTACCTTCTCGTCAGTCCCTCGCATGGTGGATTGAGTATCGTGAAAAATAGTAGTAAGTTGTTCTGAAATACCTCCACGAATTGTATCCCTCGATGTCTCAGTTAGTACATACGATCGAAATAATTGATATGAACATTGTATGCTTTCATGAGTTTCAGAAACCGGAAGGAAGTTGAAAATTTAAAAAAAACTTTAGATAAGAAGTAGAAGAAAGAATAGGTAAAAAGAGAGGAGACAGAACACTACAACTACGAAAGATAAGTGGTCGAATTTATGTATACAACATACTATAACCAAATATTTTCTTTTATGCCAAAAGGGGTTCGGCTTACCAAATAAATAGCCGAAAAACAAATATCTTCAACGACGAGACGAGTCTGTGCCTTCGATGGGATTTTCGGAAAGACAAAGGCTTTAGGAAAATCTCACCACTCACCGTATTCGGTCAACGCCATTGAAGACCCCGGAATCCACCGGAAGGTTAGAGAAGGCTCTAATTTAGAATTTCAAAAAGAAAAGAAATCATCCGACCTCTCAGAAACTAAGAAAGTCCAGAATAGTAATGAAACTAGAGTAAAATAATAGGTAAGATATCCCTATCTAGTAATTTGCCAAAATAAAAAAAATTAAATAAACTGAATTTTGGATCGGTGATTTCAGTGACCAAACATCACCGATGGCTACCCTGCGCAGACAGGCCAAGTTGTGGGATGTCGTTAATTTCCATAATCTAATTAAACTAAGAAAAGAAACGAAAATACTTAAGAGAACTAGGGGTACGGGTACGCAATGGACATAAATATTCACTTAGTAGCGGTTGATTTAATCGGATAGCCCAATCTGATCCATTGGTTATATGAACACTGAACGGTAAATAATGTAAACAACGTAGGGAAAGAAAAAAATCTCGGAGAGTCAATGAATGTTAAAGGTACAAATGACCAAACCTGTGAATTCCGATTATCACAGGATATAGCAGATTTTTTTCTTAATTATCATTTCTGTCAACCTTTAAAAGTATTTCCCACATGATGGTACCCTATTTGATGAAAGGCTTAAGATCCGGGCCTGTAAGTATGAGGTACTTAAATGCGAAGTAACATACAATTCCTAACTACACATTACTATCCAATAGCAAACTCGGTTGGATGAATGTATTGGTGTAGAAGTCAAAACGCGAGGGATTTTCAGTAAACATATTCATACTCTCCATATATAATATACACTGGGCCTATCCATTTAAATATAGGTGTCACATCATCTTGTTCATTTCATATTATAATCGTATTATTATTATATCGTTACATTTATTTATTATTTACTCATTTCCACACGAAGTAATATTTTACAGACACCCTATTTCATACATTTACAAGCAGGCCATACACATATTTATATTACGCACTAATAAATATATAATGATCACAATCTGTCATGCTTAAACTACTACACGATAACATTCATCGAACCACGGACTCTGTTTCGAAGAATTATATTTACTTCGCAGTAAAAAAAAAAACATACTTGTATTCACTGAAAGTTAAATTGTCAACGATTATTTTATTTCTGATTTGCTGATAAAACTAAAGCAACAATGGAATTTTTCTACAGCCACGGGAAAAGAGAATTTAATATTACATTTTGAAACAAATAGTAACATCATGTGGGCTTTACTTCTATTAGGAAAATAGGCATTCTTGATTTCAGTGGATATTTCGGTTTCTAACTGAGGTAGTAAGCTGTAATTTTCAGAACAGTAAGATCTCATGCTATTTTACATGAATGTATACTCATATGACCGAAAACCATGTCCACGGGATGTAATATAGAAATAAGGGGCCAAAATCAAACAAACTAAATCACTAACTCGTGCAATGACGTAATGTCAACAAACAATTGATTACCGAAAACGGGCACAATGGCGCTGTAGTGGAGACATAATTTACCGTGTACTGAAATATATACTCTTACACTTATTAATCAGAACTATAATATTTACTCTGGTTTAGTTATTTTTAGCTAGAAAAATGGTGATGAGTTTACATACGTAACTACACTGTCCTCATACAGTAACGTCACACATTCACACAAAACTACTAACTACACATAACAATATATATACTAAACTACTAAACCAAACAAGCACCATTTAATTACATGCATGTTAAAGGCAAGTACCAGATATATTATATTTAAAACACATTACTCCCTTGTCGATATATCAAGTCGGCTCTATTGAACTTTAGGGGGACAAAATGACAAGGTTAACCATAGGTCCAATTGACCTGGCCAATTATTTAGAACATATTTACTAGAATTTGAAGCCCTGGGGGCACATTAACAAAATTTATTGCGGGACCTTTCCCCTGAGAGGGGAAAAGGTCCTAATACAAACATAACTAACCCATCCCCCCGCTAGAAATGGTTCAATTTGGAAACATGAATAGGAGCCCTTTTGTTAGATTAGCTGCCATTATGATAATTTACATTGCAACTATGAAACCTACTGTGTACAATCCCTAATCCCTAACTGAATTTGGGTTTTTAAAAGAAAAGGAACATAAAAATCACTATTTCGCTTGTCTATTCTATCTTGGCAGCAAACATGGCGTCCGTTGACAGAAATCTGATATTTCCCCTAACTATGAACTGTTTATTTAATAAACAATGTAGAAATTTCGGTCTCCTAAGTAGTTGTCAGTCTTTAATTATTAAATTGACTTAGATGTTACCTTAATGTAATTAAACTGTCAGTCCTTTGTAGCAGAAATTGAGCAGTTTTTTGATGAGCAGTGTTGCTCCTTGACGCGTCCACGATGATAATAATAACATTGCGCCGAAAACGACAGAGATAGGAGGATTCCACCAATCAGGGCCAAATCTTTCAGCCGCGGAAATTACAAAACAAATAGAAATTGGTGAAATCCAGATATAAACGGATCTGAAAGTGACTATGGACTAGTGAGAGGGGGTGAGGGAAAATTTAGGTACCTGGCCAAATTCTACATTGGTCTGAAATTAAGAAAATTTATATCCGATGGCGGAACTATATTTCGGTATGACGTCAGAATGGTAAACCTTGTAACTATTCAACTTGTATATGGGAAAATGGGATTTACAATTAATCAAAATATAAATAAATATGTTATTCAGTGAAAATATGATTCCTAATGAGACCTTTCGATTCATTACATTTAATTTGAAGTAAAGAGAATAAATAAATCGTGTAATTAAACCAAAATCGGATTTTTTTAAAAATTACTAGGTACAGGGTGAGTAAAAAAAGTTGCCATTACTCTCAACTGTAATGGTACATTACAAGAACATTTCGAATTCGAAAGAAAGAGTGATTGATACACATATGTGATTGATCTATTTTGTCCAAGCACATAATAAGCTCTCGGGAGAAGAATTTAAATGAAGTCTTTAACGTATCACAAGTGTATCTTCTAGGCTAATGGTAATGAATGTCAAATGAACGGCTTTCTGTCCAAGTTACTAGTGTGTGAAAATGGGAAAAATAACTTTGATCCAAATTAGGTTTATAACGACAGTCAGGTGGCAAATATAATATATTATGATCAATAGTACAAGTGATTCTTCACATGATAACAGTGATTTCCACAAATTATGTGAATACAATTTGAGCAAAAGTAAGCTGTATTAAAAGGTTACCTCCTCGTAATACGTAATTCCGTGGGAGATTATAATTTCGAGCACAGAAGCAATGAAACTCGACGAAACAAGCTGTTGCGCGTGTTGCACAATGATACGAAGAAATACCTTCTGTACAGAACTACCAATTTATTGTTTCGTACAAAGTAGGATAACTATGAAAAACTCAGAAGTATCTTGTACAGTATGTGTGCAATGCAGTATTTGTACACGAGACAGCTGTGAAAAATAACAGTTCACTGTCTGATATTGTCAACCATTGACCGCTTTGCAAAGATGACATCGGCGAAGCAAATTTTTCCGCGTGCGGTCAAACACACCTGAAATTTGATTGTCACAGCTATATTAACTCGAGCAACAAGTTGTTCGGTGTCGTGGCTGGTGATGCATACAAAAAACGTTTCATAACCCCCCAAATAAGAAATCAAGGGGCGTGAGGTACGGTGAACGAGATGGTCATAACACAGGTTAATCTCTCAACATCCAACTATCTAGGAATGTTTCATGTAGCTAGTTCTGCATATTCCTGTCAAAATGTGCAGATGCACTGTCATGCTGGGATCACATCTGCTGTCTTAAGTTCAAGCGCACATGCTCTAACCATTTTGGAAGAACATTACTTAAAAATAAAAGATACGTACTCCGAAACAGACAGGCCGGTAATAAATAAGGTCCTACCACAAAATTATTCACCATACCGCACCGCGCGTTCACACAATCTCTCTGCTGATCGTTCACTAGAGTTGTATGTGGACTTTTACGCCCTACACATGGCTACTGCTAGTTTCAGAATTGTCTCTGATCATTCCCAGTACGCTGACTTCAAATTCAACTGTCCACATAGTGCTATTTCCTCCGATTTCTAGTAGGGGAAATTGAAAAGATCCTATCGCCCGAAGGCGAATGTGAAGGTGTGGAAAAAATAGGACAGTTACTCTCTTTTGAGGGCGGCGGTCACGATATAAACGCCTCGCCTCTGAGCTATTTCTGCTCGTGGACAGGGTAATCTACCATTGCGCAGGCACGTACAGATTAATATAATCAATTATACTTAAACACCAACGTCTACAGTTTTACACGACCATGAATACCTGGACACAACACTCTACCGTTGTAAACAACACTTTCTATCCTGTTATCCAGCAATTCCACACTTAATACCAAAGCATCGGTCTCTGTATATCACTCACAAGTTGCGTCAGATGCCCACTACAACACGGCTACGCTAATTTATGTCTTCCACATCAAAACTGCTATACAGACTTCTGCGAGCCACTCGCAAGTGGCACACAAGGGACGATAATTCCGTAAGTGCTGCTACATCTAAGCAAAAAGTGCCACATTTTCTTTCCTCAGTGTAAGTATTTCATCCAGCTCCAAAGTACATAGAAAACTTGGAAAAAGATTTTCCACCATTTGTTGCATCTGTTTTCTTCTAGAATTTTTTTCCAGCAGTGAAACAATCAAAATATAAGTGGGCTACACTATTTTGGTATATTCAAAAGAGGAATGTAGTTTTTCGTACCTCAGGATTAAAGGGCGGTTTGCCAACTCCAAGAAAAGGGAAAAGCCCCTCGAAAGTATCCCTGGAAGAAAATTTACCGGGTTTAGTTTACCTGAATGGGAGACATGTTATCATACATTTCAATCTTCAACAAGAGAGCAAAAAGTCTTCCCTGTGCTCATCCAACCGAGAAATATCTTTGGAAGAAATCAGATAAGGAATTTTGCAGGTGTCCACTCAGCCGTGGACCCAACACCTCTCGTTATCTTTCGATCAGAGTTTTCTTAAGTGATTCCTTGTCACGCATTAAAAATAACAGGAAATCACTAACTAGTTCGTTTTTAAAATACTGGTTCCATCTCGCAGGTAATGAGGTATATAAAGGCACAATTATACGTGTTATATTCCTTCTTTAATTTTCTTAATACTGACCATTGGGAATAGTTTATACAAGTATACAAATGTATTACCGTTCAAGTTAGACTTTTATGTTCTGTTTCTTAGTCCGATTGAAAGTTTAACTTCTGTTTTCAGCACTGACGATATATATATATCCAAACTATACTATGCACAAATATCAAAAGTCGTTTAAAAAGATTATGTCCGTCCATCTGTCCTTTCAACGTTGATCGGCATTGGAACAAAAACGATAATATATAGCAGTGATCGAAACGATAATACGTATTTATTAGTAGCTCCCGGGGACATTTTCAGTAGATCGCGTTAACGCTCTGGTTGCTAATCTTGATTTTATTTATTTATTTATTTTTCCTGTTTTGACTTGCAATATGGAGAGTATCTCCTATATGTTCTACAGTTGTCATATCTATATAAATGCAAATTGTAATTACAACTTATTACACCATTTGAAGTACTAAATTATAAGAAACATCGCATGTTAAATTTGTTACATCATTACATCATATTCATACATCGTTATCATTTGCAAATTCCTGAACTGAATAATATTCTTCCTTCACTGAGCTGACGCAACAAAGGTAAGAGGCTTTTCTTGTTCAAAAGAAAAGTCGGTAGTTCTTTTGGTTATAGCTCACAGTAGGATTTAAAAACGGTAGGTCAGAAGCTTCATATCCTTGGCGACCACTGATATATAGCGACAAGCTTTTTTTTTTTATTTAAAGAATTGATTTAGGTTTTCAAGAAAATATGTCATTTTCGCTTTCAACATTCCACTAAAACCAAAAATGGTTGAAGTTTACTAGTACTTCTGGTTTCAATATTGATTTTCATAGAGCAACGACGGTAAGAGATATCGAGAATCGTTTTCCTGTAATCGATTAAGCATACCAGAAATATGTTCCGTCTACTCCGTTAACTCTATTCAAGTCTGAAGTGGTTAAAATCAACAATTTTTGATTTCGACGTTGATAGCCATAGAATAAAAACCGTAATAAATAGGACGTGCGTTTTCGGAAATCGATTCAGTGTTTCAAGGAATCGTACGATTTGCACTTGTAGCAATCTTAAAAACCGGAAGTAGTTATTTTCCTAGCTCTTCAGGTTTTAATTCGATCACCAAAGATTAGAAGCGGTAAAATATCATGAGTAATGTCTCTCTAATACAGGGTCCTGATTTGAAGAGGGTAGAGGAGCAATTGTTTTCCGTTAAGTTTGAGAAACACTTTTTTTTTTTAGAAAAATAAATTGTATATTAATATATTAACAAACAAAGTACAACTCTTGTTTGTGGATATTCTTGCCTCCCTGACAAAAATCTGGAATGACTCTATTGTTCTCACATGGATTCAATGTTCCGAGATTAAGTTTTATCTGTATTAAAACCAGAAGTGGATGAAATCTACTTTTCTGATTTCAGCGCTGATCATCATACTGAAAATCATGGATAGCAAGAAACAGGTTTTCATATATATATATGAATTGAGAGCCACCAGAATAGTTTTTATCTCCGACTTTACTTCTACTCGTATATTGCAGGGGCCGCGGTGGCTCAGTGGTAGAGCGTTCACCTCCGGTACTTGGGGTTCCTGGTTCGATCCCAGCTCGCGCTGTGCGAACTTTGTGGTGGACAAACACCGTGCTCGTGGGTTTTTCGGGGTTCTCCCGTTTCCTCCCACTTTCTTCATTTCTCTCATCATCACCGTCTCCTTTATCCTAACCGGCATATTCGTGGGTCGTAAAACAAAGATTTCATTTCACTTTTTTTTCGTATATTGCAATCTGAAATGTTAGAAATGTACTATTGCTTCATGTTGTAATATTGATTGCGATAGAGCGAAAACGTTAATAGAAGGTGACTTACTATTTTTATCTGGATTCAGTATCCTAACAATAGATTTTATGTCAGATTTATTATTCTACTTAAATCCGAATTAGTAAAAAGTAGTAGAACTTTCGGTTTCAATATTGATTTGTATATTGTAATAATTGTAAGACATAGCAAGAAACTGTTTTATACCTATATTCAGCGTCACATGAAGAAGTTTCATCTCTCACTATGCCTAAATTGCGGCCGGAAGTTTCACATCTGTTTCAATATTGTATTCTAATAGTTTGGAAGTTTAGTATAGCTTCACAACTATGAAATGAAACTCCTTTGAAATGAAATGAAATGAAATCTTTAAGTTTTACGACCCACGAATATGCCGGTTAGGCTAAAGGAGACGGTGATGATGAGAGAAATGAAGAAAGTGGGAGGAAACGGGAGAACCCCGAAAAACCCACGAGCACGGTGTTTGTCCACCACAAAGTTCGCACAGCGCGAGCTGGGATCGAACCAGGAACCCCAAGTACCGGAGGTGAACGCTCTACCACTGAGCCACCGCGCCCCTTGCAATATACGAGTAGAAGTAAAGTCGGAGATAAAAACTATTCTGGTGGCTCTCAATTCATATATATATATATGAAAACCTGTTTCTTGCTATCCATGATTTTCAGTATGATGATCAGCGCTGAAATCAGAAAAGTAGATTTCATCCACTTCTGGTTTTAATACAGATAAAACTTAATCTCGGAACATTGAATCCATGTGAGAACAATAGAGTCATTCCAGATTTTTGTCAGGGAGGCAAGAATATCCACAAACAAGAGTTGTACTTTGTTTGTTAATATATTAATATACAATTTATTTTTCTAAAAAAAAAGTGTTTCTCAAACTTAACGGAAAACAATTGCTCCTCTACCCTCTTCAAATCAGGACCCTGTATTAGAGAGACATTACTCATGATATTTTACCGCTTCTAATCTTTGGTGATCGAATTAAAACCGGAAGAGCTAGGAAAATAACTACTTCCGGTTTTTAAGATTGCTACAAGTGCAAATCGTACGATTCCTTGAAACACTGAATCGATTTCCGAAAACGCACGTCCTATTTATTACGGTTTTTATTCTATGGCTATCAACGTCGAAATCAAAAATTGTTGATTTTAACCACTTCAGACTTGAATAGAGTTAACGGAGTAGACGGAACATATTTCTGGTATGCTTAATCGATTACAGGAAAACGATTCTCGATATCTCTTACCGTCGTTGCTCTATGAAAATCAATATTGAAACCAGAAGTACTAGTAAACTTCAACCATTTTTGGTTTTAGTGGAATGTTGAAAGCGAAAATGACATATTTTCTTGAAAACCTAAATCAGTTCTTTAAATAAAAAAAAAAAGCTTGTCGCTATATATCAGTGGTCGCCAAGGATATGAAGCTTCTGACCTACCGTTTTTAAATCCTACTGTGAGCTATAACCAAAAGAACTACCGACTTTTCTTTTGAACAAGAAAAGCCTCTTACCTTTGTTGCGTCAGCTCAGTGAAGGAAGAATATTATTCAGTTCAGGAATTTGCAAATGATAACGATGTATGAATATGATGTAATGATGTAACAAATTTAACATGCGATGTTTCTTATAATTTAGTACTTCAAATGGTGTAATAAGTTGTAATTACAATTTGCATTTATATAGATATGACAACTGTAGAACATATAGGAGATACTCTCCATATTGCAAGTCAAAACAGGAAAAATAAATAAATAAATAAAATCAAGATTAGCAACCAGAGCGTTAACGCGATCTACTGAAAATGTCCCCGGGAGCTACTAATAAATACGTATTATCGTTTCGATCACTGCTATATATTATCGTTTTTGTTCCAATGCCGATCAACGTTGAAAGGACAGATGGACGGACATAATCTTTTTAAACGACTTTTGATATTTGTGCATAGTATAGTTTGGATATATATATATATATATATATATATATATATATATATATATATCGTCAGTGCTGAAAACAGAAGTTAAACTTTCAATCGGACTAAGAAACAGAACATAAAAGTCTAACTTGAACGGTAATACATTTGTATACTTGTATAAACTATTCCCAATGGTCAGTATTAAGAAAATTAAAGAAGGAATATAACACGTATAATTGTGCCTTTATATACCTCATTACCTGCGAGATGGAACCAGTATTTTAAAAACGAACTAGTTAGTGATTTCCTGTTATTTTTAATGCGTGACAAGGAATCACTTAAGAAAACTCTGATTGAAAGATAACGAGAGGTGTTGGGTCCACGGCTGAGTGAACACCTGCAAAATTCCTTATCTGATTTCTTCCAAAGACATTTCTCGGTTGGATGAGCACAGGGGAGACTTTTTGCTCTCTTGTTGAAGATTGAAATGTATGATAACATGTCTCCCATTCAGGTAAACTAAACCCAATTTACCTAATGGATAAATTAAGTAAGGCTATACTGTTCCAGCGCATTTCTTTGTATCGTTATGCAACATATACAACATCTCGTGTTTCGTCAATTTTTTAGCTTCTGTACACAGAAATATCAAATTCCACGAAATAGCATATTACGAGGAGGAAACATTCTAGTGCAGTTTACTTTTGCCCAATATGTATTCACGCAATATATGGGAATCCCTGTGTCATATGGAGAATCTCTTGTACATCGTTCATCATATATGATCTTTGCATTTTTGGATACTACATGTTGTTTCTTTACATGCCGCCTGACTGTCCAATACACAGTCGTTATAAACCTAATTTGGGTCAAAGTTATTTTTTCCATTTTCATACACTCTTAACTTGGACAGAAAGCCGTTCACTTGACATCCATACCATTACCCTAGAAGATACACTGTGATACGTTAAAGACTTCATTTAAATTCTTCCCCTGAGAGTTTATTCTGTGCTGGGAAAAAATAGATCAATCACACATGTGTATCAATCACTCTTTGTTTCGAATTCGAAGTGTTGTTCTAACTTGAACGATGTACTATTCTTTTGATTGTTGAAATCTTGTAGGGGAAAATCGGACAAAACCAGGACTAAAAATGTTTTTGCTTGTTCTTCAGCATCTATGTTGATAGTATAGCTTGAATTAGTTTTCAAATGTTAAATAGATTTTTTATTGACACAAAAATGTTTCTTTTAGTGGAAAAAGATGGTAAATTTCGAGAGCAAAAATAATTTTTAAAGAGTCCGGGTACATATAAAATAATTATGAAAAGCTTTTCTTTTACAAGAAAAATATGTAATAACGCCAAGAACCATTATGCCAGTAAGAATGAGTACAACTGAAAAAATATATGAACTTAAAAAATATGGAAAATATATAGGGCTAGACTATATTAGACTAATAACATAGAAAAATAACATTAGGTCACGATTTTGTTAAATCTAAGAGGAAAATCACAAATAAAAGTTTCATCATATTCGTCCGCATTGCTACAAGCTTTGTGTGCCCATCCTTTACAGTTAAGACACTGTATCTAACCTTCTCAGATTTACACTGTACTACCCGGTTCTGTCCGACTATTGATATCCCAGTTTTATCCTACTACGCCATTATTGAGAACTACAGGCCTAGCATCTCTCAAAGAGCACAAAAATCCTGATTCAAGACATGAAATAACAGCACAAAGAGTTATTATTATATGTTGTATACTTACATAAGTCAATCTTCCAGTGGTTAGGAACAGCAGCATATTATCAATGGGAGACAAATCAAAACTTTTCTACACAAATTCTTCAAGACATCGCCAACAACAAAGGAGCCACATACTCAGCATTCTCTTAAACTAAGAATGACATGGCGGCTGTTTGCAACTAGTTCCATGCGTTGGCCGACAGATAGTGGCACTAATATAGCCAGAAAACCCATTTTACGGTTTTATCCATCTACCCGGTTTTATCCGACTTTCCCCGACTTGATTGTTGTTCATTTCCCTCATTCAACGTTTGATAGAATACTCATGGGAATATTCCAGTATCTTTGAAGGTCACTCGTGCGCCGCCACTGCACTATATCCGATTGAACACTAATGGGATCTACGACTAAAAATAATTGGCACTCTCTCTTACCCGACTTCGATCCGATGTTCTGTTCTTAAGTTATGGCTGTTTTTACTTTCTTTCCGACAAATTTTCGTGTGATCAAGGCGCCGAAAGGAGGCATTTTTTTTCCCACTCAGGTTGGTGTATACTTTTCGTTTTATATCCGTGTCAGGAGTCACCTCCTGAAGTTTGATACGTTAATTAAGTTGTACTCTGTATATATACGGGCGCCATTTTGTGTATTAAAACCCAAGGTTTGTTTAATAATGTCAATAGCTAAAATGTGAAAATTTCTTTGCTAGAGAAACAATTTTAGTTCTTGTAAGATTTTTTTTTTTTTTTGTCAAACAAAATGAAACTAAATATACAGTAATAAATCAATATAGCTATATTGTAGAAGTAGAATAGGCACTGATTATTCCAATACTGCTCTAAAGCACACAGGAACAATCAAAGAACAAGGGCGCCTTGCGTAAAGGGCGCACTGTACCCTTCACGGGTTCTATACCAACAGTATTTGTATGTATTCATTGTACACACAACTGTGCCATACAGAAAAATAAAACCGTTTCCCTTTGATGTGGTTTCGAAGGGCGCCTTATGCAAAGGGTGCACTGTACCCTTCGTTTTTTTTTTTTTTATATAACAACAGTAACAGTGTGTATTCATTGTACAGAACTGTGCTATGCAGAAAAATAAAACCGTTTATCTTTGATGTGGATTCGCAAGGGTGCCTTATGCAAAGGCGCACTGTACTTATCATGGGTTATTTACCAATGACAACTTTAAGAATTTATTATATAAAAGTATATCGTTGTATATAATGTGTTGTTTCGGAGGGCGCACCGGGACATGTCCCGGTGGGCCAGCACGGGCCTGGATATACGCCAATTTGGAGTAAGGTAGGTGAAGTGGTGAATACAACTCTATAGCCCATGTGGCTGAGAACAAAGCCTACTGATCAGAGTTGCCACCTGTACGAAAATTATATGTTAGCGGCAAAATGCTCATATTGTTGTTGGGTTAAAACACACACATGCGGAAATTACCCCAAATGAGTGGTACAAAGAATTAAAAAATATATATAGGGTGTCCCAGGAGGAAGGGGCAATATTTTGGGAAATGGTAGTATGGGTGATTCTAAGCAAAAAAGTTTATATGAACATTGGTCCTAATCTCAACGGTTTGAAAGCTACAATTTGTGAATCACTTCTGACTTTATATTGCGTATTCTCATTCTGTAATTACTCTACATAGGTGAGACAGGATTTGAAAGGTGATGGAATGGCCTTTCCAACGATATGCAGATTCTGCAATGATGTCTTTGGAAGGAAAGCTATTGAGGGAAATTTGGGAAAGTTGAAGTTATTTAAAGAAATTGGAGGGCAACACTGATTCCCAAATATTCCTCAATAACTTCTCTTTCAAAAACACCACTTCCACATGTTGTATACCGATGGAAAGGTTATTCCATCACTTTTCAAATCCCTATATCTCGCCTCTGCAGAACAAATACAGGGTGATCAATAAGCAACTTGAATTCAAAAACGGTTCACAATCTGTAGCTTTCAAACTGTTGAGATTAGGACCTATGTTCATATGAACATTTTTTTCTTCGAATCTCACATACTACCATTTTCCAAAGTATTGCCCCTTTCTTCCGGAAGGAGGTCTTCCTGTGTGTTTGGTAGACTGCTCGTGGCATCGTGCATCGGAAACTGGTACCAACTGTGTTCTGTCAGCAGTTCACCTGTGTTCAAGAAAAACTCAAAATTTCTGGAACCAGCACTTTTGAATCGCAAAGGGGTCGTCCTGTTACAGAACAACGCTAAGCCCCACGTGGCTAGGGTGACCCGGGACATTATTCTACGCCTTGGGTGGGAAACACTGTTGCATCCGGCATACTTCCCGGACATTGTACCGTCCGATTATTACCTGTTCCATTCTTTGGACAATCACCTTAGAGGATGCCACTTCTTCCTACTAGAGGTGCAAAATGCACTTGATACCTTATTGGCTTCACGACGCACCAAGTTCTAGCGCGATGAATCCATGGCCTTCCAGAACGTTGGCAGAAGGTCGTCGATGCTGGTGGGGACTATTTTTGACCTTCGAGGCAGGGGAAAAGTGGATCTGAAAAGGAAGGGACGGTAGGTAGCGGCATGACGTCAGGACGTTCCCCCTGCCTATATTTATCTATTATAATGTTTTAGGAACTGGGGGACACCGTAAATATTTTTTCGAGGCGGGGAGCGGCGTCGCCCGGCGTTCCCTATAACTTTTATCCCTACTTCCAGATACGTCTTAGGTGACATATCGATGTTCGAAGGTGGTGGGAAAAACACCGACAGTACTTTCTTGGTTGTCTTTATAGTTCGAAATGTTACATTATTTCTAACCCTTCTTCTTATCTTCCAGTTACTTCTACCGAATATTATAGGTATATACCACACTTTCAATGCATAATTTGCTACATGTGTGCATATTATACATATATGCGGATATTACCCCTATATTGGGGGAAAATGCCCAATTCGTAGACTTCAGTTTAAGCTGCTCTACCGTTGTCACTTGAAACAATATCACTATGTTATTTGTACACAATAATAAAGGAAAGTCTACTGTATGTTGTCTTAAATTTTTAGGCTTAAGAACCCATTACACTTGGTAATACATGATCAAAAAGCTTAATGTGTGCATATTCCCCCGAATGACTATAATGTCAAGCCAAAATGGGAACTAGGGACATTCTCGTAGCGGGCTGGAGACGTTGTTCTTAGACTAACCTTCGTGAGTTTGCCCCCCATAGCAGCACTAGTGATCTCTTCTAGTGCAATAGTTTGTGCTTCTTAGAGCACCAACTCTCAACATTCGTGCTTCAATAGTTTGATACTAGAAGAAACAAACGATTGCGGGGACTAACTTCACGTTAACTCCCTCAGAAAGCACTATCGATGAAACCTAGTGCAATCGATAGTGCATCGTTAGTGCTTCTAGAAAACACTAATAGTTCCGTTTGTGCTTCACTATTAGTGTATATATGGTCATTTATAAGTCACGAAACTCGCATAATAATACATGGAGAATTTTTCATTAGGTCAAATTCTCGCCGAATTCAAAAGCATTAATGATCTCTTCATGTACAATCTTCCCTTAGCTCTCTTCTTAGAGCACCAACTCCAAACGTTAGTATTTCATGGGGATTTTTTCATTGGGTCAAATTCCTGTGAAATTCAAAAGTAATAATGACCACTTATAGTGTAATTCTTAATGCTTCGTTAGTGTTTCTTAATGCACCTACTCTCGACATTAGTGCTTCAATGAAATGGATTCTAGAAGCAAAAACTGTGGGGGTGCTAACTTTACGTAGACCCACCAACCAACCGCTTGAATACGAAGTGCCCTGACTCTAAACGTGAAAGTTTCCAGCAGTCAAATAAACTTTAATGCTTGAAACAAGTTGTATCTGCTGCAACTGTCTCTATTTATATCTTCTAATAATGTAATACGAGGGTAGGTTAATAAGTTCTCAGTTTACCCAGGTTCAAACAAAGCTAGCTATAAAAGTTTTATACGTTTATAAGGCTTATAATTTTTGAAGCTACTGTCCAAAATTTGGTTTGACTAAACCAATTTTAAATTTGGTTTTCCAGGTCCAAAGTGAGGATGTCAGCCCACGTCCCAGAAATTAGTAAATTTGAACACCGTGCATTCATCAAGTACCTCTTCCTAAACCGCCGAAGGATATGCACAACGACCTTTTCACGACATTGGGAGAGAAGGCACCATTGTATGCCATTGTGAAGAAATGGGCAGCGAACTTCAAACGTGGGCAGTGTGGTCTGAACGATGATTCAAGGTGTGGCAGACCAATTTCAGTGACCTCTCCCGAGATGATTAACGCCATTCACCGGATGATTCTCGACAGTCGCCGAGTCCCGCTCAAGCAGATAGGGGACACATTGGGCATTAGTCATGAAGGGATGTGGAAAGTTATCCATGAAGACTTGGGTATGAGGAAGGTCGCGGCAAAATGGATTCCGAAACTTTTGAACGCAGATCAGAAGCGTGAACGTGTGGAGGCAAGTAAGGCAGCTCTGTCCCAATTTCAAGCGGATAAAGCCAAATTTTTGGAACGGCTGGTAACAGTGGACGAAACGTGGTTTTATTTCTACGATTCCATGATGAAACAGCGTTCGGCGGAAAGTTGCTACAGCGGTTCTCCACGTCCGAAGAAGACTAGGACACAACGCTCCACTGCTAAGGTCCTTGCTACGGTCTTCTGGGAGTGTGAAGGAATTCTATTGCTAGATTACCTGTAACCGGGTGAAACCAGCAATGCAATTTATTATACATCTCTTCTGGACAAACTGAAAGCAGCACTAAAAGAAAAGAGACGTGGAAAACTGTCAAAAGGGGTAATCTTCCTCCATAACAATGCGATCTCACACAAGGCACGTCTGACATTCCAAAAATTGGAGGACCTGCGGTTTCAAATACATGAGCATCCACCTCATTCGCCTGATTTGGCTCCGTCAGACTTTTATCTCTTTCCTAAATTGAAAATGTTTTTTAAAGGGAACGCATTTCAATGGCGCCGATGTCGTCATTTCTCAAACAGAGGACTAGTTTACAGAGCACTCATCCGACTTCTATTTGTCTGGCCTGCATGCACTGTAGCAGCAATGTGAAAAGCATTGAACTACAATTGGAATATGTTGAATAAAAACATCAAGCTTCGCTTCCTATTTATTTGTTTTCTTGATGAGGCTGAGAACTCATCAACCCACTCTCGTAATTCATGTATCCGAATTGTTGGTACCCTCTCTCTGTGTTCTTCATATATACAGTGTGCGAATTAGATCATTTATATGGGGGGGGATAAAATTAAGCCAACAGGACGTAGCGTCTGAAGGTGCAATAAATCAAAATGAGACAAAAATGCCTACACGTACATAAATATAACATGACATCTGTGCAGTGGCGTATTTACGATTTTGTTTCGGGGTGCTTTGCCTGAAAATGTGAAAATTCTGCAAGATATTTAATATACTTTACTATAGTAAGTAAGATTTCGGGGGGGGGGCTTAAGCCCGGATGCCCCCTAAATATATATATATAAATAAATAATATATATATATATATATATATATATATATATATATATATATATATATATATATATTGTCTGACATTCATACACAATACCTAACCCGTCTGAACGTGTTTATGTTGTACTCACTCGTATGCCGCAGCTCTGTAAGGTTTATTTCCTCAATAAATCGGCCCATTTACTTCCCTAGCCGATTGAATCCACGCAACGAAAATTTGATATTTATATTAAATTTTTGAGTGTTACGTCCGACGCTAATGCCGATTAGGCTAAAGGAGACAGTGATGATGAGCAATGAATGAAATGGTGGAATGAATAAAGTGGGAGGAAACAGGAAACCCCGAGAAACCCACGTACACAGTGTTTGTCCACCACAAAGATCACTTGGCGTGAGCAGGGTTTCTAATTTGCGGTAATCGGAATAGCATTTATATTTAAAAAAAAAAAAAAAAAAAATTGCCTTGCTTTGCTGTACGCAAAATTTGTGGAAATATGGATCGGAATGTGCCTCTAGAATGAACTATTCACTGAATTCTTTAAACAAAGAAAACAAATTGGTACAGACATATCACTTTGAAGTGCCTGAATGAGATGATTCTGATATATGGGCACATTCTACATGGGTGTCCTTAAAATTTGTGTATCGCAATGCAAAAAATGCAGATAGTCTTTATATTGCTATGCCAATTACCACAAATTAAATGCAACTTTTGAGTTGCGTAGACTCAAACTAGGGAATGAGGACCATGCGCTACCAAAGAATACACTGGAAAATGAAATGTAACAAAAATTATAACAAGATGATAATCGATAGAAATGTAGAGGTTGAATATGACTTGTCCGATCTTCGCCAAGCCGTTTTTGGCAAAACGCTAAGAGTATTTATAAATCCATATGTGACTGTAATGTGCAATTAATACATTTAAATTCACGAACGACGACGAACTGAGTTGTATGAGGATACGGTTGCAAGTAACAACTGTAGTCATAATAACCCCATGCTGTAAACGTCGCCAACACCTAGTAGCCCGATTGCCGGTAAATGTCAATCGTTGATATAGCGACGCGTCGAAGTATTGCCGCTAGTGTGCCACTGGCGGCAGGTTTCGTCGAGTCGAAACAGATATATAGAGTCGGATTATTGAAGTTACCACCGCGTAGGAACGAGGACTTTATTTTGGTCCGCTCTCCTTCGATTCGTTGCGGAGAATCGCTAAGGGACCAACACGAACTATCGCCAGTCATATGCATGCAGTTATTATTATCCGGTATATTATTTTTTCCTGATGAATTGTTCCTAAAGTGAGCTTCGGGGGTCAAGAATAACCTCTGCCTCTACATCATGAAGTGAAAAATCTTGATGAGTGCAACTGTAGCGGATCATTTGAAAGTGAATATGGGAGAACTATGAAATAAAGTAAATAGACGCGTGTTATTTTGTTATAAAATTAACATGGCGAACGCATTTTATCTGATAGAAAACGGTTATCGTCGAATATACAAGGTTAGAGAAGCACTCTGATCGACCAAATAAAAAAGACTTTAAAGATTTATCCCTCTACAAGCGAGGTTTTCTTAATCGCCTCCGTGGCGAAGTTAGAAGAATACGTGCCTAGTAATCGTAAGTTTGGTGGTTCGCGCACACTTCGGGGTTCTTTTTTTTAGTACTTTTTGGAGTGTTTTTTAGACTCACCTTAATGTAAACAAATCACGCATATATGCGATTTAACAGATTTTTGGGGAGTAATTTTGTGGTTCATTGGGATTTCGTCGCATCTCTGCCACTGGTGGGCCGCTGGTGGTATAATTTTCAACATGGAAGTGGAACTACCGCGGATCGTCGCTGTGGGGTCACCAATTTTTGGCGAAAGGTCGCTAGTTGCCCATCGGTACTCCACCGACGCTTACAGCATGGGGAATATTAGTTCAACTGAACAACAATAAAAATAGTGGGGAAATTAGAAATGACAAAACTGAATAGTATATATTGTTCATTTCGAAATACAGCTAGCAAATTAAACTTACAACGAATGAGAAAAATTAGTTAAATTTGGCATTATACTAAGCATAGTTTGGGGAGGAAAGCGAGCATTCCCTGTAGGGATATTTCAGTTGATTTCTTTTGGGGAGACAAAATGTGATTCAAGGGAAATTCCCCTCATCCCCCGGTAATTCGCACCCTGCATATATATATCGTCGGTAAACGCACGTACAGGCGTATCTGCATGTTTTTAATTTGACAGGAAAGTTATTTGAACGTCGTCGTATAACGTTATACTTTAATATTCATTTCGTTTTGAACACAGTGTTCCGAAAGTTTGTATGAAGAAAACTTAGACCTTAGTGGTTCTGAAGATAGTATTAAAAGTACCACATTGAACTTTTGGTGGGAAAACATGTGCCTCAATGAGTTACGCCCTTCCGCTGCTTTTTTTCTAAAGATATTTCTCCTTATTGAAAATAAGATACAGTAATAGTGTTAAACGTTCAAGAATACACTGATAACAAGGAATGAAGTCGAGTCGAGGTGCGCCTAGGCGATGCTCTAGTACTTTTCTTACTGCCAGCGCAGCTCCCCGGTACATTTTCAGATAATGAGTACCATTTCATTGTGAGAAAATTTGCGTTTTTCTGTTCCACGGTTTGAACTCAGGAAGTATGGAAGTGCCACAATGTGTGTGGCCATTATTATTATTATTATTATTATTATTATTATTATTATTATTATTATTATTATTATTATTATTATTATTAGTAGTAGTAGTAGTAGTAGTAGTAGTAATAGTAGTAGTAGTAGTAGTAGTAGTATGAACAACAACAACATAAGAATAAGAATACACTAGGTTGGGCGCCCCGATACTTTCGTAATCACCACTGCAATACATCACTACTGATGACACTCAAATGTGTTTGTAATTGTGGCCAGGAAGTAGTAAGGTCACTGATATACGTAAATGTTGTTTTGTTTTTGAAAGGAACAAATTAAATTATCAATAACAGTGTCTTTTTCTCGCACGTTGTATTTTAAATATAGAATTGTGTAGTGTTATACTCGTACCTTGAACTCAGTGAGAATAGATCTATTAGTTAGCAATCGGTGTTACAAAATAAGAATAGGCTACTGTATAATAAAATTAGAATCCTGCAGAAAAATATTTCTTTTAATGCAACAAACTAATCCTGCACATTCCAATTGCTAAGAATACGAAGTGTAATTCAGTGTCTTTTTTTTTAACATTTAAATCATATTTTTATTATATATCTAGCGAAACGTGGAACTGTTTTATATTCAGCATACTATTATTCACCAAATTGAATGTTATAGGAAATAATGACCATAGCATGAACTAACTTCACGTCTGACATGTCATAGGTTCTTAAGAATAGAAAAGTAGAATCTCCAACTAGTGTAAAATTTCCGGAAATTTTGAACCTGCTGGTAAGAAACCGTTTCTTTCCGGAAAAATTGGGAAAATAACAAAAATTTTTGGATTAGGTTAGTTTTACTAGTAATGGAACCTTTTTTTTCAAATGCGTGAAAAATGTAAATTGAGAAATTTCAATACTGTGAATATTAAAAAAAAAAGAAGAAGAAGAAGCATTCGAAATAAAACTGTTGTTATAATTCTTGAAAAGTAATAGTCTCCACTCATTTCCTTTATGTGCCTTTTACACCCGGCAACACTGCTATTCATTTTTATGGGGCTATTTAAAGCAAGAGGTATACTGTACAAGAACAATTCTCGAACTATTCAAGACCTGCAAACGAACATTCGCAGTGCCATTGAGAATATTAACACTTCTAATCCTCATAAAGTTGCTGTCACCCTGGTGAAACGTGTGAATCAGTGTTTGAATCAAAACATGGGACACTTCCAGCATCCACTATAAAGCTGGTAACTCATTTCTGATAGCAGCAGTGTTGCCGGGTGCATGTAAGAAAAAGTTTTATCATGATAATTTCAAAGTTTGTTTTACATTGTTTTCAGAAATTGCATAATGTAGACAGATCCTTAACACACCTTTTGATGCACTGAAACATCAGCAAAATTGCCAATTCAGAGTGTTAATTTATGAAAACTACGATTTCCCTAGTTCCTCCTTACAGAGGCCTCATCCGATTAGCTATCGGTGGAAATAGCAAGTTCTTTTTTCTGCTCCATAGTTTCCAAGCTACTACAACTAAACAAACTGAAAATTAACGACAGAACATTCATACGTATGAGTTATGAGTCAATTTACATGTTTTGCAAAAAAAAAAAAAAGATTTACACCTTCGGTTACATCTGGCAACACTGTGTGGTTTCAATCGTTGGTTCCTAGTTCAAAAATATATGCATAAATAAAGCTTCATTTTATTATAACCATTATTTGTGTATCACTTCAGGTTCAAAAGTTGTACTATCCCAAAGTCCGGGTTGCATTGTATATTGGACACCCTGTACCTAGTGATGTGAGGTGGAAAATTTTCCGCTATGTTTTTCCGGAAAATTTTCCGTTCTAAAAAATATCAGTAATCAAGTAACAATTCCTCAGCAATCATAAAATTGGTTAAATTCATGTACAGAAATGTAAAAAAGTGAAAGATCGTTTAAAGGATCTGAAAATTTTCATGGCTCAGACAATTTTCAGTACTATTAAATATGTAGGAACAAGTTAAACAATTTTTCATGAATATAAGTATTTTCTGTCTTCTATGGAAAAATTGAAGAACTTTTCACGAGTCGGAAAATTTTAATCATTTTGAAGCAAAAAATAAATCAACTTTTTGTGAATCGGATAGTTTTATTGCTCTGTAAGAACAAGTGAAAGGAATTTTCATAGATCGGAAAATTTTCATCACGATGTAGAAACAAGTGGAAAAAACTTTTCATAAGGCGGACAATTTTGGATATTATGTATAGTGATGTTAGTTGGAAAATTTTCCACTATATTTAACTGCACATTGAGCTTCAAAATTGAATTTCTGTAGAGGAAAGTTAGTCAGCAACAAATTATAATTTTTCAATTAGCTTTCGGGAACCGGAAAATTTTCTAATATTTCAAGTTGGGAAGTAAACTTTTACACAGTGTTTCTCTCTCTCTCTTAATCTCCGAGCTACCTTCGTTGCTAAGCGGTTAGCATATGCGCCTTTGGCATGGAAGACCTGGCTTTGATTCCCAGCGGGAGCTCATGTAGTTCGGATTTCACGTTAATCAGTTGGTCCCGTCTTATATAGCCTCCCTGCTGAAAGAGACGTTAAACTCAAAATCAACTCAATTCAACTCCTCTCTCTGTCTGTCTGTCTCTCTCTCTCTCTCTCTCTCTCTCTCTCTGTGTGTGTATGCAAAGTGCAGAGAACATGAGTTCGTAGAGTACAAATATCCAATTCTATTATTTAAAAGTTTAATGTATTAAAAGTCATGAGTGTTTTCCGATTCATAAAAACATACTCCACTTATTGCTACATCGTTGTTTAGCCGTAGAATTTATTGGTAATAAATATTGTCTTAAAAAGTTTCATGAAGTGAAAAACTAACGATTCTTCATTTCAAGAATGTTTCAAAAACAAATGCGTTCTTCCCTCAGAATCCACCTTTGATCTTACAATATTAGATTTCGTGAGTTTAATACGCATAAGACGGTTTTCTCATAGCTTTACTACTTTTATAGATTTACATTCTGTAACATTTACAAATAAGTAGATATAATAGAGAGAGAGAGAGAGAGAGAGAGAGAGAGAGAGAGAGAGAAACACTATGTAAATTTTTACTTCCCAACTTGAAATATTAGAAAATTTTCTGGTTCCCGAAATCTAATTGGAAAATTATAATTTGTTGCTGTCTAATTTTCCTCTACAGGAATTGTATATCTCAATGTGCAGTTAAATATAGTGGAAAATTTTCCACCTAACATCACTATACATAATATCCAAAACTGTCCTGATTATGAAAAGTGTTTTCACTTGTTTCTACATCTGATGAAAATTTTCCGATTCAAAAAAATTTCTTACATTTGTTTCTACAGAGCAATAAAACTGTCCGATTTACAAAAAAGTGTTTTAATTTTTGCCTCAAAATGATGAAAATTTTCCGACTCATGAAAAGTTCTTCAATTTTTCCATACAAAATATTTCGATTTATGAAACATTGTTTCACTTGTTCCTACATAGTACTGAAAATTGTGAGAGTCGTGAAAATTTTCAGATTCTATAACGATCTTTCACTTTTTAACATTTCTATACATAAATTCAATCAATTTTATGAATACTGAGCAATTGTTACTTGATCACTGATATTTGTTAACAGAAAATTTTCCGGAAAAATATAGAAGAAAATTTTTCACCTCACATCACGGCTAAACAACGATGTAGGAATAAGTGGAGTATGTTTTTATGAATCGGAAAATTTTCCGTTTGAAAATTTTCCGGAAAATGTTCATCACTGTACAGGACAGACAATTCTTCGATTCATGAAAAATTGTTTCACTTGTTCCTACATAGTACTGAAAATTGTCTGAGCCATGAAAATTTTCAGATTCTTTAAACAATCTTTCAATTTTTAACATTTCTATACATGAATTTAATCAATTTATGAATACTGAGGAATTGTTACTTAATCACTGATATTTAAGAACGGAAAATTTTCCGGAAAAATATAGAAGAAAATTTTCCACCTCACATCACAGCTATACAACTATGTAGGAATAAGTGGAGTATGTTTTTATGAATCGGAAAATTTTCCGGAAAACTTTCATCACTGCCTGTACCTCCTCCTGGAATGTCACCTTCATTATATAGGCTCCTTTTTACTATGTCTTCTAAATAGATATTAAATATTATTGGCGAGAGATAGCATTCCTGTCGAACTCCCCTTCCAATTGCACTCTCTTATGTCTGCACACTTTCCTATTCTAACACTTCTTGTTTGATATATAAGATTCTTATGAGTCTTCGATCTTTCTATTCCAGTCCACCCTTTTTTAGAATTCTCAATAACAATTTCCAATTCACACGTTCAAAAGCCTTTTCTAGATCAAGAAATACCACATACACTTCCTTCCCTTTTACTATAAACCTTTCACTGATCACCCTTAATAAGCCAGTTACATCTCTTATGCCCTTACATCTTCTGAACCCGATCTCTTTGTCCTCAACTTTTTCATTTGTTCTTCCATACAAGCTTCTGTTTAGAAGTCGAACCAAAATTTTTGTTGCATGAGATATAAGACTAATAGTTCTATAATCCTCACATCTTTTTGGGTTCGATTTCTTGGCAATTGGTATCATGGACGTCTTCAGGAAGTCTTTTGGCCACTCTTCTGTTTCATATATTTCATTGCAGAGGCATGGCATAATTCTTTCTTGCCCCAGTCTTCCATATTTTTAATGAATTCGAATTGTATATTACCTATCCCGATTGCCTTTCCATTCCTAAACTCGGATATAGCTTTTCCAAACTTATCCCACAGAATACTAAAGCTTTTATCATCCTCTCCTACTTCATTTTCCTCTTCTATATCTAGGCCAAACGGTCTATCCCTACTCTCATATAAGTCGTCAACATATCCTTTCTATCTTAGTAAGACTTCATTTCTCTCGATGACATCTGCCCATTCTTATTTTCTACTGCCATCGTAATACCTCCGTGTTTCCTCCAAAGTTCCATGGATCTAGCCTCTTTGTATACACGACTCCAAAAGTGCATTACCACCTGCAATTGTCTTTTTCCTGCAATAGCAGGCAACCCAAAAAGCTCGGCGGTTGGGTTGGTTGCGAATTCGATCGGCGTTGGACTAAACCTCAATTTTGTCACAAATATATTAGTGTGGCAAACTGCAAATAAGGGAATAAAACAAATTGTTAAGAATGACAATTTTATTATTGTGACGGAGTTGGATGACATCAAAAGTTACAAAATGACTTACTTAAGCAGTTCAAACAAGATGAATGGTAAGAAACAGATATAAGAAGAAAGCATTTCTCTCTGTCCCCCCACCCCACCCAAAAAAGAAACTCATAAGAAGAAAAAGTTTCATAATATAAAAGTTTCATATAAAAGCCTAACAGCAGAAAAACAAATACCTACACGAAACGAAAAAGAGACATACAGAATAGCGGATACCAGTGACGTAGCAGACTTGCGGCCCTCCCATGCAGAATAAAGAAACGGGATCCTAGTTGTAAATCCCATTGTTATAATAATAATAATAATAATAATAATAATAATAATAATAATAATAATAATAATAATTATTATTATTATTATTATTATTATTATTATTATTATTATTATTAAAAAGTCGTTTCCTTTTCAAAATCACGGACTCTGCGTCAGGGCATGAATGCATATAGCGATCATGTGTGCACCTTTTGTCAATTACCGGTCCCAAAGATCAAAAGGAATAGAAATCTCCAAGCGAGAGAAACAAAAAACTTTCATATGGTAAGTTCTAGTTCAAAGTTCGAAGTACTTGCTTTTGAACGTGATTTTTTTTGTTTCTTTATTCAGGGAACAAAAAAGTTCTGGCGCCTAAGAAATTACATCATATAATATTGCAAATTTGCAAGTGGATGTATTTACATTGCAATGTTTAGTAATAAAGATATTATGATTAGAAAACAATCTTGCAAAAAGTAAGTTTAATTTCTTCATCTATCGCAAGTCTTAGGGGACTCTCGCCTCCCACTCTCTGAATATCGATATCGAAAATTTAGAATCATGATTTCATGTCCATATATTTCGATATCCAATGTTGATATATAATATAGATATCGATGATAGCTATATATCGACATATCACAGGCCCAGATTCCGAGAAGTGATGCCTGAAATATACTGGAATCAACAATCAACTTCTAAATAAGTTTTCCATTTCCGTATCCAATGTTGAGAGGGAAGGGTGGGAGTTTACTTAGCCACACAGGCTATATCAATTGTGTTCTTAAATCAGCCATTACACCCGCTATTATCAAAGTGTTAAGTCAGCCATTGTCTGCGAGTTACCTCAGTTCCATTTGAAGTTTGAATTGAAGACCTGAATTGCAAAACATCCCAAGTCCACTCTTTTTCTTTGTATTTTTCGTTTCCTGTTTTTTATGTTAGCATCTATGTTTCAGGGCTATTAACTTGCGTAATACGTAAGTCCAAATCAAAACTTTTTTTAAAAAAAATCAAAATTATTTCAGCTAAACAAAATAGCATTCCAAGTATAAACTTGTCTTTCTTCTAAAAACATAAAAAAAGTACTCAGGTGGACTTCGGATGTTCTGCAATTCAGATCTTCAATTTTATTTACGGTCTTTAACCATGTTTAACTCGCAGGCTCCTTGCTTTCATAAAAAGCATTTGTTGTGTAGATTAAAATCAAAAATGAATTAATCAATATTCTTGGTAACTTACTGTTGCACCAACACACATATATACAGGGTGTAACAAAAATGTACGGCAAAATTTCAGGGGTGGGTTCCGTATGGGTAGATAAGCAAAATCGTTCATATGACCATATGTCGGGAAATGTATCATTATAGAGTTACGGCCATTGAGCCGCCTAATGGTGGAAATAGTCATATTCTGGTCGCTTCTTAATGTGACTAAATTTAAACCTCAATAAATCAGACCCTAATTAACCTAGGAAGCTATTTTTTGTATCAATGTATTTCTAAAGGACGATGCTTTCCGCCTATATATATAGTGTGAGTCAAAAGTCTTTAGACACTGCAGAAGTTTTAAAATCTACGGGAAAATTAAAAAAAAGATGATGGGAAAAGAGGTTTGATGAGGGGCTGCAACTTTTGGAGTGTATGTACTTCATGGCCGCCGTCTCGAAATCCGCCATTTTGGATTCAAGTCATTTTTTTAAATGAAAAGGGGGTGTATGTCACATCAAATAACACTAACTTGAGCTCAGAAATTCACTGGTGTAATTTGTTTTTTCTATCTTGTACAGTTTATTAGTTATTAATGTTCAAAGGTGGGAAATTACCTTGATACTGACCCAGTTCTCTCTTTGTTCCAGGTGATCAAAAATAGATCTGACACGTGAACAGGAGATCGAAATCATATAAGTGGAACGCAGCTACCGAACAATAGAGCTGACTACAACAGACGGCACTCAGACAGAGAACCGGTATCGCACAGCACGGTGGCTCACGTGATCACCAAATTCCGAGAGACGGGCTCTGTTCAAGATAGAGCACGTAGTGGCCGACCAAAGACTGCCACCAATGAGGAAACTGCAACGGCGGTTGTTGGGTCGTTTGTGAAAAGTCCTAAACGAAGTAACGTCGTGTGTCCCTAGCATGTGCAATAAGCCAGTCTTCCGTTATCCGGATATTGCACGCCAATCAGTGGCATCCTTACAAGCTGCACATGCAACATAAACTGAACGAGGATGACCCTGATCGCCGGTTGGAGTTCTGCATGTGGGCTACTGAACAACACGAACTGGAACCTGTGTTTGCCAAGGGCATACTGTTCAGCGACGAGGCGTATTTCACTTTGAACGGGGAGATTAATCGACATAATTGTCGATACTGGTGTGACGCAAATCCGAACTGGGTTGACCCGAGTCGAGAACATAGTCTAGCAAAGGTGATGGTGTGGTGTGGCATATGGGACACCCGCATCATTGGATCATTTTTCATTTACAACACCTTAACTGCACCACAGTATCTGATGCTGTTGCAGGACTTTGTGTTCCCTGCCACACTGAAAGCTGACGGCATTTTCCCATCTTATTTTCAGCCCCTCCACACTATAAACTTGGTGTCCGTCAATAGTTGGATGAACAACTGCCATGGAAGTGAATTGATTGCCGTGGTCCCGTGGAGTGGCCGCCCAGATCCCCTGACTTAACGCCCCTTGATTTTCATCTATGGGGACATCTTAAGCAGATAGTGTACGTTGCGACAATCTGTGATTTGAGACACCTGGAGGAACGCATCCAACAAGCCCGTGGCCAAATTTCAGGAGACATCTCCTCCGTGTGCAGTCAGAGTGGTTGCGGCGAGTACAGTTGTGAATTGCACGGGATGGACAAGACGTAGAACATGTGTTGTAGCATTCAGTATCAACGTAATTTCCCACCTTTCAACATTAATAACTTCTAAACTGTAACAATAAATTCTTTAGCTCAATCTAGTGTTATTTGATGGGTCATACACCTCCTTCCCATTTAAAAAAATGACTTGAATCCAAAATGGCGGATTTCAAGATTGCGGCCAAAAATGACACACACTTCAAAAGTTGCGGCCCCTCATCAAACCTTTGTTCCCATCATCACTTTACTTTTCCCGTCGATTTTCAAACTTATGCAGGTGTCCAAAGACTTTTGGCTCACCCTGTATTTTTATGTATATGTGGGAGTACCACGGTGGAGATGGGAGGGTAATTACTTGTGTTTTGTTTGTTTTTTGCATCAGCATTTTGGAGATGGCATTCCTTGGGGATACACTCATAAAATGCATATCAGCGGAAAGCTTAATTTTGGCAGAACACATTGCTACTAAAATTATCTCCCTATCTTAATCAGAGTTTGATATATTGAGGTTTAAATTGAGACACATTAAGGAGCGACCAGAATGTGACTATTTCACACCATTAGTCGCCTCAAACGCCGTAACTCTGGAACGATGCATTTCCCTACACATGGTCATCTGAATTTTTTTCCTTGTCTACCCATAAGGAATCCACCCATGAAGTTTTCCCGTACCTTTTAGTTACACCCACTATATACAAGATCCGTTTTGTAATTTACGAAATCAATCTTTTTTCCTCAATCAATTTACAAAACGGGTCTTGAATGAGGGGGTCGCACTAGTAATGACATCCCATAGCGTCGTTACGTAACACACACAGTATAAATAAAGCTTCGAAACCACAAATTGCAAGTTCTGCCGCAGATAATTCGGTAAGATGTCTGCTTCTTGAGTGGGCAACCCTGATTCATATCACGGCTGGTACGGTTTTTATCCCCTTTCAAAATACATTTCTATATGTTTATATTTATTTTTAATAATTATTTTCTTGCAATCTTAAATTAGTCTGGGTTAAGTAGTCAGAAAATTAAAACACATGTATGACTACTTTATCCGTGTGTGTGTACTCATATATGTATCTTTACATATTTGTTTCTTTCTTGAGGTCGCGGTGGCTCAATGGTGGAGTGTATAACTGTGTTGCTTGGGGTCCCGGTCCTAGTCCCCGACAAGTGAACTTTGTGGTGGACAAACACCGTGTGCGTGGGTTTTCTCGGGGTTCTCCCACTTTGTTCATTCCAACATTTCATTCATTACTCATCACCGTCTCCTTTAGCCTAACCGGCATAATCGTAGGACGTAAAGCTCAAAGATTTCATTTATTTCTTTTTTTCAACTAGTGTTGCTACGAGACGAGACAAACCTTTTATACGAGACACGAGACGAGACAGACTACTTGTCCCGTCTCGTTTTCGAGTCGAGACGACACGTTTCTTGAAATGCCTCGTATCATCTCATGTCTCAAAAATGCAAAGACAGTTTTTGAAATTGTTTAAAAATTTATTAACTCGGAATAAATTATTGCCTTCGAAAGTATACCAGCGTTTGCTATTTCAAATGGGGACTATCCTAAAAGAACAAGGAAGACCTAAAGTTATTTTTAAATGATTCTTACAAACAGCTTTCAATTCCATTTTCCAACCGATTCAAGTTTAAATATTTAGTGATACTGTTCCAGATTCAAGTAAAATGTTAAACCATTCTTTGAGATCAGTGTTTCAGAAGATTTCATTCCGAGGGCTGGTGGTTATATCTAGTATAAAAATCCTTTATAGAAATACAAGTTCTTTTAATGCCAGTTTCATCAGCAACTAACCATTGTTTCATGAGTTTTCTCGTTCCGAACAAAGACAGAAACGTGTAGGCCTTTTTCTGTACTGAGTTTGAAAGGATACTGGTTTGACAATAAAATTAAGTTTCTTTTTATTGTTTTATGATGTTATTCGACCCAAAGTCATTTTTGAAATCAGAAAGTCACATAGGTCTTCTTATTTTTTGAAGTGGCGCCAGAGGTTTTGAAAAAAGGATTTCTGAATAAGTGGGGAAGGCTTGCCTTTCGACTGTACCGACGATATTGACAAATATTCCTGTCGTAATAATTCATTACTGGAAACCATTGGCGCCAAAAGAAATTTTTAAGGGGGTCATCTCCTTGATTGCTATATTACGTCTAGTATTTAATATACGTAGTTTGCTATATTACGCATACATTTAAGTGAGCAAGAAGGACCGGGCCCGTTCCCCCTCCCTTCGGGCGCCCGTGGTCGAACCTAAGTAGTCGTTGTCATAAGCAGTGTTTCTTCCAGACATGTTTTTGGGGTGCTGCCCCCTGGAACTCTGAGAGTGCCCCCCACGGGGAGACCAAAATAATACATCTATAATAGAATAATACCAGCAGTACCCCGGAATCCTAAAGTACCCCCAGGAACATTTTTTCTGAAAGAAACACTGATTGTAAGATTGTAGTCGTATTGTGTGTTGTGCTGATAACCAAACGAAAGTGGTTAAAAGCTGTAATTTTAACCACTTTGTATAACAGCTCCTTTTTGTGGAGCTCATCCGCTCTAGTGTTGCCACGAGACGAGACGAGATATGGGACGAGACGCGACAGCTTGGAGTCTCCTCTCGTCTCATCTCGTGCAAACACTACTTTCGAACATGTGGGTTACTGCCCCGATCTTGGAAATGTCGTCGAAGGGATTGTGCTACGAATAACAGATTTTATTCGAACTAATTGACTGACTCCGATGGAACATTGTTCCAATTTCGCCTATTCGCAATATAATGGAATAGACAAACATACGTTTATATGATTACGTGAATGCGGTCCCGTGTTTGATTCCTAGTGGGGGCACTCGGTCGAAAAATTTAAAAGTTTTTCAGGCCACCAACCTGAATGAGATTTTCCTTGGTTTTCCACATTCACACGAGGCAGATGCCAGAGTGATACCTTAGGATTCAGATCGCTTCCTTTCTTCCTTCCCTTTCCCCGGAAAGTGTGTTCGCCTAGAGACGTCATCCCTCGAACGTGACGGGCTAAATGGTCTCAGATGGCGAAAGCTCAGAAATCTAAATCCTAAATCCTAAATTTACAAGGTTACTTCTGGGGAACATTGTTCTTTCAAAATATATTTCTATATGTTGATATTTATTATTATTAATTGCTTTCTTGCATATTTCCTACATTATTCTAGAATAGTTACCATCGGTTAGTTTAGTCAGATTATGTATAGCTAAATACGGTTATGTATGTTTACCGTTTCGTTTCTTTTTTTTCAAAATACATTCCTATCTGATTACAGGTAGTCAATAATTTATTTGTTGCATTTTTTAATAATTTATTTCAACACACAACAGATAAAACAACTCATACATTTTAATTACACAGCACATAGTTCTTTGACATGGAGGGAAATCTCTGGAAACAATGCACATGGACGAAAACAAAACAATGCACATGAAATCTTTGAGTTTTACATCCCACAGTTATGCCGGCTAGGCTAAAGGAGACGGTGATGATGAGAAATAAATGAAATGGTGGAATTAATAAAGTGGGAGGAAACGGGAGAACGTCGAGAACCCCCACACACGGTGTTTGTCCACCACAAATTTCATTTGGCGAGACCTGGGATCGAACCAGAGACCCCATCCACCAGAGGTGAACGCTCAATCACTGAGCCACCGTTCCAGGAACACCTAATCGACCCTGGCGTCTTGGTGATTTATTTCATCATAATATTTTGTTATATTTGTAGTATCATACTATGATATAAAGAATACAGGAACATGTAACACCATTTGGTATTTAGCTTGCTAATTGAACATAACTACAAATTGCACTGATCTTATGATCACGCCAGTTCACGGTTTTGGCCTCCGTGGTCTAAAGGTAGCGTACCAGATTCTTATTAGTAGGTCAACTACTTGACTTTATCATACGTTCTTTAGATTACTACTGCTCAGGCTGTATGGATGATGATGGGATGAATTGGTGGAATGAAAACAGTAGGAGGAAGCGGGACCACCCCGGAAACTCCCACGCACACGGTATTTGTCCACCACAAAGGTCACATAGCATCTGGGTGGTAGTTCTGTACGGATCCAATGAACTACGGAATAACATAGCAGAAACTCCCTACTCTGTAAATATATACTGCTAATATTCGTAAGTTTCAAGCTTGTAGAAGAACGTAGCTGTTTTGTGTTTCTATTAAGGTTTGCGATATTTCTATCGTATCTAGTCTGAGCTGCAAAACGAGAGGTAATACATTTATCGATTTATTGTTAGTGATTGGTCCTTTAAAACATTTAATTAAATCGAGAGGTGATAGAAAGATACTATCCCGCGAAAAACGTGCATTTTCTTTTGTGACAGATAATAATACTACTTCAAGTTTCACTATTGAATTCATATAGTTTGGAAATCTTCGTTTCACACTGTAAAACGATACTGACTTCTTTTATTTTGGTACTGGTACTGGTAACTCGTCTAATATATGCAACAAGTTGACACTCTTAGTCATAGATTAGAAACTTGTAGCAATACACGTTGAAACCGAACTTGGCTAAGTTCAGCTGCTTCTGGTTTGAATAGGGATTGGTGGAAAATATTCTTGGGATGCTGAATTCTTGGAGGAACATTTCCTTACGACCCTGAGTTGATTTTAAAAAGCCGTATCTTGATATCTTTTATTGTTTTGATTCCTGGAAACAAGAATTGAAATAGGAAATGATAGTTAATTTGAACCACTTCCTGTTGATCGTAAAAAAACGTATCCAGATATCTTCTATTGTTTTGATTTATGGAAAAAAGAATTGAAATAGGAAGTAATAGTTAATTTGAACCACTTCCTGTTTCGGTAGGGTGTTTACAATAATTATGGTATGTTGCCTAGAGATGGTAAATCGTTTGGACAAAGATGTTCTCGCTATTTGTTGCTGTTTTCGTTCTATGGCGAGGAACGTTCACACAGAATATGGCTAATTTTAACAAATTCTGCTTTGATCAAAGCTCCCACGGAGATGGAGGAGGCTATTCTTGAGACGATGAATCGATTGCAAAAATCCGCTTTTTATCTTTTACCATTTTTGCTCTACGGAAATCAGTATTGGAACAGGAAGTACTAGTAAATTTGAACAATTTCCAGTTTTAGTAGAGTTATATGGATTGTAACGATATGTTTGTTGAGAGGCTGAATCGTTTGCTTAAAACTGTTTCTAGCTATCTGCTGCCGTTTTCATTCTACAGCGATAAACGTTGAAACCATTATCGAGACCGGAAGTTATAATAAATTCTAACTACAGCCGAATTTAGTATTGTAGATATTTGTCTTTAGACTCTAAATCGTTTGCAGAAACCACTTCTCACTATCCGTTATCATTTTCTTTGCATATCGACAAACGTTGAAATCGGAAATGGCTAATTTGAAGCAATTCCGGTTTGAGTAGAAGGTTAACGGAGGAAATAAAATATATTCTTTGGATACTGAATTAATTGCAAAAGACCACATCTTGAAGCATTTACTATTTCTATTAGGCGGAAATTGGAAATTGAAACCGGAAGTAATAGTAAATTTCAACCATTTATAATTTCGGTAGAATATTTTGTGTACCCATAATGTTGTCTCTAAATGGTAACTCGTTTTCAAAAATCAGTTCTTGCTATGTTACCGTTTTATGCTATGACGATAAAAGTTGAAATTGTTGTTGAAACCGGACGTAATAATAAATTTAAACCATTTTCAATTTTAGTAGAGATTGTGAATGACCATGATATGTTGCCTATACACGCGCAATCGTTTACAAAAAAAAAACGTTTTAATGTATGTTACCGTTTTCATCTATGGGTTAAATGTTAGAACCGGAAATTGCTAATTTGAACCACTTCTGGATTCAATATAGAATTAACGGATGGGATGGAGCCTATTCTATTCATTGGATGAAGAACCAATAGCAGAAAACCATTTCTCACTTTCTGTCTTTGCTCTAATATCTGTCAATAGACACACGGATGAAACCACTCTATAAGATTTCCTACTTCTATGCACAGCACAGTTTCGAAGTTTAAAACCTGTCTTTGGTTCCGTAAATATTATTAACACTAACATATCAATGATATTCTTGTGTATGATCAAAAAGTTAGCCGTGAAATTTAATCTAGATTGGAAGTAGTTGTGGAAAGGCCTCTTGCTATAACAGATTTGTGGGTGTTCAGATAAAACCAACATAATCTTTCTATTTCACAACGGGTGAGTAATGCATAGGTCATTTCTACTGTATATCAACTTCACGGACCAAAGCGACTTGTGACTTCATGCGAAACCATTTGTTAGTTCTTCAAGATCAATAACAACAAAATAGCTAATACTACACGCGACCCATTACTTCGATAGAACAGGCAGATTCAATAGACGTGTTTACATATAAAAGGCACTTAGGCTGGGTGGAAGCAACAACATTCTATGCGAAAGAACGCTGTTTGTTCTATCTGTTCGAGTTTGCTTGTGTCTGTCTGTGTGCGGCCTGGGGGTCAGACGAATTGACAAAAAGTTACTAAATTTTAATAACGGATACTTTTGTCCAGGCCCTAGACCAGCACCAAGTGGTTTTTATTTTTTTTGTTTATTAAATTCGAGCCAGGGATCTCAGGGGAAGGGGGACGTTTACCGAGACATGTAATATTATTAGAAAATGGCCGATATTTGTGTCGAGTTCATAGTTTTCACGGTCACTGAGATCAATGGTGACACTTCCATTAGCGATGAGTTTCAAAATCAGCTACCATTGCGTGCGGGCCGGGGTCACCGGGGGGGTGGAGATGTACCGAAACACGTAAAAATGATCCAAAATGACCTATATTAGTGTCAAATCCTTAGTTTTCACGGTCGCTGAGATGAATGGTGATTCTTCCAGAGGCGTTGACTTCTAAATACAGCTCCCATCGCTTGGGAGCCAGAGGCGTTCTTTTTAAATTTTGAACCAGGGAGTCTCAAGGGGCGTTTCCCGCGATATGTAAAAGTAGTAGAAAATTACCGATATACTGTATTTTCTTTTCGTTGTTCAGTTTGTTTACATAGACATTTTAACTGACCCATGCGAAAAGTGGTTATTTTCGGGCTAGTTATTATTAAATGCAAGAAATAAATTATTAATTATATACAGGGTGGCCCAAAAGTACGTATACAGTTCCGTACTGATCAGCTCATTGCATTTTATATAATTTCTTATTTTTATCCATCAGGTAGACTTAGTTTCTTTATTATTTGTTATTAATATGTTTTTACTTACATCTTAAGCTCACAAGAGCCGAAGCAAATAAACTCATAAACTAGAATATTATAGTTGATTAATACAGAGGTGTATGCCTGTTTTTGAACTACGTGAACAAATAGGAATGTATTTTGAAACAAAGAAACGAAAGTGTAAACATAACATTTGACTTTACATAATCTATCCTAAAGCGCGGTCACTAATCTAAGATATTGTAGAAAAAATTCAAGAAAGTAATTAATAATAATAATAATAAATATGAACATATAAAAATATATTTTGAAAGGAAAAAGTTCCCCTTGCAGAACTTGTTTACTCCAGACGCCGAAGCGTTAACCAGAGTTGGGGTGGGTCAGTGAGTCGGAGGGTCAAGTTGGTCGAGTTTTCTGAGTGGGATGTGGGTCAACACCATGTGACCCACTGTGACCCACCACCCACCGTGACCCACTGCGACCCATCACCCACCATGGCCCACTCTGCTCACTGTATTGTAAACAGCATCTTCTGAACAGCATATTTTTTTCACCCTCGACTCTAGCCATAGCAACTAAAAACTAAAAAGAAGTAGGATATTGAAGAAGGAGTTGAAGTTAAATTTATATCATAGCAGTCAAGGTGGTTCATATCAAGGACTGCCTAATATCAATATTAAGTAGTCAACTAATATCGATCGTTTTCGATTATTTTTAGAAATCAATCCTATATATAGAAAATGCCCCCCCAACAAAAGGGAGTTTTAAAAAATGATATTGAGATTAGGGCCTAACTATGTATATGCCAAATGCCATTTCAGTTGACTTTGATCATGATGATCACACATACATAGTTATATTCAATTTTTATATAATTCATACATTATAGATGATTTAAAAAAAATCAGTAGTTAGCTCCTCTAAAATCTCTTAGGCTGTGTCTGAAAAGTCAAGAAGTAAGTCCTATTGCTATTTTTACAATTGCAAATAGGATCCATTTCCTGAAGTTCTGCAAGAGTACCTGAAGTTCTTTCTTCAATAGAAACAAATGAAAAAAGAAGAAAACAGAAGGCCTTGAAAGTAAAAGATAGACAAATGCACCGGTGCTCAGAAGAACCTGTCTACAATGCACTGAGCAGAATGGGTTGGTAAGTCAGAGTGGTTCGGTGGGTCAGCGTGAGTCAGAATGGATTGTTGGGTCAGAGTGGGTCACGGTGGGTTTTGTGTTGCAGTGAGTCATATCCTGTTGACCCACAACCCACTTAAAAATCTTAATCCAATTGACCCACTGACTCACTCCATCTCTGGACTGCACTCAAGGAAAAAGCAACCATATATTTATCTGAACCTTCCTGACTTTACTTAACCTCCACTAATTTAAGTTAATCTACAAAAAATACAATAAAGCAATTATTAATAACAATTACAAACATAGAGAAATGTATTTTGAAAAAAAAATCAAAGTGAACCGTAAGAAAATTTGAACCCTGGTTGCTCCACTCAATAAGCAGACATCTTACCGACTGACCCACGGCAGAACTTGTATCTTTTGGTTTTGAAGCTTTATTTATATTGCGTGTGTTACGTAACAACGCTACGAGATGTCATTACTGTAGCGACGACCTCTTCAAACCCGTTTCTTAAATTTACGAAATAACTCTTTTAATCCTCAATCAATCCGATATATATCCGTGTGTGTGTGTGTGTGTTGGTGCACCAGTAAACTCGTAAGAGTATAGATTAATTCATTTTTCATTTTAATCTAGAGAACAAATGTTTTTAATGAAAACAAGGGGTCTGTTGTCGTAGATGGGTAAAGGCCGTAAATAAAATTCAGACTAGAAGTGTAACTGGGGTAACTCACCGACCCTGGCTGATTTAACACGTTCGATAACAGCGCGTGTAATAGATGATTTATAAACGCAGTTGATATAGGCTGTATAGTTAAGTGGGTAGCGTGTGTGACTGTTGTTCTATGTTCGAGTCTCACCCTAGACTGAGTTACATCCTTTTCAAGGAATTAAACATTATAAATGATTTTCCCGTTTGATCCTGAAATATATTTATTCTATGAAGTGATAAAAACCAAGACAGATGCAGGGGGCAGGGGGAAAGGCGCAGACTGTTTATCCTTAGGTGTTAAAATTTAATTTATTCCCATGTCTTTTGTTCTTTCCTTTCCCTCTTTCCTTCTTTTCTCATTTTGTTTAGCTTTCTATACTTTTTCGGTCTCTGTATGATGCGTATTATTGTTTTCGTTTTCTTTGAATTAATTCCTATCTCTTAGAACTTAACGTGAATGGAATTTCTGCAGATTTATCTCGTGGTTGTTTCTCTAAGTGATGCTCTCAGATAGTAATAATTTTCTTTCCAAGTGGAGGAATATCTCGCATGTTATGTTTTCGGGCATGTATTTGCTGTCATATTGGTTGTCCAACTATCAGAAATACATTGAAACTATGCTACAGAAAAAAGTTATCATTTCTTACATATCCAACCTCCAGGTTTTAAAGTTCCTGGGTGTACATGGAATATCTAAAATAGTCCCCATCAGCATCGACGAAATTCTGTCAACGTTCTGGAATTCCATGGATTCCTTCGCGGTAGAACTTGGTGGGCTGTGAAGCGAAGAAGGTATCAAGTGCATTTTGCACCTCTATTAAAGATTTGAACTGGCGTCCTCTAGGGTGATTGTCCAAGGAACAGTGTTCCTAGGTTAATTATAATGTATTTCGGATCAGTACGTTTAATGAACACTACCGAATTTGTAACCGAACCACGCCGAAAGAAAGGGTGTGTGTTAAACTTTTGGCATGATCCTAGATGAGTCTCGGAAACCTACAGTGTCACTGGAAATTGAGTATTTAATTTGACCACCAAGTTTACTATTCGTTTTGAAAGTGACTTAATGAATCTTTTAAGCATTCTCTATATATTCCAATAGTTCTGAAAAAAAATTATAAAAACAAACGCTATTTCCATATTACTGATTGACTTCTGGAAACGGAACTTTATAATGTTCTTTTACTACTTCGAATATTTTTATCTGGGGTCACTTTTCTTTCTCTTCTTCTGTCTCCTTTTCTCTCTGTGTCTCACTTCTGTACCTCTAACATATTTATTCATTTCAATTTTTCATTGAGAAGTGTTTAAGTTCTCCCTACATTAATTATGAACCTCGTTTCGTCTCATTTTTATTCTTTCACTTTATTCATACATATACTTGTATATTTTGAAATTAGAATTGTGCTCATGTTGTTGATTTTAATACGGGAGAAAAAAAACGAGAAGAGAGAGGGGTGGTCTTTTTACCAGACACGATTATGGGATAAGAAGGGATATATTAGATGGTCTAGCTGCACGGTGTTAGCTGTCACACTTTTTTTGTGTGTGTATAAGTTCAATAATTCACCATGAGTAGAATCAACCAGAAGTGTTTTTGTAATGAAGAAATAACAACATGAAATGTTAAATCTCTTTTAACAAACTGTTGAGATTTGAGAGTCGGCAAACTTTACACTTTTGGGTACCGATTACCTTGAAATCCCAGCAGCCACAATTATCCTGAGATAGGGAGCTTATATTTAAAGGAATGACATTCTTAGCAAAGTGCAGAACTCTTTTAGTCTGAGGGAAAAGAAGGAATGAAATCTTTCATTTCTAGTTCTATTAGTGTTGTAGCTGTGAGTCTGTGGCAAAAGTACTGATAGAAATAAGGACAATGAATTATGAATATTTTGTAGAACATTCCACTTTAATATCACAAGAGTGATATTCCGGTTTGCTTAGTTCTGAAAAAATATAGAGTATATTGCTAAACTATGTAAACTACTCGTACTGTCGCTGATTTGCGATGGCAATCAGAGACAGAAGTAAAAGGTAAATTACAGTAATGGTTTTCTATTAATAGCTTTCTATTAAGGGGGATCTATAACTAGTTTTATATTAACAAATTTTTTGCCTTAAAATGCTTGTCCAGTTTCATCCTCTTCCACTTGAACCTTGAGTACGGAAATGGAAGAACATAATTAAATTTTGATTGTTGATTCTTATATATATCAAGCATAATTTCTCAGATCTAGGCCTGTACGATATGTCGATATATCGATATCGTCGATATCGATATTAACACATATCAACGTTCGATATCTTAAATATATCGACATCAATATATCATAATCTTAAATTCTTGATATCGATCTTTGGAGAGGCTAGGTACAGGCAGCCCATAAGACTTGCGATGGATGAAGAAATAGAACTTAATTTTTACGATAATGACTTGTAATGACAATTGAAGACTGGTGCAAAAAACCGTCAATTCTAAAAATTGAAAGTGTAAAGGAGATATCTTCACAAAGGTTTCTCTTCATCCGATTTCTTTCGTACTTGGCACATATATACTAGACCGGAAATAAATCGACAGATTTTTTTCTTTCTTTCGGAAAATAGGTAAGGGGCAAAGGGTCCCTTTTCAAAACGGTGTCCCCTTGATTAAGAGGACCACATTAAAGAAACGAAACTCTGCCGATGCACAGATGACTTCAAAGTAGAAAATATGGGTTTTGTCGTTTTTGCGAGTCAATGGCCCTTCGAAATACTAAAGACTCCGCACAATCCTGACGGAAATTGGATTTAGGTGGAACTGCTTGAAACCGTGGTATGTTGTAGATATGGTGTCCCTGAGAAGCAGTCTCAATGGGCACAACAACAAATCACTGACCGTTTGGCAACTACAGTGCCACATTCTTGCAAACAGCAGAAGGTAACTTTTTTTTGGATTTCGGTGGAATTGCTTGAAACCGTGATATGTTGTAGATATTATGATCGTGAGAGAGAGACAAAATTTGCCCGAAAACTAGAATATCGCTATCTTCGACTCGGCTGCTGTCAAAAAAGATGTTTCATAGTGACCAAATGGTCACTGATTAGTGGATGAGCCTATTAAAACGTTTTCTCAGAATCACCATCTCTGCAACATATCACAGTTTCAGTCATTTTTACCAAAATCCACATCATCACCATTTTCGGTTACTTTCAAAAACCAGCCTGGTAGTGGCCAAATGGTCAGTGATTAGTGGTTGTGCCCATTAAGTCCTTTCTCAGAATCACAATATCTACAACATATCAAAGTTTCAATCATTTTTACCGAAATCCACATCACCATTTCGGTTACTTTCAGAAAGTGGCTTCGTAGTGACCAAACTGTCAGTGATTAGTGGTTATGTAATTAAGAACTTTTCTCAGAATCACAATATCTACAACATATTACAGTTTCCGTCATTTTAAAACAAATCCAGAACATCACCATGTTCCGTTACTTTCAAAAAATGGCCCAGTAGTGGCGAGTGGTTGTGCCTATTAAAACCTTTCCTTGAATCAGCAATCTACAACATATCACAGTTTCAGTCATTTTTACCTAAATCCAGAATATCAACATTTTCGGTTACTTTCAAGAAAGTGGTCATGTAATGGCCAAACGGTCAGTGATTAGTTGCTGTGCCCATTCAGAACTTTTCTCGAAATCACAAGATGTAGAACATATCACAGCTTCATTCATTTCTATCGAAATCCAGAATATCACCATGTTCCGTTACTTTCAAAAATGTGGCCTCGTAGTGTCCAAACGGCCAGTGATTATTGGTTGTGCCAATTCAAACTTTTTCTCGGAATCACAATGGCTACAACATATCGCAGTTTCAGTCATTTTTACCGAAATCCACAACATCACCATCTTCAGTTACTTTCAAGAAAGTGGCCTGGTTCTGCCCAAAGGTCAGTGATTAATGGTTGTGCCTATTAAGACGTTTTCTCGGAATCACCACATCTACAACATATCACAGTTTCAGTCATTTTTACCGAAATCAAGAACATCACCATCTTCCGTTACTTTCAAAAAAGTGGCCCTGTAGTGGCCAAACGGTCAGTAATTATTGTTTGTGCCCATTAGGACATTTTCTCAGAATCACAATATCTACAACACATCACAGTTTCAGTCATTTTTACCTAAATCCAGAACATCACCATTTTCGCTTACTTTCAAAAAAATGTCCTCGTAGTGTCCAAACGGCCAGTGATTATTGGCTGTGTCCATTAAGACTTCTTGTCATAATCACAATGTCTACAACATATCACATTTTCAGTCATTTCTACCTAAATCCAGAACATCACCATGTTCCGTTACTTTAAAAAAAGTGGCCCTGTAATGGCCAAATGGTCAGTGATTAGTGAGTGTGCCCATTCAGACCTTTTCTCGGAATCACAAGATCTACAACATATCACAGATTCAGTCATTTCTATCGAAATCCAGAACATCATCATGTTCCGTTACTTTCAAGAAAGTGGTCCGGTAGTGGCCAAACTCTCAGTAATTTTTGGTTTTTACCCATTAGGGCATTTTCTCAGAATCACAATATCTACAACATAACACAGTTTCAGTTATTTTTACCGAAATCCAGAACATTAACATTTTCGATTATTTTCCAAAAAGTGGCTTTCTAGTGGCAAAACGGTCAGTGATTAGTGGTTGTGCTTTTTTCTCAGAATCACAAGATCTCAACATATCACAATTTTAGTCATATTTACCTAAATCCAGAACATCACTATGTTCCGTTAATTTCAAGAAAGTGTGGCTTTAGTGTCCAAACGGCCAGTGATTATTGACTGTGCCCATTAAGACTTTTTTCTCAGAATCACAATGGCTACAACATATCGCAGTTTCAGCCATTTTAACCTAAATCCAGAACATCAACATTTTCGGTTACTTTCAAGAAAGTGGCCCAGTAGTGGCCAATTGGTCAGTGATTAGTGGGTGTGCCCATTGAGACCTTTTCTCGGAATCACAAGATCTACAACATATCACAGTTTCAGTCATTTCTATCGAAATCCAGAACATCACCATGTTCCGTTACTTTCAAAAATGTGGCCTCGTAGTGTCCAAACGGCCAGTGATTATTGGTTGTGCCAATTCAAACTTTTTCTCGGAATCACATTGGCTACAACATATCGCAGTTTCAGTCATTTTTACCTAAATCCACAACATCACCATCTTCGGTTACTTTTAAGAAAGTATCCTGGTTGTGGCCAAAGGTCAGTGATTAATGGTTGTGCCTATTAAGACGTTTTTTCGGAATCACCACATCTACAACATATCACAGTTTGTCATTTTTACCTAAATCCAGAGCATCACCATGTTCCGTTACTTTCAAAAAAGTGGCCCTGTAGTGGCCAAACAGTCAGTAATTATTGTTTGTGCCCATTAGGGCATTTTCTCAGAATCACAATATCTACAACATATCACAGTTTCAGTCATTTTTACCTAAATCCAGAATATCACCATTTTCGCTTATTCAAAAAAGTGGCCTCGTAGTGTCCAGACGGCCAGTGATTATTGGCTGTGCCCATTAGGACTTCTTGTCATAATCACAATGTCTACAACATATCACAATTTCAGTCATTTCTACCTAAATCTAGAACATCACCATGTTCCAGTACTTTAAAAAAAGTGTCCCTGTAATGGCCAAATGGTCAGTGATTAGTGGGTGTGCCCATTCAGACGTTTTCTCGGAATCACAAGATCTACAACATATCACAGATTCAGTCATTTCTATCGAAATCCAGAACATCACCATGTTCCGTTACTTTCAAGAAAGTGGTCCGGTAGTGGCCAAACTCTCAGTAATTTTTGGTTTTGCCCATTAGGGCATTTTCTCAGAATCACAATATCTACAACATATCACAGTTTCAGTTTCTTTTACCGAAATCCAGAACAACATTTTCGATTACTTTCTAAAAAGTGGCCCTCTAGTGGCGAAACGGTCAGTGATTAGTGGTTGTGCTTTTTTCTCAGAATCACAAGATCTCAACATATCACAATTTCAGTCATATTTACCTAAATCCAGAACATCACCATGTTCCGTTACTTTCAAGAAAGTGTCGCTGTAGTGGCCAAACGGTCAGTAATTATTGTTTGTGCCCACTAGGACATTTTCTCAGAATCACAATATCTACAACATATCACAGTTTCAGTCATTTTTACCGAAATCCAGAACATCACCATGTTCCGTTACTTTCAAAAAAGTGGCCTTGTAGTGTCCAAACGGCCAGTGATTATTGGCTGTGCCCATTAAGACTTTTTTCTCAGAATCACAATGGCTACAACATATCGGAGTTTCATTCATTTTTACCGAAATGCAGAACAACACCATCTTCGGTTACTTCCAAGAAAGTGGCCTGGTTGGGCCAAAAGTCAGTGGTTAATGGTTGTGCCTATTTAGACGTTTTCTCGGAATTACCACATCTACAACATATCACTGTTTCAGTCATTTTTACCGAAATCAAGAACATCACCATTAGGGTGGGCCGAAAAAGGCCGAAAAAAATTTTTTTTAGAAAATTAAGATTGAGTACCGTGCAAAAGTTGTATAATGTTATATTATGTTTCCTCACCAAAACAGAGCCGGATTAAAAGATATTTAACCGGGCCCCGGGGGCCCCAAAGAACGTTAATTTTGAAAAAAGGTACCCAGCAATGAAAACATTACTAAAATATATTTTTTTAGAAAGTTAAGTTTGAGTACCATGCAAAAGTTGTATAATATTACGTTATGTTTCTTCACCAAAATAGAGCCGGATAAAAAAATATGTAACCGGGTCCTAGGGGCCCGAAATAACGCTAGTTTAAAAAAAAATGTAGCCAGCAATGAAAATATTATTAAAATATATTTTTAGAAAGTTAAGTTTCAGTACCGTGCAAAAGTTGTATAATGTTATATTATGTTTCCTCACCAAAACAGAGCCGGATTAAAAGATATTTAACCGGGCCCCGGGGGCCCAAAGAACGTTAATTTTGAAAAAAAATAGTTGCGAGTAGTGAAAATATTGAAATATTTTTTTTTAGAAAGTTAAGTTTGAGTACCATGCAAAAGTTGTATAATATTATGTTTCTTCACTAAACTAGAGCCGAATAAAAAATATTTAACGGGGCCCCGGGGGCCCGAAAGAACGGTAATTTTGAAAAAAAAAGTAGCCAGAAATGAAAATATTATTAAAATATATTTTTAGAAAGTTAAGTTTCAGTACCGTGCAAAAGTTGTATAATGTTATATTATGTTTCCTCACTAAAACAGAGCCGGATTAAAAGATATTTAACCGGGCCCCGGGGGCCCAAAGAACGTTAATTTTGAAAAAAAAATAGTTGCGAATAGTGAAAATATTTTTGAAATATATTTTTTTTAGAAAGTTAAGTTTGAGTACCGTGCAAAATTTATAATGTCATGTTTCCTCACCAAAACAGAGCCAGATAAAAAGATATTTAACCGCGCCCCGGGAGCCCAAAAGAACGTTAATGCTGAAAAAATATGATTGTGAGTAGTGAAAATATTATTGAAATATTTGTTTTCAGAAAATTAAGTTTGAGTACCGTGCAAAAGTTGTATAATGCTATGTTTCTTCCCCAAAAGAGGCAGATAAAAATATTTCACTAGGCCCTGCGGGTCCGAAAAGTGTTACTTTGTTGTTCTTTTTAAATATATATACCATTATTTTAAGTATTTATAGAAAATTGGTTAAGATTCCTAATACTTTAACTTGACCCCAGGATTTTAAATGTTCTGATCTGATGTGCAGCTCTTCGCTTGATTGGTGTTTATACGAACACAAATACATAAGGTAAGGTTGAAAAATTGACCAACAAACACCAAACCAGCGCAGAACTCACCACGTGGAGATGGCTACAGCGAGTTCCTCCCACCCGCCCTCCTCTTACTTAAAGCTCCTTAGCGGAATCTTGGAACAAAATATTGAGATTTATGTCCGAAGCTTGGTAGATACTTACGTGCTTCCAGTTTTGCGCGAATATAATCGTCTCGTGCAACACTACCGCATACTTCTGAAGAATATTCTGTTACTACCTTTAGACACTTCTCCAAAGCCTGCGTGTGGAAGGGGAACGTGACAAACTGAAACCTCCTCTTTTCCACAATCATTTCGGTTAGTTCTATTGATACGTTAGCCGAAATTGGAGGTTTCGTTACTAATACATCTGAATACAATCGGTCAAATCGATATAATCCGCATATTCTTCAGTGCTTTGCCTATTGCAATTGTCAATTAGAACTATAGTTTGGTATTTTTGGCCATCAAAATAGAGACCCTTAAAATTAGTAGCTTTACACTGTAGACGGTTTCTTTTTTCTTTTTTGCTAGTTTCGTACGGATTTTGTTTTTATCTACTACCTTGTCTTAGTTAGTTTTGTTCAGTAAATTCATATCTTCTAAAACAGCGGATACAATTTTAGCAGCCGATCTATTCGATATACCTGTTAAATCTTTTGCGGTACTCATTTGCTTAGGGCTCACTATTGTTTATTTAGGTTTACTTTAGATTTTATTCTCTAAACGATAGCTCCATGCGAACTCTTCATCGTCTGAATTCGGGGTGGAAGCGCTTACGGGATTGAGGCTAACGATTGTAACCCTCTTGTAATTGGTACCGCAGCATCATAATCGATCTGTGTGTCATGCTTTCTTTTGAGCCTATGGGTTTCTGCTTCAAACTACATTGCAACTCGTCATTTGTCTCTGATTTCTCTGATCTAATATGAGCTCCCACTCCAAAAGCGGTATATAATTTGATTTACCACACTTACAGGTTAATCTATCGCAGCATTTGCAAGAGAAAATATCACATAACTTCTGAGCACCGTTCTTAAATTTCTTTAATTTGGCTCTTAATGGGGTATATCTCATTTCTTAATGGGGTTAATAATCGTTTCGCATTTTAAGTTGTAATTCAAAATCATATGCTTAATTCGAAGTCAAGACAATACAGGAAGAGAGGCTCGCAGCCATATTGTTTCTACTTTATTTGAATTCAGCAATGTAAGCGCCGCCTTCGGAAAGCCAGTGTTATGTATTTTGCATCCAGATGCGAAAAAGTGATATTTTCTTAAAGTTTGAGAGTTCTGAGGTGGGCTCAACACAAAGGTTTTTCGTGTGTTAATATGGTAGTTATGAAAGTTAGTTAAGCTCTTAATAGTTATTTGCGTATATTAAAACCATGTATTTCATGTTTTATGTATTAATAGTAGTGTCTGGTAAAATGTTATTATTACCTAAAACCATTTTATTTGAACAAAAAATTAGGAACTTTAGGGCCTCGGGGGCCCGGTTAAATATTGTTTTAAAATCAACATATTTGACATGGCTTCATTTCGTACCATTGCACAACTTTTGATAACTACTCAATCCTGAATATCTGAAAAAAATTTTTTCGGCCCACCCTAATCACCATGTTCCGTTACTTTAAAAAAAAGTGTCCCTGTAGTGGCCAAACGGTCAGTAATTATTTGTTGTCCCCATTAGGACATTTTCTCAGAATCACAATATCTACAACATATCACAGTTTCAGTCCTTGTTACCTAAATCCAGAACATCACCATGTTCCGTTACTTTCAAGAAAGTGGCCTCGTTGTGGCCAAACTGTCAATGATTAGTGATTGTGCCTATTAAATCCTTTTCTCAGAATCACAATATCTACAACATATCACCGTTTCAAGCAATTGCTATGAAATCCAAAATAACGTTAAGTTCTGCTATTTGCAAAAATGTGGCTTTGTAGTTACCAAATGGTCAGTGATTGGTGGTTGTGCTTATTGAGACTTTTTCTCAGGATCACAACATCAACAACACATCACAGTTTCACTGATTTTCATTGAAATCCAGAATATCTCTATGTTTGGCTGTTTCCAAGAAAGTGGCCCTATAGTGGCCAAATATCAGAGATTGGTGGTTATGGCCATTAAGACTTTTTCGGAATCACAATATCTACAACATCACGCTTTTAGTCAGTTTGTCCAAAATCTCGAATGCGTTTTCTTCGGCTTTTTAAAAGAAAGTGGCCTCTTGGTGGCCAAATGGCCAATGAATTTTGGTTGTGCTCATTGAGACTTTTTCTCAGAAACATCATATCTACAACATAACACTGTTTCAAGCAATTCCATCGAAATCCAATTTCCATAAAGATCATGCGGGGTCCTTTCTCATTTCGAAGAAGCATTGCCTCTGCAAAACTTCTCTCTGAAAAACTTCAAAACCCGTATTTTGTACTTTGAAGTCATCTTTGCATCGGCAGAGTTTCGTTTCTTTTATTTGGTCCTTTTAAATCAAAGGTACCCTTTTTTTTTTAAAAAAAAAAGGACCCTTTGCCTCCTTTAACCTGTTTTCCGAAAGAAACAAAAAAAGAGCATGTGTGCATTTATTTTCGGTCTAGTATATATGTGCCAAGTTTGAAGAAAATCGGATGAAGAGAAATCCTTGTGAAGCTATCTCCTGTATACTTTCACTTTTTGGACTTGACAGGTCGTTTGCCCCGAAGTCTTCTATTTCTTTATTACCTCAAATTGCATTGTAAGTAAATGCACTTGCAAATTTGCAATATTATATACTGTAATTTCTTAGCCTATACAATTTTCTGTCCCCGAAAAACAAGAAAGCACCCGTCAAAAGCAATTCTTCGAACTTTCTCCTAGAATTTATCATAAGAAAGTTTTTTGTTCCTCTTTCTCAGAGATTTGCATCCCTTTTGACCTTTAGGGCCACTCATTGACAAAAGGTACACACATGACCGCTATATGCAGACATGCTCTTAGGTACGGTCAGAGATTGGGAAGTAGACGATTTTTAATAATAATAATAATAATAATTGTTTTATTATTATTAATATTATTCTTATAACAGTTAGGTTTACAACTAGGGTCCCATCTCTTTATCTTGTATGAGAGGCCCGCTAGTCAGCTAAGCCACTGGTGTTCCCTATTCTGTGTTTCTCTCTCTTTCTGTGTCGTGTGGATGTTTGTTTTGGGGTTGTTAGGCTTTTATATTAAACTTTTACATTATATAATCTTTTTCTTTTTTACGAGATTTTCTTTTGGAAAAAGGAAAGAAACTGCTTTCCTCTTATGTCTGTTTCTTACTATTCACCTTGTTTGAACTGCTTAGGTAAGATGATTTTGTAACTTTTATGTCATCTATTGTCATCACGATAATAAAATGGTAAGTGTTAACAATTTATTTTATTCTCTTATTTGCAGTTTGCCACACTGATATATTTGTAACAAAATTGAGGTTTGGTCCAACGCCTTTCAAATTCGCAACCAACCCAACCGCTGAGCTTTTTGTGTTGCCTGTTATTGCAGGAAAGGGAGAATTACAGGTGGTAATGCACTTTTGGAGTCGTGTATACTTTTCATCATATTTCCCAACTCTTTCTAATTCTTCTATGTCATCGCATTTTCTGTTGTAAAATTCTTTCTTTGCTAAATCTGTTTCTCTTCGCAACTCGTTTGATTTCCTGGTACACCTTTCTGCTCTCTTCTGTATCAGGCTGTTTCCACGCCTTCCTTTCCCTCACTTTCTGCAACATCTGTTTTGTAACCCATAGTTGTTTAAAAACCGTTTTCAGTTCACGGTAACCTACTACATCTTCTGCAGTCTGCTGTATACAAGGTTTAATATATTCCCCTCATGTGTTGCTACCTGTACCTATTCTTCCCACATTTGAATATTTTTCTTCGAAGTTCTCAATGAAAAGGTTTCCTACTTTTTCTTTTTTCAATTTTTCAATATTCAACATCTTGTTGCCTACTTTTCTTCTGCCTACATTTTTCAGGTAGATATCCACTTCGGCCAGCACAAGGTTGCGATAAGGGAAAATGTCAGCCCCAGGAAGGTCTTCCCGTTCCTCAAGTTATTGTGAAACCTGTCTTGAATCATAACATAGTCTATCTGATATCTTCCGCCGTATGTTAGCGATTTCCATGTTTATCTTTTTCTCTTGTGCTGATTGAACCATGTGATCTTAATTATTAGTGAATTCTATCTCCAGAAATTGAACAGTCCATCTCTCCTATTTCTTCCGTCTAAACCATGTTTGCCTACGACATTACCTTCCTGCCTTTTCCCCCACAACTGCATTGAAATCTCCCATTACAATTACACATGCACTTCTCTTCTCCCTGTCTATAATTTCTTCTATTTTCTCATAATTTTCCTCTACTTAATCAACTGTATGCGAAGTCGTCGGTGCACATGTCCGTATCACTACTAGATCTTTCCTTTTTCCTGTAAGTCTTAACATCATAATACCATCAACACATTCTACTTTCACCACTTTCTCTTTTAAGCGCGTACTAAGAATTATTACCGCCCTTTTTATTACTTGAGTAATGCATTGTTCAACACCTCATTAATTTTCCATTTGACTTTACGAACTCCTACCAAATCTAGATTATTTTGTTTTATTTACTCTTTTAGATTTTCTTATTTCCCTTCCTGTTACATGGTACGAGCGTTCCAAAACCTTATCCGAAACCTTTTGCTCTTGCTTTTCTTTCTTTACCCAACTTGTCGTCCAGTAATCCTTCCCAAGCCATCTTACACTCGCAAATCCGAATGGAGGGATATTTTACCTCCGAAACTATTTTTCGGATCTACCAATAGATAGATAGAGATTAAAATTCTAAAACTGATTCTTTCAAAGTAGTTTGCGTTGCTTGATCACTTTAGACCGCAATGATTTTCTTTTAATATATGTTTTTTTACTCGGAATACTTGACAATGCACACACACACACACACACACACACACACATATATATATATATATATATATATATATATATATATATATATATATATATATATATATATATAAAGGTTAGCGCTTAAACGTATAAAGTTTGTTAGCTTTATGATTGATAGAAGATTTTGGTAGTGTTGACAGCTTTTACATGATTTCCGTAAATTCATTTCCTGTTTTCTTTCTATGCATGTGTTTTAAATGATTTGTTTTTTTAAAGATATATTGCATTAATACTGTTAAATGTTTTTTATAATAATAAAAAATACTTGAGAAAATTAAAATGAAATTTGTTATTGGCTTTACTGTATTTAGTTTCTTATTTCGTTTTTTGAAAATTGTTGTTTCTCTTGTGATCTCTTGTATTTAATTCTGATTTTATTTCAGGTAAGTGTGTTTTTTTGCCAACGTATTCAAGATTTGATTTTGCATCTGAGTATCTGATACCTTTTTTTCATGATTTCGCCGTAAGTTGGAAATTATTTAGTTCAAAGATGGTAAGTAGGAATATTTTATTTGCATCTCTCATGATACATGTTTGTTTCAATTCGTTCTTATTTATTTTATGTCTATTAACCTATCCTGCTATTGTACACACGGTATCGTGCATTTAATTAATAATACATACGTTATACATTATTATACATTGTATACTATAATACAATATACAATACTACATTGAATGATACCACCTAGGTATAATACAATATATATTATACAATATTCCTGTAGAAATATATTAGAAATAGTAGACCATAAAAACGCCGAACACGCATTGCAGACTTTGACCGTTTCTGATTTTGAAGACGTTGGCGTATACACTATAAATGATTACTCGGTACCTTATATATAATTGTCATTAACAAATAATATATAATAACTTCCTTTAAGTAATTAGTAAAATGTGTTGTGAGTCTTATTGAAATGTTTGGGTTGTGAGCGAAGCGAGCAAGAAAATTTTTACCAAATCTACCCGGGTTCGATTCCCAGCGGGAGCTCATGTGGTTCGGATTCAACGTTAATCTGTAGGTCCCATCTCAAATAGCCTCGCCGCTGAAAGGGACGTTAAAATCAACTCAATCAACAACAATATTTCATTGTAAACCGACAACAATATTGATTCAATAGGGCACCAATATCTTTTCGGAGCGACGCATCGTTACTCATTTCCAACAAACGGGCCGCGGTTGGTAAGTGGTAGAGCGTTCACCTCTGGTGCTTGGGGTCCCGGGTTCAAACCCTGCTTCCGCCAAGTGAACTTTGTGGTGAACAAACACAGTGTGCGTGGGTTTCCTCGGGATTCTCCCGTTTCCTCCCACTTTTCATCCACGATTTCATTCATTTCTAATCATCACAGTCTCCTTTAACCTATACGGCATAACCGTAGGACGTAAAACTCAAAATTTCATTTCATTTCTTCATTTCCAACACATTTCATTTCATTTCATTTTCTTTTCTTGCTCATTCAGCACTCTTTTGCCATCAGCGCTCGGGGCAACCTCCCCGCTCTCCCTCCTAGCTACAGTTCTGCTAGCAATCACAGAAATTTTGCTTTAAGGTAGAAATGGGATTATTATTATTATTATTATTATTATTATTATTATTATTATTATTATTATTATTATTATTATTATTATTATTATTATTAGAATTTTATGCGGGCCAGCAGCGGATTATATGAAATTTAGAATATGGTTTATATGAATTAATTAACTAATATGTTTCTAATCTACAAAATGATGTTTCTAAGAGCGTAAAGAAAGTAAATTGTGTGTTGCTTTTAAACAGTAATCGTTTAAGAACATCGAATGTTCATCATCACAGAAGCAGAACCTCTAGTGAAACATATTCTACTTAAAAGTTACTCATTTTGGAATGATTATACTTCATCCCCTCATAAAATACAGTATATTCTTTACGTACTATTACGCTTATTGGGTGCCAGCTACATGTACACTATATATAATGGCGTATTAAAAAAATAGTGTCAATAGTGCTTGTATATTCCCAGCTGTTATCGAAATCTTATAAATTTCCTGAATTCTTATATCATAATTGTGAACCGTAATTATATATATCTGCAAATTTAATTTAGTTTAATATATAATGGAATAATGAATAACCCATAGTTTTTATATAAAATAATATGGTTAAAGCCAAATGTCAGTAAAGAAATATGTGAAATTTTTACATTCTGTACATCTATAGAGACATTCGGTGTTCATTGAAATCCAAACGAAGATGTGTTCGTTCAATTAGGTGCTTATTTCTAATGCAAAGTATCTCTATATAAACATAATACTATAACCAAGTACCTATGTGTATTCTCTGTAAATAACTAAATAAACGCTGTATCTACATTACAAACCGTGTATTTCATATTCTACAAAATATGTCTCCACATATTTTAATGCAATCCGCTATTGCCACCGCTTTCACCGCAAACAATTATAATATTGTATGTGGTAATTCATAAACAAAATAAAAATTGGTGTCCTAAATTCTCCCTTGTAACTATACATCAGTTATAAATAAGTAAAAATTGCTCTGTCTACAAAAAATTGCATATACATTCTCATATATAATCACGGGTATCACGGGTATAAGGTGCATTAACATCAATATTGTGTATCTTTTCAGATACTAATGCAAGTTTTCCTACGTTCGTACATTTCAGAGTTTCCACAACTAAGGCATATCTGAGATTTCTTCTCTTTGATGCATAAAATAAAAATAATTCAATCTATATCAGTATTAAACTAAAATATGTACACCTATATCCTCATAAAATTGAAAATCTACTCAGTATATAATACAAGTCTGACATTTGCGTGGTATCAACTCGTTCTCATAAAATTTTATGTTGTTGTCACAAACGCAGCAACTGTTTAATTCTTCAACCCATCTGTATCAATACTTGCCAACATAATACAATACATATATTCCAAATACTTGTACTATACCCATATATACATAAATTGCCTATTCAAAACACTTCAACAAGTTCTAATTGTACAATTATTTTCGTGTAAGCGCGTTGGATAATGAAAAATCAGAAGTTTTAATAATTTCCAATTCCTACATATATATACTCTGCAAAGTCCTATGGTAATCAGTGTGTTCCGTATATATATATATATATATATATATATATATATATATATATATATATATATATATATATATATATATATATATATGTATATATATATATATATATATATATATATATAGAGAGAGAGAGAGAGAGAGAGAGAGAGACTTTGAAAGAAAGTATGGGTGCCATTTTATATCAAAATCACCACCAAATTTGTTTTCGTATTAACGTAAATAGCTAACCTCGATTCGAAATCCTCTTTACTACTGAAAAACTTTTTAGTTCCTGCAATAACATTTCTATCAAATAAAAAGAAGCTAAATGTATCAACAACTTAATATAGCACGCCTATGGACGCAGGAGGCTCATTGCCACGTTTACAAAAGCTCTCCATTGATTTCTGTCCTTAGAAAACTGAACCCAGTTTCTACTTTATATTTCAATCTCTGCGAGAACCATTTTAATATTGTCCTCCCATCTGCGCCTCGGTCTTCCTAACGGTCATTTCCTATTTGGATTTCCAGTTACAACTTTGAAAGCGTTTCTAATTTCTTCCATTCTGGCTACATAACCTGACCATTTGAGCCTCCTAGACTTGATGACCCTGACAATGTTTGGTAAACAGTATAAAATGATGCAGTTCCTTATGAAGTTTCCGCCTTTCCCCATTCCCGTTCTTTTTGGAGTTCGAATATTGGTTTGAGAATCTTGTTTTCAAATACTTTCAGTCTGCGATTTTCCCTCAGAATCAGTGACTATGTTTTGCAACCCTACAGCACAACAGGCACGATTATCGTTTTATATTTTGAGCTACAAATTCCTCAACAGAATTAGCGACAACAAAAGATTTTTAACTGAATAATAGCACGAAATCCCTACTTTCAGTTGACATCAAAGTTTTTAGTGATTATGGTTTTGGTCTGTTAATAATAATCCTAGATATTTGAAAGTATTTACTTTGTCGAAAGAAAATATTATTTGGTATTTTAACGCATCCATAAAATTCAGTATTACGATCCCGACAAACTTCCATTTATTTAGTTTTCTCTGCGTTTACAAGCCTATATCCCTGCAAGCGTTAATTAAGATTTCTGCATTTCTTTCTATTATTCTATCATTACCTATTAAATGTACATCATCAGCATATGCCATAACCTGGCAAATACAATTCAGCTCTACGATCTGATTGCTGTCTTTGATTCTCCTTATAGTGTTCTCCAGAACAAAGTTAAATAATAATGACGACAACGCATCTCCTTGTTTCAGGTCATTCTCAACGTGAAAGCTCGTGAACAAGAATTTCTCTACTCGAACCTTACTTTGGGATTCATTTAAACATATCTTAATTAATCTACCTTTTTCGGTATTGCAAATTCTGTAAGCATGTTGTACAATGTTTCCCTCCTACCAGACAAAGTCTAAAGTCAATAATTGATGTGCCAGGATGTTGTATTCTCTCATTTCTTTTCAAGTATTAGTCGAATGGTAAATATCTGGTCGATAGTTGATCGATTTTACCTAATCTGATAATCTCTGATAATACTGGAGTTCTGATAATCTCCAATAATTTCATCTGCGTATGGAGTCAATCTTGCTAATACAATGTTCAAGAGGATTTATTGGATGTTGACACAAGAGAAATGCCTCGATAATTGTTAAATCTGTTTTGTTGCTTTTCTTCTGAACTGGAACAATGATTGATTCTATTCACTCTTGTGGTAATTCCTCCTTGTTCCAGATAAGGAGAATGAGTTTGTGTATCTTGCTCTACAATTTTTCTCCTCCAGCTAAAATTAAGTCAACTAGAATTTCGTCTACATCCGGAGATGTGTGTTTAAATTTTTAAATGGCGATTTCTATTTCTGTCTGGTTAGGTTCTGGAATATACGGTTATGCTGCATGCATTTCACTTTCTCCACGCGCATTTGTTTTTGGCTATGTGTTAAGCAAATCGTCAAAGAAATCTTTCCATCTATTTAAGATGCTATCTGTATCAGTGAGAGCTGTTCCTTTAGGTTTCTTTAATATATAAGCACGAAGTTGATAGCCTTTCTTAAGTTCGTTGATACATTTATACATGTCCCGGATGTTTTTGTTTTTACTATTATCTTCAAGTTAATTAATTTTAACTTTCAAAAGTCGCGTTTATTTGTTATAAAAGTTTTAGCAGTTTTCTACCAGATAACAATGAAATTTTATGTAGTTATTTTGTTCGGATTTTGTGGACAACGCAGTTTCTTCTGTTTTCTCTTCTCTGCTACTTTAGTACATTTCTGGTTGAATCATGGTTTGTTCCTACTTGTTTCTGCGTGCTCCAATATTTCTTTTGCTGAAATTTTAACGTTATCTCTAATTTCAACCAAGTATATTGAACACTTGTGCACTCCGAACCTTCTAAAACCGAGAATCTATTCGACACTTCAATCTGGCTCCCCTCTCACCTGACTCTCCTCTATCTAAAAAAAAAATAAAATAAAAATAAAATAAACCGCTCCGTTTTCAGATATTGAATATTTCCTTTATTCCACGATAGTCTCTTTCTTACTATCACAATCAACTCCTTTGAATCATCGAACATCAGTTGTGCTAGACTGTTCTTTTCTGTCTACTAAAACATGATCAGTTTGAATATGTGTTTTTCCATCTGATGAAGTCCAACTATATTTATGAATGTCGCGATGTTTGAATTTTGTAATCTTCACGATAAGGTTTCTGGATATGGCACAGTTCACGAGTCTAACGCCGTTGTCACAACCTTCCTTATGCAAACATTTATTCCCTATAATCGGTTTGAAAATACCCTCTGGTCCTACCTTCGCATTGAAACCGCCTAACAGAATTTTCATATGGTATTGCAGAAGATGATCAAATACCCGTTCTATTCTTTCGTAAAAACTGTATTTTTTAAAATCGCCATCCTTATTTTCTGTTGGGGCATGTGCATTTAAAACAATAATATTATACCACCGACCCTTAAGAGAAGTAAAAGAAAATCTATCATTAGCAAATTCACCCTATGTAATTGCTGGTATTACTTATTCGTTTGTGAACGGAAAGCCCTGTTTCTAGTTGGTAATTTTTAATTTGTTCCCCGTAAAAGAACGTAAAACTTCCCGACTTGACTTCTCCATTTCCTTCTCATCTAACTTCCTGATATCCCACTAGGTCCAACCTATATTTCTAAACTCATATTTTACAAATTTTAACGCGCCTGTCTTATAGAGACTTCTTATATTTCATGTTCCAAATCTCATGTCGATTTTACTTTGCAAAGTTCATGCCAAGTTATAAGGTCTGATCCGAGGATTCTGCGAACTTATCTGAACAATCCTTTTTTTTTTTTTTTTTTTTTTTTTTTACAGGATGAGGTTGTTAGCCTCACGCCAAATTCTCAAGCTGGATTTATCATCCCTTGTCTGTCCGCGACTGCTTACTCAGTATATTCGCAGCTAACCTCTATATCCCAGAGGCCTTCTCCTCGATCCCAACCTGAGGACACGCCGTGCCGTGGTGACAGGAAGACCACATTTTACGGAAATTAATACAGCTATATTTCAGAAATACAACAGGTACTGATTATCCGAACAATGCTTTAAAACATACAGGAACAATCAATCAATATGCTCGGATATATTAGGGTGACCAAATCGTCAACTAGGAAAAACGGGACAACTTTTTACTTTTGGATAGGTTGGTCCCCTAAATATATATTTTTGCTTCTCCGTTCTCTCTCTCTCTCTCTCTCTCTCTCTCTCTCTGTATCTCTCACAAAAAAAGGTCAAATTTACACTTTCTTGTTTTAAAACCTATTGAAAATGTTCTGAATTAATTAAATGACAAGTAACCATCAGCAACTAACAAAACAGTTTGTTTTTCATAAGACTTTCAGCCCCTTGCACTGTCGCCTACGGAGTGGGGATCTTGGAGGGAGAGGCCTAGGAGGGAAAACAGTGCAGCCACCACATCCAATATCGCAAACGTCGTAATGACGTTGCTCAGTAATTAGACATATTCCAATATTCCAATATAATATCATAGCTTAGAAAATAATAATATAAATTAGGAAATTTCAGATTGGAAAGCTTTTTTGTGCCCAATGTACGTAAATACGGGACATTTTGGCGTCCCGGGAAAGTTTTTTGGGACACCGGGAATGGTAGTGAAAAAACGGGACAATCACGTTTTTACGGGACGATTGGTCACCCTAGGATATATGGATGCATATTAAGACTGTGAAAGCTTCGATGCCGTAAAAAACGTAAATTAGAGAGTCAGTGTAGTATTACATAAATGCATCGTACGTTTGACTATCCGAACTATTCTTGATGTATCACATTGTTTCGTTTTATAGCTATATAACTTTATAATATTTTTGTAAGTGATTATACTCTTTACCTGTTCTCTGCCAATAGTAACTGTATAAATTTATGATTCAAAACTGAAATACAGAAGAATAACATAAAAAAAAATAATATGATATTTCGCAGGGCATCTTATGTAAAGGGCGCCTTGTATTCTTCACAGGTTCTGTACTACCAGTCAGTATTTGAATTTATTAAACAAAGCTAGTATAAGGATAACTAAAACCACTTATCTATAATGTGATGTTCGTAGGGCGCCTTACGTAAAGGGCGCACTGTACCTTTCAGGGTTCTTCGCCAACAGTAACTGTGTGTATTTATTGTACAGAACTGTGCTGTACAGAAGAGTAAATAAAATAGTTCATCTTTGATGTGGTCTCGGAAGGGCGCCTAATGTAAAGGGCGCAGTGCACCTTTCACGGGTTCTTTACCAATAAAACTGTAAGAATTTATTACTAAATCTTGTACCTTTATTTATTTATACTGTGATATTTCGGAGGGCGCACCGGGACACGTCCCGGTGTCCCGGTGGGCCAGCACGGGCCTGAATATAGCATTCCAGCACAAAAGTAAAATTCATCCAAATTTTCAATAACTAGTCAATAACATCAAAATATATAGTTAAGATAAGGGAACTGGAGGTGAGATAAGGGAACTGGATTGTTTCGCAGTGACCGAATCGTTTCTGAATGAATCAGTGAACGACAGTGAAATTAGCTTTTTCTAATAATTTCACCATTTATCGTAAAGACCGCATAACTCGCGGAGGTGGAGTGATGATTTGTGTAAATAATAAGTGGAAGAGCAAGAGAAGACTGGATCTCGAACGGGATTGTGAACTTATTTGGGTGGAAGTATTTATTCCAAAGCGTCTTTCCGTGTTTATTGGGTGCTTCTATAGGCCGCACAAGAACACCCCCCAGCATATCTTAGAAGCTTGCCATGACTCACTGTTACATGCGTTGTCACACGGTGACGTCATCCTATTGGGTGATTTCAACCTTTCCATCACGTGGCAGGACAGCAAGCATGGCTTCGCTAAAGATGGAAACGACAGTTATTTCATGGACAATTTTATTCATGGACTTGGTCTAGGTCAACATAATATGCATAATACCCGCAATAATAGCAATCTTGACTATATTCTCTCTAACTTAGAACCTTAGAACCTCGTTGTGTTGTCCCATGCAGAAATCTTTTTCCCTCGGATCACGATTCTTTGGATGTTTCTTTCGATTTCCTCCCCTCCACTACTACAAACCAGCCCCTCAAAAGTAGGTCACAACTTCTTTGGAAGAAAGCCCCCTGGGGTGACATCTGCCGGGCGATTGAACTGTTTCCTTGGTGTTTGTTAGAGGTAGGAACTGTTGACGACGCTGTGGACTTATTTACATCTGTTGTTCACTCAGCCATAAAGGACTTTGTGCCGGTGAAAGCATCAAAATCGAACAGGTTTCCGGTCTGGTACGACAATGAACTTCGTGAACTTCTTAAAAACAAAAAGCTTGCCTGGACTCTATGGAAATCACATCCGAGTGACTACACATACAAAAACTTTGCTAGAATTAGAAGTCTTGCCAAGAAGGTACAGCGGCGTAAATATTTTGAATACATGGACTCAATTGGTGATTTTACTGTTAGTAACCCTAAAGTCTTTTGGTCTGTAATTAAGTCTAGAACAAAATCTCCGGGCATACCGGCAACAGTTCAAGATGAAAATACTGTAGCGAGAGATGATCAAAGACCAGACCTCTTCAATAACTACTTCTGCAAAACATTTACTTCCCTTCCCTCTACAACCCATCTCCCCCCTCTCCACCCCATCTGTTCGGACACCTTATCCATTCTCTCTACCACCCCGGGCGAAGTTCTGGCTCTCTTGCTATCGTTATCTCCACATAGATCACTTGGACCCGATAAAATTAGTCCTCTCTTTCTCAACAAAACTGCTTCAGTTATTGCGGTTCCTCTATCTATCTTATTCAATAGATGCTTCAAAGAAGGGTATTATCCCACCAGTTGGAAACTAGCTCACGTGACCCCAATATACAAATCAGGACTTAAAGATCATGTATCCTCCTATAGGCCAATATCTCTTCTTTCTGTAATATCAATTATCTGCGAAAAAATAATCAAGGACAGGCTACTTAAATTCACCTCACCTTACATCCATAGTTCTCAGCACGGCTTTCTACCGAAAAGCTCAAGTCTCTCAAACTTAAGTACTCTTCTTTCCTGTGCAGTCAAATGTATGAATAACAATACTCAATTAGATGTTATCTACTTTGATCTCTCGAAGGCCTTTGATTCTGTCAGTCACATTCATCTTCTTCATAAACTCTCCAATAGATTTAATGTACATGGCAAATTTCTCTCTCTTATCACAAGCTACTTGAAGGACCGTAAACAGAGAGTTGTTCTTTCAGGGGCGAATTCCAACTCCCAACCCGTGATCTCAGGGGTGCCTCAGGGGAGTGTACTTGGGCCTCTGCTGTTTGTCCTGTATATGGATGATCTCTACACGCACTTATCAGCTCAACCTAGTGGCCTTCTGCTTTTTGCTGACGATTGTAAGTTATACAGAGAAATATCGTGTCTCCATGACACAATTGCTCTACAGGAAGACATAAATTACCTTACAGGCTGGTGTGAAATGTGGCACTTGAAACTCTACAGTAAGAAATGTGACAGTATTACTATCACTTTGAAAAAGTCTCCTGTCCCCTCCACATACCATATCAACAATTCCCCTATCACACATTCTGCTAGTCATAACGACCTTGGTGTCATCTTTGATTCAAAACTCACCTTCTCTGACCACATCTCCTCAATACTAAAGAATTCAATGTGCATGTTGGGACTTCTTTATCGATTCACCGAACTACGCACTGTTTCTTCATTAGCAACTTTTTATAAGACTTTAATAGCGCCCAAGATCGAATACTGCTCTCCCATATGGGCCATGGCAGCACCTACACATCTCTCCAGACTTGATTCTGTTCTCAATTTCTTCATCGCTATAGTCCGTTTTCGTGTGCCTGCACTTCGAATATTATCTAAGAAGGAGCTCTTGCGACATCTTAATATTCAGACTCCTGAAGTACGCAGAATTATCTCTGACCTGAAATATCTACATAAAATAGTTAATGGAAGCTTAAGATCGGAAATATTACTTCAGGAACTATCCTTACGTGTCCCTTCCCGCATCACCCGGAATACCCACCTATTCCATCTTGCCCGTCCTAGGTTGGCTGTTATACAGAGGTCTCTTTTTTATAGAATACCAAACTGTTATAATCAAGTAACAACTGATGTGGACATTTTTTCGAGCTACCCAGTGTTTGAAAGAGCAATTTAACGAACTTTGACGGAATAGTTTTACTTTTACACTCTTCTTTTCTATGTTGTTGTTATTGTTGTCTTGTTTTTTTTTCTTTCTTTTGTTAGCATGTCCCTGTGTAAAATGGCAAAGTTATGCTGTATCTGGGAATTTGTTCAATAAATAAATAAATAAATAAATGTACAATGTGAAAAACGATTCGTTCGTCAATATTGTATCTTCATAAGTTATATTTATAAATAAGTCCCTGAACTATAAAATACTATATTCCAATAATCCAAACCTATTCGAAAGCGTTTTAACGTAATGCTGCCGACATCCCCTCCGCTGAATGTAAAACAGTAACACCGGTAAATACAAGCCTTTGCCTATATCTTATTCCTCCAAAATTGTTGTTTGATGCTTTCAATAGTACACCTAACGTCAATTATGGGTTTCTCTTAAAAATATATCGGTCATCATACTCATTACTATAATATTTCTTCCTAAAATAATAAAATTTTTACAAAATATTTTGCATCCCATCTTCCCTATGCATCATGGTGGTCTCATTCCGTAAGCATTTTCGTTATCTCCTAAGTTCATTCTGAAATAGTTTAAGACCCTATCTGTAATGTTATGCATCAACCCAATTATATTTTGCCTTGTACTTTTACAGAAGAAAATAGTAAATGTTTTACATACATAGAAGAAAATAGTAAATGTTTTTACATACATAAAACATATTGTACACATTTCAATGATTGTAAATACGCCAATTATCTGGCAAATGTATTTGCTGTTGCTTCAAAATTAAAACAGTTCCACAAGTAAAGAAATCGGTCAGCATATAAAACTTCCCAACACTTATCAAATATTATAAGTATTATATTCTTATAACTCAAGACATGGTAAATAGAAATCAACATATTTATCTCTGGCACTTCCTAATCCCATAGTAGCAGTTTCATATATATATTCTGCTTCTCAATCATAACAAATACAATATACTTAAATATTTTGCTTCACACCATAATCCAATTAAAAATATTTTCAATCTAGTATTTATCTAGTTCTTTGCAAAGGAATTCGTACTACCAAACTTCTTTCTATTGTCAATTAGCATAAGGACAAGTTTGAACATGTGCTCAATCTGTGCGACATATATATTCGTCAACGCAAACCCATACTAACATATCCTCCAGCAACATACAAAGTTGTAATACCTCACCAAATCAGATATATGCCGTTCCGCATATTCAAATACGCTAACGCAAACCAATAATAAACTTTACCCCTGTATAATCTTAAATACATCTATACAAATAAAATACAAGATTGTTCTATTTTATAACGTTTCAATATTTTTCTACACATCATATTATGAAATAAAAACCCTGAATAAATAATAAACTACGATATAAAATGCGTACATAGGCAGTTACATAGGTCTAATTTAATAACCTCGTTGTGGACGGATATAGTATGTTTAAATGGTAGTTAAATTCAATAAGCAATAGTACTTCTCTATTTTAGTCTCTTCTTTCCCTGTACATAAAAATAAAATGTCATTCACCTTAAGTCTCTCATTCTATATCTGTGTCGCATATGCCATACATGTTAAACAATGTTGCAGATATTGCCAATAGATGGCAGCACAGTTGTGTATACCATAGTACTGTGGGGACTCTCTTTCTTTATCAAAATGTATCGCTATCTATTATTATTGTTTCAATTTTATAAGAATTAAGCACGGGTCAAAACAAAATTTAATATAAAACTAAACTCATAATATAATAAGGTATTAAACTATACAGCTTCGCGCAGCCAAATTCTTTACAATCTTAATTAACATCAATGTATACGGGGCGCTATCGTTACTCTGTACTCTCTACTGCTACACTCTACCTCCTGACGCCTTAGACCAGGAACTCCTCATAGACCAGTGATGCCAATTGAAGGGAAATTTCCCTTGGCTCAGGGAAATTTTGAGTAAATTTTGGAGAAAAGGGAAAAAGGGAAATTGCTTGTAATATCTCAATATTGCAGGGAAATTTGAACCTCTCTTCAATCATTTATAGATTGAATGTATTTACGTATCTGATTAATCTTATTAAAATTCAGTATAAATTCAACACCCTATGTGTTCCAAACATAATCCGTTGCACATATTTCACATAAATTCTCACAAGTTATCTTGCTTTGCATTCGTTAATATTTATTAACATTACACATCGATCAACATATTCAGTTAAATTCGAAACATTACAACAATGCTTATTTAAAATCTTTTATCAAAATTAATCCTCCCATTGTTGAATTAAATGCAGTGCAATAAGATGAAATATTTCTCAATTAAATTATCACTCCAACTATTATAACAGTTTGGGTTTCCCAATCAGAAGATGTTTTTCCCAACCAGAAAATTGATTGTGAAGAGGATTAATCGATGTAAGAGAAGAAATTCTTCGTGTCGCGAATGTAAATATTTATATATGGGCGAATACTGGGTCATTTGTGTGTATGCGTTTGTGTAAGTTTACAAATTTTCTGGTGACTGTGCGCACAGAATTATAACTTCTTAAGAATTCCGCATCTCTAAACTTTGATTTAGTTTGTATTGTGCTTACGAACATTCCTCGTGTACAGCCAAAGACAGTAGCAGCTAGAGTTTTCTTTGTAACTGTTCGTATTCGTTTCAGTAAATATGGGAGTGCTGTTCTTAAGTAAGTACATACCAAATATATACTTAATATTTTCTTTGTACCTTAGGTTACATTAATATTAAAATCTATCATGATATCTAGGATAAAAATTAAATTTACATAATATTTATTTTATATTTTTTATGATTTATTTAGGTTGTCCGTCCTGACAGAGGTATTTAGAGGGTTTTTCCTCAGTGACACCGGGCAAATGCAAAGATTGCACCTTTAACATAGGTCCTGGCCTACACCTTTCCATATCCTTTCCCCTCCTCTATCGCGACGCCTTAGACCTAAACAACAAATCAAGTTCAAATTCTGCGTAAGCTCAAAGGAAGGCTGTCAGGTATCTGCTTATATGTGGTTATAAGATTGGGGTGGAAGCGAAAACGATTAAAAATACGTTTACTAAATACAGTATTTGAACGGTTTGGATGAAGGGAAATTTTGTCCGGAAAAGGGAAATTCTGAAGGTTGTGAAGGGAAAACGGCTCTGAAGGAATTGGCATCACTGTCATAGACTATCAAGTTCATGACCATCTTCCACTCATATTTCCATCATTTGCACGCTGAATCCATCTGCTAGTAACAGAATTCCTATTGTCTACTTTGAAGCCTAGAGCAGCCCCTAGGCGAGAAGATTATTTCATTTGTTGGACTAACACTTTTAGTGTTGTGATGTGATAGCACGCCTCGCCTCATCCTTCATGCTCATCATTCACAATCTATCTATCTATGGTATGCCTTCTCACCAGGTACCCATATTACTTTGATATATCAGTTGCTCCAGTTCAGGTTCGGAAAGCTCCTTAAGTCCTTAGCAATTATTATAATAAAAACTTCTCAGAGACCATCACAAAATCAATTAAATCTCCCATTTACGCAACACTCTTCCCTAAGAGACGGCGTAACCCTCTAAAAGGGTGCTAGTCATTATGACTAGCTATAAACAGACGACTGACTGAAATGCTAGTATTGGGACAAAAAAAAGAAGAAAAAAATTAGTACAAAACATTATTTCCTGGTATCAAGGAGCCTAACCTCTCTTGTGTCAGTTAGTGTACTAGCTAAGACCAAGTGTTGCAATACGCATTTGTGAGCTAAGGTACACATACAGCACTTAGAGGGTGGACGGAAGTTTTCACTTTCGAAGGGCAAACTTGCTTTTTGAACCTTATCATCATCATCATCTTTTCATTCATTTTCATCTTCCTTTGGGCTTCGGCCCCAGGCTATTCCATAGTGATGGCGGACTCTGGGAATGCTAACGGACAATCGGTTCTCGGTCGACATACAGGACTACCAGTTTCTCTTCCGACAAATATAGGCACTTGGCTGCACACACCGGTACTACTAGTCGCACTCGACATTTTTCATGGGGTAGTGAACCTGTAGCGAGTACGTCTAAAGAAAGACATCCATCTACTGCCTCAACCCAATCTGCAAAGGGATTTCGCGGTGGATCTCAATCTTCTAAAGTCCAACCAATGGACATTGGATCGCTACCTTCAGAATCATCCTCTGTAATTCCAGAACCTGTTTACAATTTTCTTCTCACCGATTTTGACACGAAATACACTCATCCTAAGATGATCTTTCTCCAAATCATTAAATACGTTCCTCGCGCTAATGTTGAACAAATAGTCCAAACTAGAAACGGATACATTATAAAATCAAAAGATCCTAATTTCGGAACCTATTTACGTAATAAAGCATCTTACGAAATCTTTGGGAAAAACGCAAAACTAACAAAAAAGTCAGATTCTAGGCCGAAACAACCACCACCTCCTAAGAAATCGCCAATGTTATCTATCGTTATTCGTGGTGTTCTCCCAGAGTTCACGGACGACGAAGTGCGCGAAGAGCTTGTTCAAGAGGGCATCAACATTGACAAATGCATACGCATAAAAAAAATAACGGACCGACATATATGGTTCGCGTTTTATCACAAAATCAACAGGCTATTGATTACCTTCTGGCGCATGGTGCCCCTATTTATAAGAAAATCCATAGAGTTGAGCCTTCTAAAACTCCTGGGCCAGTACCTCTTAGGTGCGAGAGATGTCAATCCTACAACTCTCATTTTACTAACAACTGTCCTAATCAACCGCGATGCGGATATTGTGGCAACCAACATGAAACTAGGTTGTGTCAAAATCAACAACAACCTCCCAAGTGTTCCACTTGCGGAGAGGCGCACCCCACTTACAGCTACCGTTGCAAGGCTAAGCCCTCAGCAGAACCTACTCGCCTAGAGTTTACTGCACCTATTCGAAGTAGCGATAAAACAACACCTCCAGCCCAATCTATCCTACATCCGCTCAGTATCGAAGATTTTCTTGGTTATCTCACCATAGTGCTCCAGAACGTGATGCCATTTCAACGCGATCATATACTTCGCACCTTACTGCCACTGCAAAGTCGTTCTTTAACATCAATATGTATGGTACATATTCAAGACAATATGCTCATTTTCAAATCGCGCCTCTTGAAACTATTGTTTAAATCTATGTCGTTATTGCTTGTAGTCATGAATTTCTTATTTATTAATATACGATCTTTCCAGCAACACAAACTCCTCTTAGAGCATCTTTTACTCGAGGAACAAATTGATATTTTTGCTCTTAATGAAACTTCGCTCAAACCTGATATCACAGCACGCCTAACAGGTTATATCCTTCACCGACATGACTATAGAGAACCTGCTGCCAGAGCTCAAGGTGGAGTTGCAATAGGTTTCTCACCAAAATTGCCATTCAGACAATATCACTTACAGGCTTGTATGAATCATCCAGAACATCTTCTTTTCTCAGTTTACTTTCCCTCCATCGTCATAAACGTTGCTACAATTTATATTCGGCCGAGACATCCAATCCCATTCGATTTTTTCAATTATATTGCCCAAAACTTTCGAAATGTCGTCATTATGGCTGATATCAATATCCATAGTCGAAGCGACCGGGAAAAACAACATTTTATGAACTACGTAACTCAACAGTTACATTTGCATATCCATGACTTACCTAGTCATACCCGGCCAAGTAGTCAAACAACACCTGATGTTGTAATTACATCACTTAATCTAGTCGGTGACTGTACAATACAGGTTCTTGACACAATCGGTAGTGATCACTGCCCAGTAAAACTAACACTCAACAAGGGGCATCTTTGTCACACTACTCCAGTGTTTCGGACTGTTAAACGTTATGATAAAGCTTATTGGAATACATATAGAACAACCATTGAAAAAGACATCAGACCTCTCACAGCACCAACTACCGAACTTGAATTGTATCACACTATTTCACGGCTTACAGATACCTTTACTACAAATGATCAAATATCCATTCCTGAGGAAAAAATCTACCCACACAGACCAAAGTTACCGCCTCAATATCTGGCCATTGTAAAACGTGCAAGGCAGCACATTCGAGAGTATCATCGCACTGGAAACGAGGTACATCTTCATTGTCACAGACAATGGCAAGACAGTTAAAAACTCATTGCATATAAACGGAGGCACTGGATAAGTGCGTGCAATAAGCTGAGAGACGAGGCTTATCCTACCCGCTACTGGAAGAAATTTCATCAATTAACGGGAAAAAACACTGTTACAACATATCCGCTCCATATCAATAATATTCCACTTCTTTCAGATGCAGATAAAGCGAATGCTTTCGCAGACCAACTGCAAACAGTGTTCGCTCCAACCGAGTCTCCATGCCAGAGCGAACGCATTGATATTTCAAGAATACATTCTTTACAACCTTCTACATCATATCAAACAGACATTAATCATCCTCTTACCAGACCAATCACTGCTCTCGAATTACATTCCGCTCTCCGACGGAAACGTAACACAGCACCAGGAATTGATAGTGTCTCGTACAGGATGCTGAAAGAATCTCCACCTATATTTATTTCTTTGCTAGTATCTATTTATAATTTCATACTCAACACTGGTTATTATCCAGTACATTGGAAAGTCTCAAAGGTGTGCATGTTTCATAAACCAAATAAACCTATTCATGATGTTTCTTCCTACAGGCCCATTCAGTTAACTTCTGTCTTCAGTAAATTATTTGAAAAGATTCTCGTCAACAGACTACATGTTTATCTTAAAGAACACGATATGTTACCAATACATCAAGCAGGTTTCAGACCTACCTTTTCTATTAACGACCAAGTGCTACGCCTAACTACTGTCCTTACTAATCAGTACAATAAAGCTCTTCCATCATGTCTAGTCCTTATGGATTTAGAAAAAGCTTTTGATAAGGTATGGCACTATGGCTTGCTGCGCAAACTACAGTCACTCCAACTACCCACTTGTTACATCCGTCTCATTTACTCTTTTCTGAGTAATCGAATAGCGTATGTTTCAATAGGAAGTGCCCTCTCTAGACCTGTTTTTCCTCATACAGGCGTACCTCAGGGCTCCGCACTTAGTCCATTATTATATATCTTATATGCCTCAGATATGCCTAGACCACCGCCTAATGTCTATATTTTCCAATATGCTGACGACACAGCATTTTTATCACTTGGGGAAACTATGCTTCAGATCAGCAGAAGCTTACAATTGACACTCGACAATTTTCTTAACTGTAAATTCGGAGAAAACACAAGCCCTTGTTTTCCTCGCACCTAAACGTAGAACTAAAGTACGCCGAAATCCTACTAATCTTTGTGTATCAGTTGACGGACATTTTCTTCGACCAACCGCCTCTGCGACATATCTTGGTGTGGTATTCGATACCAAACTCACCTGGAAACGTCACTTTAAAAAACTGGCGCAAAAAGCATCAACTCGATTAAATCTTCTACGCCGCCTTACGGGCACGACCTGGGGACTAAGTGCGGATGTCTTACTAAAGACATACAAAGTTTTTCTTCGACCTCTTCTCACATTTGGTCACATTGCCTGGTGTCATGCTTCACCTAAACTCTACGAGAAGTTAGCAATTATGGAACGCCATGTTATTCGCCTGGCATATCGGATTCGACAACCATATCCAAATTACATGACCTACGAACATATAGACTTTTCAACTATTTCCGAGCATCTTGCTACACTCCGGACAAGATACATTCAATCCCGCGTTACAAATGCTCATCCGCTCTATCTTGATACGTTAAGAGTTGATGCCCGTACAGATGCTCCATTTCGATATCAGCACTCACCGCTCAACATCCTCACCACACTTTATGTTCAGACAACAAATTTGGACGCTGCAGAGAGAGCAATATTTGGCATTTACATCGTCAGAGATCATCTACCTCATATTTTCCCATCTTAGCACATGTTCTTCACTCATCACTAACATTGGGCTATCATTACGTCTTACATCAGTCTCGAGTCGCCCCGAGACAGAAGATCTAACCTTCATGTGTCTCAACTAATGTTCCCAATGTGATTGTGACGTCAATGCACTTCATATCATTATCATACTTGTTTAAATATGATATATCCAATTACGTTTATTCTTTAATTATATATATTTGTATATTTGCACCATTAATATGATACCTTGCACTATATTATATATTGTTCTTTTCTCCAGACTAATTTTACGTGTTTTTTCAATTTCTTGTTGTTTTTGCACTGCACTTAGACCACCTATTGTATATGTATTAGCACCACCAACATGTTTTGAAAACCTTTGCCAACGAGAGGGCGTAACCCTCTAATAGCTGGGGTTAGTTTGTTTTAATATGAAACCAAATATGATGGAATAAACAGAATAGATGATTAAAGAAATTTCACAAACCTAATCCCTTACCTAAAAAAAAATGCTAGTACCGTACAGAAGGCGCAACCTTATAACGGTTGTATAGATTGACAAAAAAATGGCAGTTACTCCGTCAACAGCTTGACGTACCATACGTCTTAAGTTGCACTTTGTATCAAGCCTATCCTAGCTGGGAAGTGTTAACGTGTCATCGAGGACGTTGTGTGGCGAGCGCACAATTGAGACTAGCACGCATACGCTCTCACTGGGATTGACAGTACTTTTGAGTGCTGGAGGGTGAAACATCATCGTCACTGATCATCTCACATCATTTGGACATCTGGGTTTGATCGTTGTTATTCTCTTCTCATTCTGCTTACATCTAACACGTTGTACTGGCTTCGGCCATACCACAGTGTTCAAGATCCGTGCGTGTGTCCCCTCTGAACTCGATGGAGTGCAAGGGGGCCAAACCCATTACGGTCCCAATCCTCAAAAGCGATCAGATGACACACTACAGTCACAGAATAAGAAGAAAGAAACTCGATCACGATATCCTTGCAGTCAAGCATCCGATAGTGACATAGATGATCAAAATATGGACATTACTTCAAACCAACCTTCACCAGTTTTCAATTTTCTTCTCACCAATGCTGATACCAAATACTCAAATCCAAAACATATCCTAATCCAACTGATGAAATACTATCCAAGAGCCAATGTATCTGAAATAGTCTTCACTCGCAACGGAATCATCATCAAATCTCCAGACCAAAACTTCGCTACTACAATCCGAAACAAAGCAGGCTTTCATATTGTTGGCGACAAAGCTAACATTCAAGCTCTCTCATCAACTAGAAAAAAAGCATCCACCACCACCTAGACGTCAGCCCATGTTCTCAGTAGTAATAAAAGGCGTTCCACCGGCCTATTCTGAGGAGGAAATCCTTGATGAATTACGACTTGAATGTTATGAAATACATAAATGCATTCGTATCAAGTGTCAGTGAGCCCCACCTATCTTGTTCGAGTTCTCACAGCATCCAAAGAAACAGTAAACGATCTGGTTCAAAATGGTGCCTATATCTATCGCAGAACCATCCCGCACTTCGCCACCACCTCCTATCCGCTGCGAACAGTGCCAAACATATGCCTCACACCTACCGAAAAACTGTCCTAATTCACCCCGCTGTGGCCATTGCAATGAAGACCATACAACCAACAACTGCCCCAACCTTAAAAAAAAAAAAAAAAAAAAAAAACACTATGTAATACCTGCTATCAACAGCATCCAACCTACAGCTATAAATGCCACCAAAAACCTGCTTCACCAACTGACAAACCTGAACTCTCAGTCCCAATCCGCACTACCGATTCCGCTACAACTCCTACAAACTCCTTAAGATAACCTGTCACAGTAGAAGACTTGCTTCGCTTCACGACGCTCATTCTACTAAATATCCATCCCTTCTTACGCCCTCATATTCTTATGCAGGTCGACCAAGTCGCTCAACAATTATTTGGCCTACAACTTTCTGCCACTTATACAGGTCCACATGCTCACTTTTCCATAACAGGGGCCGCGGTGGCTCAGTGGTAGAGCGTTCACCTCTGGTGCTAGGAGGCTCGGGTTCAAACCCTGCTCCCGCCAAGTGAACTTTGTGGTGGACAAACACCGTGTGCGTGGGTTCTCTCGGGGTTCTCCCGTTTCCTTCCACTTTCTTCATTCCACCATTTCATTCATTACTCACCATCACCGTCTCCTTTGGCCTAACCCGCATAACCGTGGGCCGTAAAACTCAAAAATTCCATTTCATTTCCTTTTTCCATAACATCTACTAAAACAGATTCAGAATGGCCATCTCTGTAAATACAAAACCCATCCAACCAACCTTTCTCATGTTACCAATCACCATGGCAGTCACCTTCCTCTTCCTTAACATTCGATCTCTTGTCACTCACAAAACAGTTTTTGAACAATTTCTCCGAGAGAAAAAAGTACAGCCTTTTACCCTTAATGAAACTTATCTCAAAACTACTGATTATATCCGCATTCCTCCGTTTCAATTACGTCATGACTGTCCTAGATTTTATCAACGAGCTAATGGTGGCACAGCAATTGGAACCTATCACACTATTCCTGTGCGTGTTCATACTTTTCCAAACCCACATGATCTCCCAGAATATTCTATAGTCACACTGTATCTTCGCACAAAAATCATTACTCTTTGCACCATACCTTTGGACCAGGCCACCCTATTCCCTACGAATTTTTTCAATACATCGACAATACGTTCAGACATTATATAATCATGGCAGACATCAATATTCATAGTCGTCCACAGACAGAGAAACAACATTTTCAAAACTGTATTTTAATATTCTAGCCGTCGACTACCATCATCTCCCATCGCCATCACGCCCAATAAGCAATACCTCACCCGATATAATTATCAGTACTACTTCTCTTACTATTCACAATCTCAGAGTTCTACCACCTTTCGGCAGCGATCATGCTCCGATACTCCTTGATCTCATTATCACCACACACCCCAAAACACAACCCCCGCCAATTCACTTCTTTGATTACACTCATGCTGACTGGGCTAATTTTCAAACCGACCTCATAACTTCATTACAAAATTACAGGAGCCCACTAGTGAAGAAGAACTCTATAACCTTGTGGACCAATTACAACATCCCTTTACACAGCCACCCAAAACATCCCTCTTCGTACACGTCATCCGCACAAACCTCCAATACCTCCACAATATCAGTCTATCGTTGCTGCTTCTAGACGCTCTTTCCATAAGTTCCAACGTACACGTAATCCAATATCATTAAAACATAATCGTCGCTGGAATCGCATGCTCCACAATTACTTAGATGCCTATAAACAAAAACGTTGTATCTCAGCCTGCAACACTCTATCCACTATCTCGCATCCTACCAAATTCTGGTAAGAATTTCATCACTTAACTGGCAAAAACCGTCATACTTCATACCCTAACATCTCACATAACAACCCTCTTCAAACCGATACTGACAAAGCAAATGCTTTCGCCTCTTTCTTTCAAGACATTTTTACCCCAACCGTACAACCTCTGCATCCAACTCTCACCCGACGTGTGGAACACCTTGCAAACCCACACGCTCCTTAACTTCAACCCAATCTTCACCACCAACTTACCGCTTCTCCTCTTAACGATTTCATAACTCCTGAAGATATCTCTTCCACCATCCGATCAAAACGAAACAGGACCCCCGGCTTTGATCACATTACCTATAAACTCATGAAATCATCTCCTCCCATCCTCTTTTCACTTCTCGCAACCATCTACAACTTCATTCTTCGCACCGGATTTTACCCTACCCAATGGAAAATCTCCAAAACTCTCCTTTTCATCAACCAAACAAACCTCCTACTGCATTCTCATCATAACGACCGATCCAACTAACATCAGTCCTTAGCAAAATCTTTGAACGCATTCTAGTCAGCCGTCTGCATACTCATCTTTCCGACCATAATCTCATCCCTCTACATCAAGCCGGCTTTCGCCCACAAATTAGTAATCCTGACCAGCTTCTACGCCTCACCACTGCTATAACAAATCACTATAATACCTCAAAACCATCTACTCTTTTACTGTTCGATCTGGAGAAGGCTTTTGACGAAGTTTGGCATGCCGGCCTCATCGCAAAACTTCACTCTTTCAATCTTCCTATCTCATACATTCGATGTATACTTTCTTTTCTTTCCAATCCTATGACTTATATTAATATCAACCAATCCCTTTCCTATCCGATCTTTCTTCACTGTGGCGTCCCTAAGGGATCTGTCCTTTCTCCTCTTCTATATATTTTATATGTCGCCGACATGCCCCCTCTCCCACCAAATATCTCAGTATACTAATATGCAGATGATGCCGCTTTTCTTGCACATCTAATACTGTTCAAAACATAAATAGAACACTCCAGCAGGCAATTGACGCCTTTACCTCCTGGTGTTCCAAATGGCGCCTCACCATCAATTCTCTCAAAACACAATTCGCTCTTATTTTTCTCCCACCTCGTTGCCGCTCACGAATCCATCGCAATCCTTCACTTCTGCACATGAATGTAAATGGCACTTTCATCCGCCCATCATCACAAGTTACCTACCTTGGGATCATCTTTGATTCTAAACTCAGTTGGAAACCCCACCTACAAAAGATTCGATCACAGGCAACGAACCGCTTAAACCTCCTCCGACGGCTAGTGGGTACAACCTTGGGCTTACATACCGACACCGTCATTACGACCTATAAAGTGTTCCTCCGACCTGCTCTCACGCATGGCCATATCTGCTGGATCTCTGCCCCTGATGAACTATATAATAGACTCGCCATCTCCGAAAGACATTCTCTCCGACTTGCTAATCGTATCAAACTACCAGCACCGACTGCCGACCTCTATCGCCGAATCAACTTTCCAACGATATTTCCACACTTATAAACACTTCGCACTATATATATTACAAAAGTCATTGCAGAAGGAAATCCGATATTCCTAGACACCTTTCAACAGGACATAATACATGATCGCCACCACGTCACCAAGCCACTTCTCTACAACATCTTCTCACTCTATACCATAGCACTCTAGACGACGATGACCCTCAAAAGGCCGACTTTGCCATCTACCGTCCACCTCATCTTAGTCCATGCATTTATCCATCTCTGCACTAGTGATCCATCAATGTTGCTAGCAGCGGGCTTCATCTGTCTTCATCAGCCCTGTGACGCCCCAGGGCAGAAGATAACCATTCACTCGCCCATACTAACATTACCCTCGTGTTTGTGACGTCCACCTGCACTTCACCTCATCTCATCTCTCAATAAAAAAACAATAAATGAATAATAATACGTCCGTCAAGCTGGCCCGCACAAATTTCATATTCAAACTAAAACAGTACCAAAAATTTGTACCCAATATGTACCAATTTGTACCATTAAAATTAGAATTTGTACCCCCACCAATTTCGAAAAAAATGAATTTTTGATGGCGGGCCAGCTTGACGTCAAGCTGGCCCGCACAATTTGTTTTTGTTTCCAATTCGAACAAAAACGGTACCAAAAATTAGTACCCAATATGTACCAATTTGTACCACTAAAATTAGAAGCTGAACCCCCACCAATTTCGAAAAAATTGAATTTCTGATGGCGGCCCAGCTTGACGTCAAGCTGGTCTGCACAATTTATTTTTCTTTCCAATTCGAACAAAAACGGTACCAAAAATTAGTACCCAATATGTACCAATTTGTACAACTAAAATTAGAAATTGTACCCCCACCAATTTCGAAAAAAATGAATTTTTGATGGCGGGCCAGCTTGACGTCAAGCTGGCCCGCACAATTTGTTTTTGTTTCCAATTCGAACCAAAACGGTACCAAAAATTTGTACCCAATATGTACCAATTTGTACCACTAAAATTAGAATTTGAACACCCACCAATTTCGAAAAAATTGAATTTCTGATGGCGGGCCAGCTTGATGTCAATCTGGTCCGCACAATTTATTTTTCTTTCCAATTCGAACAAAAACGGTACCAAAAATTAGTACCCAATATGTACCAATTTGTACCACTAAAATTAGAATTTTTACTCCCACCAATTTCGAAAAAATTGAATTTTTGATGGCGGGCCAGCTTGACGTCAAGCTGGCCCGCACAATTTATTTTTCTTTCCAATTCGAACAAAAACGGTACCAAAAATTTGTACCCAATATGTATTAATTTTTACCACCAAAATTAGAATTTGTACCCCTACCGATTTCGAAAATATGAATTTTTGATAGCGGGCCAGCTTGACTTCAATCTGCCCTGCTCAACGCATTTTTCTTTCCCATTTGAATGAAAACTGTACCAAAAATTTGTATCCAACATGTACCGATTTGTACCACTAAAATTAGAATTTGTTCCTCCACCCATTTCGAGAAATTTGAATTTATATAATTTTTAAAACTATACCTTATCTTGGGCAAACTAGGAGGTAGTGAAAGTACCAAATAGACAATATTCTAATCCGGAACAGATTCTCAAACCAAGTAAAGCTCTGTACAAGTTACTTAGGTGCAGATGTGGGCACAGATGACTCCCTCGTGTTGGTTATCGGTCTCTATAAGATGACGCGAATATTATAACCGTGCACCAAGTGAAATTCACTCAAACTAAGAAAGATGTCAAGGCTCATAAAGAATTCTGGAGAGCGACAGATAGATGAGTTACCACAACAGATACTGCGAAAAATATTATGTAAGAGGTGCTTAATGGCAGGAATAATCAAAAGCTGTGATGATTACATGGGGAAACAGGAAAAAATAACTACAAGGCATGGATAATTGAAGAAATATTGAAATTAGTGGAAAACGAAGAAGTTGCAAACTAAACAAGGACGTCGAAGTATACAAGCGATACAGAAACCTGATAAACAAGAAAGGCAAGAAAAGAGTGGTTAGCAAATGCAAGGAAATTGATGAAACTATGAAGACTGGAGACATAGAACAAGCTTACAAGAACGTGAAAAATTAAGTTTATCACATAAGAACCACTGCAAATGTAATAAAGGACAAAGACGGAACGGTTCAGGTATAGGAAGAAGATAGAACACATCGATGGAAGGAATGCGTAGAAGTTTACAAAGAAACTGAACCGGGAAGAAACGGTAGTAGACGAAGTACATGACGATTACTTGGGACCATCAATTTTGAAAGTGGAATTTGAAGAAGCAGTGCAAACACTGAAGTCAGATGCAGCAACCGGACCAAATGAAATACCAGCTGAAATTATAAAGAATTTAGGATAAAGAGTGAAAGGAGTTTTGTATAAACTAATAAACAAAATGTACGTAACGGGTAAAGTACCAAAAGATTTTAAGAGTTAAATGTGAAAACAATAGTGTTTGATATTACTTGTGTCAAAAATACTTATAAGAATACTTCGAAGACGTGTGGAAAAAAGAATAGAGGAGAACCTGTCCAAAGACTTATTTGGCGTCAGTTAAAGGAACAGGAGAGGCTAACGACTGATAATCGAACAGTTTCTAAGAGTAAACTTTAGTGGTTGTAACAGCAACGTTCATCGATGTAGAAAAGGCATTTGATAACGCGAAATGGAACACATTGTTTGAAGTTCTGAAGAAGAAAGGAATAGACTAGAGAGATAGACGAGTAGTATATGGACTAGAAAACCAAACAGGTCTTATAGGAAGAAAAAGAGATGAAAATAAAGAAAGTTGTAAGACAAGAATGCGGACATTCACCATGGATATTTCGAATATGATCAAAATAATCGAATATAAAACGAATGACCTACTGTATTCTCAAATACTCTGTCTGCGTTCTTGTAAGCGACCATGTTTCGCAACTATATAGTTCAACAGGCATGGTTATCGTTTTATAAATATTTTAAGCTTCAAGTTTTTCAGCATAATTCATGAAGATCAAAGATTTTGAACTGAATAATAACACGAATTCCCGGCTTTCAGTCAAGATGTATTTTCTTCCTACATATAGTTTTGGTCTGCTAATGTTGATGCTACATTTGTGAAAGGGTGGGGTGCTGACTGCCACGGGTGCTGACTGCCACAGCCAATTATTGGTGCTGATTGCCACGACTGGCGCTGATTGCCAATATCAAGGTGCTGACTGCCACGATGGCGTGCTGACTGCCACGAGCCTGAGAGAAAGTTGCTAGACGTAACATTACCGGACGCTAAGAAGCATGAAAGAAACTAGATGATCCTTAGGATCGTGTTGTTCGGACCAACACCTAACAACGGTAAACAGGTCTCTGTATGTACACTTATGTCCAAAATTATTGTCACATGGTTACAAATATGTTGTTCAAGTAATATAATTTGATAACGAATTCGTCCGGTATTTCTTATAATGTTAGTATGTGTATAATCGACAAGAACAAGTATGTGGTAAATTTCATGTCAAAAGAGCAGTAAATAAGAACAATAAAACGAAAATAAAATTTTCTTGTCCATTTAGTTACATTTTATTTTACTCATTATGATTTTCGTATTTTTAATTCTTTTCCTATGAAATTTATCACAAATATAAATTTCCTGATTATACACATAATATAAGTATTAAAAGTACTCTGCAAAATTATCAAATTATATTCTTACAAGAAGACAGTTATAGATATGCGACAATAATTTTGGACATGAGTGTACTTTCAGTTTTGTCATGGAGCGGTGCATACAAAATTGGTACGATTTATGTATTCTCACTTGAACTCCTTATGTCAGCATGAACTGTGTATAGCTGTGCAAATTGTTTCGAGCAGCTCTTGAAAGTTCCATCAAAAAAGCACTGCTGGCTATACCTCACAAGAGAAGTTCAGGAGAAAGCACTCGCGTGCAGAGAAACTAAGCATGCCATTTCAAGTCCCAATTCATGCTGATTATAACAAGCTAATAAAATTCCTGTACGGTTGAGAACGGTTCGAGGAGGATATACGCATTTATACGCGTTAAGTACAACATAATTAGTAATGAATATTGACATACGAATTGAAAGCTATCGGAAGTAACAGAAAAATAGTGTTTCGCAATAACTAACGGGTTTGTTAGATACAATTAGTCATTACATTGTTCACAATAATCATAGGTTAGAGATGAAAATTGGTCACTGTTGTTCTGTTTTATGAAGAAATGACGCAGGCAAAATACTCCCTTGCACCATGAACATTTTATATGTGTAATTGTGTTCTTCCGTCAAGAGAACAGTTTGCAGAACCAAAGCAAAAAGCAAATTCGACAAGTGATTCAAAAGTTATAGGCCTATAATTTGTTCGTAACCTGCCTTGCAGAACGCAAACTGAAACAATCCTATGTATCGCGGTGATCGGAAGTGATTCGTATGGACACAAACTTTATTTGATTGTTTCGTTGGTACATTATAACGTCCAGATGAAGAAGATTCATACTATGTACAAATCTCCTGCCATAATCTTTGATTGATCGGAATCAAAACACATCAAATGGCTGCACAAATCGTGTGCAATTCTTTGGTATCTTCTCAATCATTAGGTCTTTGCCATCCGTCATGCAACTTGTAATGGATAATTTGTCTGTGAATGGACCCCAGTGATCAAGCAATAGCAAGTTCAAACCATCAGGCTTCGCCATGGGTGAGAATACTTAATGCATTGAAACGTGCATCAACTCATTTTCTCATATAAATTTCGAAGTTGAATATCTCGAACAGTTCTCAACGTACAGGAGTTTTATTACCTGTTATAATCAGCATGAATTGGTCCTTCAAATGACATGCTTATTTCTCTGCAGGCGAGTGCTTCTCCCAAACTTCCCTTGTCAGCTGGCTTCAGACCATCATATCCATTAAATAATACAATAAAATAATTAATATAAACAATGAAATGTGCAAATTGTACATATAACAGAAAATACAATCCATTTATAAACATCCAAGTGTATGTCGTTCCACTTAGTGAGCAACTTTGTAACTTATAGGATGCCACATAGATTTGCTGTGATGATTACTAAATTAATCCCTATTAAATTAATTAATAAACATAAATTTAGTATGATTGATTAATTCCTCCCTTTCCAAATACAGTTTCTCCCAGGTTCGTAGCAGTCAGCACGCCGTCGTGGCAGTCAGCACCTTCATATTTGCAATCAGGTAGTCAGCACCAATAATTGGCTGTGGCAGTCAGCACCCGTGGCAGTCAGCACCTATCCTTTGAAAGTATCCACTTTGTCGAAAATATTTCATATTTTGACATATCCATATGCAGTATTATAATCCCAGCGAATTTCCATGTATTTAGATTCCTCTCTATTTACTTCTAAACCCATGTCCCTACAAGCGTCCAATAAAACCTCATTATTATATTCTCATTTCTTTTCGAGTATTAATCGAATGATAAATTAATTAATAATTAAATTGATCAATTGAACCTAAATCTACAATGATAATGTCCAGCAATTTCATCCGCGTATGGCGTCGGTCTTGCTATGTTTGAGAGAATTTTATAGCATGTTAACAGAAGACAGATGCCTTGATCAGTGGCGTATTTAAGGGGGGAGCTTCCGAGCTTAAGCCCCTCCCGAAATCTTACTTACTATAGTAAAGTAAATGAAATATCTTGCAGAATTTTCACATTTCCAGGCAAAGCCCCCCGAAACAAAATCGAAAATACGCCACTGGCCTTGATAATTATTACAGTCGATCTTGTCGCCTTTCTTGTGAATCGGAACAATGATTGATTCGTGGTGGACGAAATCATATCCGTGGGTTTTCTCGGGATTCTCTCGTTTTTCCTTGTTTCTCATTCCACCATTTCTTCCATCATTCACTTACAATTTCATCCGTCTCCTTTAGCACTTAGCTTGCATAAAAGTAGAACTTTAAGCTAAAGAGTTCATTTCATTTTTTCGATGATTGATTCCTTCTAATCTCGTGGCAATTTCTCCCTTTTTTCAGATGAGGAAAATGAGTTTCTGTAACTCGTTTCACAATTTCCTCCCCCCAGCTAAATTTAACGCGAAAGGAATTTCGTCTACATCCAGAGATTTGTATTGTTTCCATTCTTTAATCAATCTGTTTAGTAGTTTAGACGTGGTAGATGTATTTTCTTCCTTTTTTTCCTGATTGCTTTATATTAGAGCGAATTTATTATTTTTAACTTAGTTATTTTCCCAAGTTAAATGATACTTTCAATGGAACACGCGAAGTTATGCACAGAATACATAATTATTAATAGTACAGACACCAGTCTATGTAAGAAAATTCGGACAAACTAACAGACACTGAGCAGTGTTTATTTCAGAAAGTAATGTTCCGGGGGGAGGCTCAACGGTATTCGGAGGAGCACTTATTATTTTCACATGGTACTGTTCTATTTATTATTATATTATAGACGTATTATTCTGGCCTCCTTCGGAGGCACTCACAGAGCTCCGGGAGGCACTAGCCCCTAAAAAACATGTCTGGAAAACATGTCAGCCCCGAAAAAGATATCAGAGTTCCTTGGGACACTAAGTATCTAGTTAAAATTATTACAACTATTGTAGATACACTTTAGGTTTTAATTACGGTTAAAAGCAGTCGGGTCCCTGACAAAATCCGGCCCTCGAAACCATTTCTTCAGGCCTGTTGATCGGTTATAATTTTCTTTTTCTTTCTTTTTTTTTTTTTTTTTTTTGTAATATATTATACTAAATTGAAATTTTTCCAACTCTCAATTCTGTAGTGTTAAACTACGTCAGTCAACTTCCCTCCTGCAACTTGACCATGATGATAAGACTTAGATAATGGGAGCTGTAAGCGGGGGTGATGGGGAACGCGTCCCCCCAAATTTTTAGGTAAAATACCAAAAAAGATAACGCAGTAATATGAAATTTAGTGAACTCCATGCATCTCCCCCAGAACTGGAAAGATAACAAAGAGTATGCTCAGAGGCCAACATTATCTTCTCTTCACTCCAACTCCTTCCCATTGCACTGGAAAATGCCTTCGACGTTGGTTATCCGACCTGCGACGCCAGTACGATCCATATAACTGGTTCGCTCCCTCTTTTAACTTGCTTATGCTAATTCAGAGACCTTTCTGTGTTTCATTTACTGGGCGGAGCTATGGGGCACGGGAGGTATTGCCCCTCCAACTTTTTGACAAAAAGTAAAAATGCTACTTCTTAGATGGCCATTTACCAAGACCTGTCAAAATTTGCGAGACTGTACTGTAGGTCTTTCCCCCCGCAGCAGACGATTCCTAACTCCGCTTCTACATGTTTCTACGTTTTCATATGTGTATCTACTCAAATTTATAATATATATGTGATAAGTAATAGAATTTTCTTCATTATTACAGTATTGTATACATACATTTTTATTTAAATGGCTTTTAAGTTGACAGAAACAATTCATGATGTGAGTTTTCAAAACAACTCTTTTCGTAAGTAAGTTGGTGTTTTTATTAATTAAGAGAATACGTACCATCTTGAACTACTTCCTCCTTATACTTCATGATTTCCGCTTCGATATAACGCTTCTCAATAGAGGGTGGTTTGCCTCGTTTTCGTTGCATGATAAATTCTTGGTCGATCTATTTTTATTCCTCTAAACAAAAGTAAGAACTGGATACAAGATTAAAAAAAAAAAAAAGGCAAGAGGGAGGAGGATGAAGTACGCACTTGCTAAGTCATGTGATGTATAGAAGCAATCAAAAGCTTTAACCTTATCTCTAAAGTAAATGGAAGACTAAACTAAAGATTACACTATAGACGAATTATATTCGGATTGTGAAATCTCACAATGAACCACAGTTCCATAAAATTATTCCTCAAGACGGATGAGGAATTAAATCCAAGGATGGGAAAATTAAACAAGTAATTGACAAAAAAGAATAAATAATGCTTTGTTTTTAAACTAAATGTATAAACACTGAAGAGAAAAATTCAAATTTGTCAAAATTGGTGGGGGTACAAATTCTAATTATGGTGGTAAAAATTGGTACATATTGGGTACAAATTTTTGGTACCGTTTTGGTTCGAATTGGAAAGAAAAATAAATTGTGCGGGCCAGCTTGACGTCAAGCTGGCCCGCCATCAAAAATTATTTTTTTTCGAAATTGGTGGGAGTACAAATTCTAATTTTAGTGGTACAAATTGGTACATATTGGGTACAAATTTTTGGTACCGTTTTTGTGCGAATTGGAAAGAAAAATAAATTGTGCGGGCCAGCTTGATGTCAAGCTGGCCCGCCATCAAAAATTATTTTTTTTTCGAAATTGGTGGGAGTACAAATTCTAATTTTAGTGGTACAAATTGGTACATATTGGGTACAAATTTTTGGTACCGTTTTTGTGCGAATTGGAAAGAAAAATAAATTGTGCGGGCCAGCTTGACGTCAAGCTGGCCCGCCATCAAAAGTTCATTTTTTTCGAAATTGGTGGGGGTACAAATTCTAATTTTAGTGGTACAAATTGGTACATATTGGGTACAAATTTTTGGTACTGTTTTAGTTTGAATATGAAATTTGTGCGGGCCAGCTTGACGGACGTATAATAATAATAATAATAAGATGCCCACAAATAAGAATGAAATAAAATAAAATAAAATAATGCTCCAAACCCTCAGTCCCCCTATAAATAAAGAAAATTCCCCATACCTATAATCCTCGTCCCGAAGAAAGGGCGTAACCCTTTGACCGGTTTAACCCTAAAAAATGCGAGTGGATCTTCAGGTCGATATCACTATTGATCTTATCAGCTGTGACGTACCATACGTCAGTACGGCTGTTTTCTCTGATCCTATCCTCTTCCCGGCTGAAGAAGCTGATAGCTTGTGTTTTTGTTCTGGCAGACTGATCTAGCTAATACCAGAATAAACCGCCGCAGACTAAAAGCGACTTCAAGCCTACCTGCGAACCTATCCGAACGGGGTTCTTTTTACCTACATTATTACCATACCTGGTTCATTGTAGACACATACATCAGCCGCAGTGGGCGCAATTTTCGGTCTCAAAATTAACATTAACTTTTGAGGGTACAGGCACGAGACGTCGGAATTTGCTGTATAGATTTTTACTCCGATTCGACGTAAAATTTCAAAGTTAGTGGTTTGGATCACACTTTAAACAAAAAGCCTTGTCTCATATTGCCTTGCTACTGATGCAAAACTGTAATCAATCAAACTAAAACTAATTTTATGCGTTTCGAACAAATTTGGGTTGCAGGATAAATTTGGCTTCAATTCAGTTTTTATAAAATATTTTTAGATATGGAGCGTTCAGAGCATAAGAGATCGAAGTCCGTTTTCTGAAAGGTTCAGTTTTGCTCAGCCAACGCAGTATCTTCGTAGCCAAGGGTAGAAAATAAATTAAACAAAAACCATGTAAAAGGGTACGGACCAGAGTTTCATAGGACAACAAGGGCGTCGATGGAATGGGGGAGGAGGGGTTATTTCCTCCTCCTTGTTGATAAATTATCATTATATTGTGTACGCTGCAGCATGGGGATTATTAACAAGTCAAACTCTGAATGCCGTAGTCAACCATGTATAATTACTTTAAATAAATGCAGGGTTTGTCCGAAAGAATACACTGACGCAAAACGTCATATTTTCACACCAACGATTCCGATATGAAAGAAAGAAAAACTACATGGCAAGACACAATCTAGAATTTTATATAATTGCTGCTAGAGAGGGGCGTTCGTTTAAAGGTCATCCGTCCCTTACTCTGAATTTCAGATTTTGGGGGCAGTAATGCAGATTTAGAAACCTTTGCTGAGCAAAGTCGAACATAAAAAGTTTGAAGTCCTTACACCGAATGAATACGGATTTTGAATAGTTATAATCCATTTCCATTGACCGTAAGGAGCTATAGGCCTATATTGCTCTTTTGTATATTTTCTGGCCCAAGGATTCCAAAAGTGACTCTACTTTCGAGCATCGGGCCTCCTTAAAACTCTGAAAATTGGACCTAAGCAACTTTCCAGTTTTAGTCATCTGTATGTTCTCCGTATTTATTTGGTGTAAGTTTGGTCTGTTGAACTTTGCTTATCACAAGATTTCTAAAACTGCCTTACTGGCCCCAAAATCTGAAATCCAGAGTGGAGGTGGGGGCGGTTGTCCTCCTGTCCCACTGACGCCCCTGTCTACCGACTGTCATATGAAACTATCTCACACCCTTTCGCAGGTTTTAGTTACCTTTCTTTTCGATTCTTGACTGCGATGATATTACCTTTTGAAATGGAATTCATTTGTTGAGCAAAACTGAACTTCATTGAGAATGGATTTGGATCCACTGTTCTCTGAATGTCCCGAATATCACCTTTTTTCAATAAATTATTGACTCAAAAAACAACCAATTATATTGGCTTGCAGAAAATATTCTAAAGTTAGCACAACATGAAGTGTGCTTCAAACATTACTTTCCGAAAATTTATAACTTTAAAATAATTTTATTAGCATCAGTGTTCTGAAATAGTAATCAAATTTTTCAACAAAAATCTCACCCACCTCCACGAAACGCAAACTTATCCTATAAAGGCATAACTAGAAAACTTTCAGAAGCGGTAACTACGAAATGACTTGCTTTAGGGCTAAAATAACCCCACAACCGTATTTCTGGTAAAATTCTAGCCTTAAAACTTGTAACATGACTCCCTTTGCATTTGAAATTTCGGATACCAATCAAGTTGTCCACCATGATGCTTGATGGCACCATCTGATGTGTCAGACCACTTCGAAGTTTCATCATTCTGCATCAACCCGCTCTCAATACACAAGGATGGCGACGACTTTTGTTTTGCCATGTACACTCATGTCCAAAATGATTGTCGCATATCTATAACTGTCTTCTTGTAAGAATATAATTTGATAATGATTTTGCAGAATACGTTTAATACTGATACTATGTGTATAATCGGGAAATGTATATTTGTGGTAAATTTCACAGGAAAAGAATTATAAATACGAAAATTAGAATGAGTAAAACAAAATGTAGCTAAGTGGACAAGAAAGTTTTATTTTCATTTTATTGTTCTTATTTACTGCTCTTTTAACATGAAATTTGCCACATACATGTCTTTGCTGATTATACACATACTAACATTATAAGAAATACCCGGCGAATTCGTTATCAAATTATATTCCTACAATAACATATTTATAGACATGCGACAATAATTTTCGACATTGAGTATACATAGATAGTTTATGTGAAATCTCCATAGTAGGTACATTTTAAAATCTATCTAAAAAGCTTATCACAACCAAGAAAGTACTTACGAGAGTTACTAGCAAGACGTATAATAGAAGGGAGTCGTGATATGAAATAAGTTGAGAATTACTAATCTAAATTGAATTATTCTGTACTCAACACGGTGTAGTCTTAACGAGAATAAAATATATGAAAAGCTCGGTTGAAAGAGCAAAAAAAGTCTTAATAAATAAGTTATTACATGATTTTGAAATATGTTTAAAATCATGTTTTAAACTGTTCAAAATGTTTAAAACATGCTTTTTTTCTCGAGTGTGTTTTAAAACATTTTGAACACCTTTTTCATGTTTTAAACACATGTTTTGTTCTTTTTTTAAAAAAAATAACTATTTTTTCCAACTCTAGCGCAAACTAATGAAGATGATTTGAATGACTAAAAGAAACTATACACTAGATTTTGTCAAAATCGAATAATGTTCACGTAGTTTATTCCGGAAGATTATTTTGCATCTAATTATATGTTGTGAATTGCAACATAGGGTGAATGTTCCCCATATTTTCCTCTCATACCCAAACAAGATATTATTTTAAAGATTGATGAAAGGCACAAACCAGGATTCACTACAATTGCATAAATTTTACAATTACTGTGAGAAAGACAGACGTAGACATTGACACTTAAATGCTAGTTGAGTTGAATGATACAAGGTTCCTAAGCTCACTTCAACTTTCTCGGTATAATAGTGATAATGTGCATTATAGAAGAAAGGAAAAGCTTTTCTTTTCTTTTTCTTCTTGTTGAACTGCAAATTTTCAACGCTTTATGCTTTACCAATTTCATTATGTTTAACGAAAATGAGATATTCTTTTAGAAATTTTCGCAGAACACGGTTTCTTTGATTAGGGACCTCTTGTCTCCCTTAGTATCGACTGATTCCAACTTCAAACAGTAGAATTATGGGAAAGGCGTTGAGTTGAGTTGATTTTGAGTTTAACGTCCCGTTCAGCAGCGAGGCTATATGAGACGTGGACCTACTGATTAACGTGGAATCCGAACCACATGAGCTCCCGCCGGGAATCGAACCCGGGTCTCCCGCACCAAATATGGGAAAGGCGCACAGAACATAAATATATAGTACATTTTATCATTTTTTGGGGAGAGGGAAAGTCTCACAGAACATATATGTATATACCACATTCTATCATTGTTTTATTTCGTTTTACCAAAGCTATCATGGGACATACTTTCTAAATCACAGGGAGGGTGTTAAGTTCACTAACTTATCCTGTACTGATTACCAAGGAATGACTAGAATACCGTACAAACACACATCTCAAATTCCACCAAAAGCCAACACTATGCTAGCAGTTTTGTATTTTTCCAATAGCCTATTACTTCAGTGTCTCAGCAGTATTTGCATTGACGCACAAAGTTTCGTGCTAAGTGGCGTGTATTGTCGTTTGTGTTCTATCATGAAAATATCTTAGCTGAAATTAGACCAACGAGCAAACGTGAAATTTGTATTGAAGCTGGGAAAGAAGGGCACTGAAATACAGAAAATGTTGGAGTAGGTGTACGGCTTGAATATCATGAAGAAAACGGCCGTGTACAAATGGGTTAAAAGATTCTCGGAGGGGATGAAACAATAGTGACTGATGAACAGTAGGTGAGGCCTGTAAAGAGTAGAACAGACGAAAACATTGCAAGGTTCGTCAAATTGTGTGTTGAAGGCGGCGACTATTGCACGATTCGTGACTGATGAAGTGAACATTCACAGAGAAACTATGCGGAAAATTTTAATTGAAGACCTTGGCATGCGTAAATTGTTTATCAAAATGGTCCCAAAAGACTTCACCGATGAACAAAAGCAAAGGAGGATATGTACAGGCCTACTGGAGAGACAAGACGAAGATTTGGACCCAATCATCACAGTTCATGAAACCTTGGTCTTCACGTATGACCCTGAAACAAAGCAAAAAAGTGCCCAATGGGAAACACCACGATTGAAAAAAGTTTCAGCAATCAAAATCACAAATCAAAACGATGTTGACAAGATGTATTGATATCCATGAGATCGTACACCAAGCTTTGTTTCATGACATCAAACAGCCAACCAAGTGTATTACTATTTGGGAGTTCTGCAAAGATTGTAAGAGAAGGTGAGCTGCAAACAATCAGATCTTTTTGCTAGAAAATCATTGCTTCTCCATCACGACAATGCACCTTGCGTACACAGCACTGTCCATAGAGAAGTTTTGATCAGAAAACATATAACTATGGTAAACAATCCGTAGTATTCACCTAAACACGCATCCAGAATTTTTTCTTGGAAGAGATCCAAAGTGTTTTGGGGGTCCAATACTACAAAATATTACGTCCTAAGAGACCAGCGTTATTCTGCACCCGAAAACATAAAAATCTACCATCTATATTCTCCGAAAAATGAAAGAACTACATTGTTTCTATAACAAAAGAAAGATTAGATGAAGTTTAAGATCAAATATTTAGGCTCAATCATTTATCACTAGAGAAGTATAGTCTTATTAAGAAAGTGTATACATTTATTCGAGTTACTAAGCTTTTTTTGGGGGGGGGGGAAGATCCCGACCCGGTAGACTCCCGTGTGAGTGAGCCCTGTTCGCAGACAATGACGTTATCTTTATCCAACAAAAAAATCCAAAGGAAGGCATTTTATTTATTTATTTCATAAGAAGAACACAACCGGTTAGTGCCCACTTATAGTGTCGTGCACAGTGGGCCACAGCAATTCTTGATGTACAATGTCCGTGAGATAGGCAACCCAATTAACACCTGCTGCAAGATTAATTACGCCTGGTACTGGCTAGCACAGCAGACTGAAGTTGCCCCCAACTGTTAAAAGCACAAATCGTAAACAGTGCTTTTTTGCAGAACTGGAGCGAAACGCTGGCTGACGAAATAATAAAAGGGAGTATTTGGATACTTGTACTCACAGTAAACAGTACAATAACAGAAAAAATATACGGACACCAGAGGCGCCGATGAGAAGATAACAGCCAGGGGACTTAAATGATCTTATAATTAACTCAAATGAGGGATTATAAACAAGTTAACGTACTTCAAATGGCTATACATATATGCGTATGAAATAATATACGGATAGATTATGCGGTATATGTAGTAGGTCATTTTTTAAGTAAACACAAAGCCTTGCGCTGAGTTTTGAAACTATTAACAGTAGTCCTACCTGAAAATCAATTAAAATATGGAATGATCATTCGGGGGAAGAGCCCAGCCTCCAATGAAAATTTTGGGGGACTAACAGGGTCTGAGCTCCTTGGTTCCGGCGCCACTGATTGATACGTAATACTACTTCGAAAGAAGAACATATCCGATTTCATTATTCGTTAAATGAATTTTGAGAATGTTAAATATTGGTATGCAGTAATTTATTTGTAAATATTAAAAATGCAAAATTCGATAACACTCAAACGAGTTCTAGAACTTAACCGTACTAAGCATATGTCCACTTAGGTTGCAAATATAACTGAAGGTTCCTGATTTGTATAGTATTTGTGAAAATTTACACATTGAGACACAAGGAAAAAAGGGGAGAATATAGTGTCCATTAACAACAATTTAAAAATGCACGAAACTAACGGACAATGTCAAATATAGAACAATTAACATAATTAACTCTGTAACTCGTTTTCTCCATTCATGTTTCTTCATTTATTTTCAGGATTACATCATCACCGACTTTCTCCACTGCAGATTATCTTCGTTTAGCACCATCCAACTGGAGCTCAGCCTTGTAAATGAAACATAGGAAAAAGTGTAAAGGAAGAGGGCGCGAATCGAACCCCGACTGGAAAATTAGGAAATCTCCACGCTAACCAATCACCTAAAGCGTTACTTACTCTGGCTCGCCTAAATAAAGAGCCCTATCTTGTCGCTCAAAACAGTAGCTTGTTTATAGTCAAATAGATTGGCAAAACACAGGAATATGTAATTGAGGACTCGCAGGGCATTATATCATTGTATTCACAAAATATCAACATTGCAGATTAAAAAAAAAAATACAATACTCCTTTGTTTTGAATCAAATACTGCACTTATATTATACACATAAACAGATATTACACTTATATTATACACTTATATTTACGACGCTGAAATGAGGAACGTTAACATTATTTTAATGGGAACAGATTTCTGATTTGTATACCAACTTTAAACCACTCATCCAAAATGAAAGTTATTTATGTTCCTGATACCTACTGCAATATACAAGTGTATATGTATAGAAAGAGAGATACTGTGTGTGAGAGAGAGACAGGGGGAACGAGAGAGAGAGAGAGAGAGAGAATGTGAGAAAGAAAAAACAATATATGCTTGTATTTTTACTTACAATGTAAAAAGTTTGTGTAATTCATAATCTGGATTTCTATAAAGCAATTTCAACGCTTGAAGCGATTTAATGTTCATAAAGCTTCTATTTCTTAAACCTTTTATAATTAATTTCGCAAATAGTCCGATGCTTTGTAATATGTGCCAAAGAAATAAATGCATGATTTTAGCAGGATAGTATCTTCTACCCCTTGCTTCTATTGATGGTATAAAACTATCGTTGAGTTGAGGTACAGTTTAACGTTCCTTTCAGCAGCGAGGCTATATGAGACGTTTACCTACTGATTAGCGTGGAATCCAAACCACATGAGCTCATACCAGCAATCGAACCGGGTCTCTTACGTCAAAGGAACTTGGTATAAAAATAGAACAGCACATATTACCCCATATTACTTCACCGACAAATTTGTGTTTTATGATCACTTAAAATAATATTTCTGGACATCGTAGCGAAAAATGTATTTCTTATTTCAAGCGCTATACGAAACATAAGAAGAAAAAACACAAAAATGAAACAAGGACAATGTAAAATGCTTTGTCTCTCGAATAAATTACTCAATCTATAACAAGTCCATATCTCGAGCATCTCCAGTAGAACTTCTAAACACGCTGGCCTTATAACTTCCCTGTGCGGTTTAGTGGCTAGCACTTGCGTCTGTGGTGTACAGGGTCCCGGGTTCGATTACCGATGGAATAACTTTTGGAATTTTAGAAGTTCTCGATGTGTCTGTGTTCGTGTCCATGTCGTTCAAGGTTACTGGAAATAACTGTAGAACGTGTATAACCGAGTAGGAACACAAGTTATTGACAAGGGGGAAGAATACTTTGGTAAATGACTTCCGCGCTACTTTTCGCGACGTAGGAGTGCATATTTAAAGTATTAATATTACAAACTGCAACAGACAGAAAACCCGTCTTAAAGTTTCTGACTCTCCGCATAAATGATAGAACGCGTTAAGTTATCAAGAAACAGAGTGAAGAATATCTATACCTTACGCGCAAAAGGTCCCGCTCGAGTAATTTTTCTTGTTGTAACTAATAGCCATTTGCCATTTGTAATTAGTAGCCATTTATAACTACAAGTAAAATATTTATTCACCATATGTTTATAATGCATTCTACAATAAAAATGTTCAAATCAGTTGTAACCGTAAATATATTGACAGTGGCGTACTTGGGAGGGTTGCTATCGGGCTCAAGCCCCTCGAAATAAATTGCGTATGTACACAATTTAATTAAAATTTGTCGGCACGCAAAAGGAAAAACGTAAGTGCTAATTCACGTGTTTTGCATGGCCCCTCCCGGAAACAAAATCCTAAATAAGCCACTGTTTATTGATCTCACTAGATATAGTTACCACCGTCGTTGTGCAAAAAATGTTCTTGACGCTTCGTATCCATATCTGTGGACAGTGCGAAGTACAAGGGATATGAGGGGGAAATCTCCTTTGGTAATACTCGATATATGCTACAACCAGAGGCATAATTTGAGATCTTGCTTGAGGGGGGCAAGAGTACCACCGACATAAGACTTTCATGTTTTGTAGTAGTATATTAATAGACAATTGATTAAAGTATAAGTACTCCTCGAACTTGTGGAGAGGGGGTAATTGTCCCCTCTTCCTCCCCTAAGTGACACGCCTGGCTACAACTGTTATAGTTTCCCATGCAACTGTCGTTTGAAATGACCCTCCTGGTTATAACATATATCCAGCATTACCAAAGTGAATGTTCCCTTATCTCTCTTGTAATTCGCAATCTGTCCACTGATAAATACACGAAGCGCCAGGAACATTCTTTACACGACTGTGGTAACCATAATATATCTAGTGATATCAATATACAGTGGCGCATTTAGGATTTTTTGGGGGGAGGGGCTATGTACAACAGGTAAATAAACACTTACATAAGCAAAGGAAGGGAACTAAACACTTTGAAAATATGGGTTCGCAGGCACGTGCTTTGTGGTCAAAGGGTTAGGTATTGTCCTGTGGAAGCAGAGATCCCAATTTCAATTTGCGCGCAAAGTAACAATTTTATGTGTACTTTTTAAACTCAAATAATGAACAAACTTTTAAGTTCATACATTATAACTTCGATAAAATGAAGTATTAATCCGTAATTTATTAATTTGCAAGAAAATACAAATTGCAACAAAAACGGTTTGATTTTGTTGGAAATAACCATATGACCTCTAATCATAATAACCCTATTACTAAGTACCACTTCATAAAGCTAGTTTGCAAAACAATTTTCGAAATTTGTATTGTGTGTAACTTGAGTAAAGTATTACTTGAAGCTAACATGTATAAAATTTTTATTTGGAAAACAAATAAAGAGATTGCCTTTGGCGGTAATAAAACACAAGACCTCTGAAGCAGGTCTACAGTACTCTAACCATCTGACCACAGACTACGGGACTGATAATCGATATTTTTATAACGTTTTCTTGATCGGTTTCTTGTGTGTCGATTCAAGAGCCATCCGTGAAGGGTTTGTCTTCATTCTGGGTCAAATCATTTATCTTTTTTTTTTTCCTGCAGAATCCAAAAGTGCAATAAGAAATGTGGGTTCACATTTAAAATTTTAAAGTTACTCCCTGTACCTCCGAAGGATATCGAAGGATATCATTGGATAGTCTTTCCAAATATTTAACACGCGTTGTTTTTGTTTTCCTGATCTGTATATTTCGCGAGATAATTTATCGTTCCGGGCCTATGAAGACATATAGAATGCTTGTGTTTTCCATAAAAGGGTTCAAGTATAATTCACAATTTTGTCAATTTACAAAATGTTTCCAAATACAAAACTCCTTTTTCCCAATATGGATTTAAATCGCAATACTAACAATCAGTGATAGTCAGGTTTTCTAATTTTTTCACTTCCTATGAATAGCCTCCTGGTGAAAGGGACGTTAAACTCAAAATCAAGTCAATTCATATCGTGATATAACCCTACCGATACAAGATTTCGGATAAGGAACACACGCTTTGGCTGTTGTTGGTTTGAATCGGGCTCCGGGAATGGATCTTTAAAATCATGTTTTTCTAATGTGTTGTAATAAGAGGATATACAGGTGTAGAAGTCTCAAAACAAATATAAGGCCAAGAAGCATATATGTCAAATGATTTTGTTTTTTAATTATTAGCATCCTCGTCTTTGCTGCGAGACATCTGAGTTTCAATCTGAAAGTAAATCCGGTTTCTGAATGTGAAAGCGCATATGGCTTATTATAGAGGAAGATATTTTACTGGGAATTTTCTAGAGAAGGAAGACCAATTTACTTCGTGTAACACTTCCAAGTGTAACACTCCAATTTTGATAAAATTTATCAGGTAGATACTACACATAAACGAATACGTGCTTTTTTTCTTTCTGTGGATGAACGGTTTTAGGGGGCAAAAGCCCCCACCCAAAATTTTGAATGTTGACGTCCGAAAGGTAAGAAGAAGTGGACCGAAGTGAATGAAATTGTGTACAGATATTGCAGACATAAGATGAGGGAGTACGTGATTCGAATTTTTCTGATAATAATAATAATAATAATAATAATAATAATAATAATAATAATAATAATAATAAGACGAAGAAGAATAAGAATAATAAAATTGTTGAGTGGACCGAAGGGCTAGATGGCGGAAAGAGTGGTCCGAAGCGAATGAAATAGTGTGTATATATTATGTATGTAAAATAAAGTCTTTCGTGTTCAACAAGTGTCCCCATCCGATTTTTTCAAATTTGGCATATCAACGGTAAGCACAAACAGTATAGCGTATTTTATAGTTTCTCGGGAGGCGTCTTTAACCCTTACAATGCTTTTCCGCATAAACAGAATGACGTGTCGATTTATTTCCTGTTTACGGTTGATGTGCAAAATTTGAAGCAAATTGGATGCGGACACTTCGGAAACACGACAGGCCTTATTTAACTTATACAATACCTAAAGACAATTTCACTTGCTTTGGTCCACTCCTTGCTGCACTACTACGGTAAATATGCTTTTTTCAGAGGGGGTCTTGGGCCCCAAAACAGTATTGGAACCAAAGGCCCCCAGAAATGTACTTTTGATTTTTCGTAATCATAGGTTTTGAAGGTCTGTGACCCGCCGAACTTTTTAAAAAGAAAAATGCGAAACGGTATTCCCCCATTTTACGTCTACAATATCTGTGCACAGTTTCATTGACTTCGTTGCACTTCTTCTTGTCTTTCAGTCGTCAATTTCAAAATTGTGGGTGAGGGCTTTTGCTCACTAAAACCGTTTTTTGGCACAAAATAAAAAAAATATTTTTTGCGTATTGTCACTACACATAATTTCGTTGCAATTTTTCATGGTACTTTAGGGACTTCTGACATACTGTCATTAGCACTTTTGATATTTCGCGATCAAAGATTTGGAGCGGTCCATGCTTCACCCAACCGTTTTTTTTTTCAGGAAAAAACGAAATACGTATTCCCTCATTCTACGTCCACAATATCTCCACATTTTCATTCAATTCGGTCCACTTTTTCTTGCATTTCGAACGTCAACTTTCAAAATCTTGGGTGGGGGCTTTTGCCCCTAAAACCATTGTTCCACAGAAAGTAAAAAAGCACGTATTCGTTTATGTGTAGTATCTACCTGATAAATTTTATCAAAATCGGAGTGTTACGCTTGGGAAGTGTCACATGTACGTCAATTGCCTTCCACCTCTAGAAAATTCCTAGTAAAATATTTGGTCTAGGAATTAATTCGTGCGGGTGGACAAGAGATGGCGCAACGAACGGAGCGTCCCACAGTTCCGTGTATCCACACATGTGTTGCAAACCCCTGTCATCGCGTATCGTTCGTAGTATAGGGCAGTGGATTAAAGCGTCAACAACACCAGTTTGTAGTTAAGTGAACATGGCGCAATTTGTGCCTGATAAAGTGTTTTTGCGGGGTGTCCTGCTGCATTACTTTAACATGCAGAAAAGTGCGACTGAAAATCATCGTATTTTGGTGGAAGTGTATGGTGACCATGCTCTAGCTGAGCGAACGTGTCAGAAGTGGTTTGCACGGTTTAGAAGTGGTGATTTCGGCTTGGCAGACCAAGAGCGAGCTGGACAACCAAAAAAATTTCAAGACGAAGAATTGACAGCATTACTCGAGCAGGATTCGTGTCAAACGCAGGAACAACTTGCAGCAGCATTAGGCGTTGATCAAACAACAGTCTCCAAACGCTTGAAAGCCATGGGAATGATTCAAAAGATGTCACATTGGGTTCCACATGAATTGAAAGACAGAGACGTTGAAAGACGAAAAACCATTTGCGAATTGCTGCTTCAACGACAGAGCAGAAAGGGGTTTCTGCATCGAATTATTACGGGTGATGAGAAGTGGATCCATTACGAGAACCCTAAACGAAAAAAGGCCTGGGTGAAACCAGGTGAACCAGGTCCATCACAACCAAAACGAGATATTCACTGTGCAAAGGTTATGCTGTGCATATGGTGGGATATGAAAGGTGTGGTGTACTATGAGCTGCTGCAACCGGGTGAAACTATGAATGGAGAACGTTATCGACGACAATTAATGCGTTTGAAGCAAGCTCTGGCCAGAACGCGACCAGAATGGGAGAACAGACATGATAAACTTATTGTTCAACATGATAACGCTCGCCCACATGTCGCAAAACCGGTCAAAACCTATTTAGAAAATGTCGGATGGGAAGTTTTACCCCACCCGCCGTATTCACCAGACGTTGCTCCTTCGGACTACTACTTGTTCGATTGCATGAACAACGATTTGATTGGACAGCGGTTTACTTCTTCAGAAGATATCGAAACATGGGTCTCTGACTGGATCGCTTCCAAGGATGAGGACTTCTTTCGCCACGGAATCCGTACATTGCCTGACAGATGGGCGAAAGTGGTGGCTAGCGATGGACAATATTTTTCTTAAGGTATTTATGTATTTTGTGTTTGTACTACAGCTTCAATGTGTGTGTACCAACCGCACGAATTAATTCCTAGACCAAATATCTTCCTCACTTGAATTGACACACAAAAAATAGAGGAAGAAAACGTTATGAAAATATCGATTACCAGTTCCGTAGTTTGTGGTCAAATGGCTAGCGTACTGGAGTCCTGCTTCAGAGGTGTCGAGTTCTATTCCCGCGCAAGGCAATCTATTAGCTTTTCCCAAATAATAATTTTATACATTTTAGCTTCAATTAATACTTTACTCAAGTTACACACAATACAAATTTCGAAAATTGTTTTGCAAACTAGCTTTATGAAGTGGTATTAGAAATAGGGTTATTATGATTAGAGGCCACAGAGTTATTTACAACAAAATCAAACCGTTTTTGTTGTAATTTGTATTTTCTTGCAAATTAATAAATTACGGATAAATACTTCATTTTTATCGAAGTTAAAATATATGAACTTATTATTTGAGTAAAAAAGTACAATTGTTACTTTGCGCCTGAATTGAAATCGGGATCTCTGATTCCACAGGCCAATACCTAACCCTTTGACCACACAAAACGGACCTGCCAATCCATATTTTCAAAATGTTTTAGTTCCCTTCCTTTGCTTATGTAAGAGCTTATTTACCTGTTGTGCATAGCCCCTCCCCCCAAAAAATCCTAAATGCGCCACTGTATATTGATATCACTAGATATATTGTGGTTACCACAGTCGTGTAAAGAATGTTCCTGGCGCTTCGTGTATTTATCAGTGGACAGATTGCGAATTACAAGAGAGATAAGGGAACATTCACTTTGGTAATGCTGGATATATGTTATAACCAGGAGGGTCATTTCAAACGACAGTTGCATGGGAAACTATAACAGTTGTAGCCAGGCGCGTCACTTAGGGGAGGAAGAGGAGAAAATTACCCCCTCTCCACAAGTTTGAGGAGTACTTATACTTTAATCAATTGTCTATTAATATACTACTACAAAACATGAAAGTCTTATGTCGGTGGTACTCTTGCCCCCCTCAAGCAAGATCTCAAATTATGCCTCTGGTTGTAGCATATATCGAGTATTACCAAAGGAGATTTCCCCCTCATATCCCTTGTACTTCGCACTGTCCACAGATATGGATACGAAGCGTCAAGAACATTTTTTGCACAACGACGGTGGTAACTATATCTAGTGAGATCAATAAACAGTGGCTTATTTAGGATTTTGTTTCGGGGAGGGACCATGCAAAACACGTGAATTAGCACTTACGTTTTTACTTTTGCGTGCCGACAAATTTTAATTAAATTGTGTACATACGCAATTTATTTCGAGGAGCTTGAGCCCGATAGCAACCCTCCCAGGTACGTCACTGTCAATATATTTACGGTTACAACTGATTTGAACATTTTTATTGTAGAATGCATTATAAACATATGGTGAATAAATATTTTACTTGTAGTTACAAATGGCAAATGGTTATTAGTTACAACATGAAAAATTACTCGAGCGGGACCTTTTGCGCGTAAGGTATAGATATTCTTCACTTTGTTTCTTGATAACGCGTTCTATCATTTATGCGGAGAGTCAGAAACTTTAAGACGGGTTTTCTGGCTATTGCAGTTTGTTATATTGACACATTAAATTTTCACACCTACCTCGCGAAAAGTAGCGCGGAAGTTTATTTACCAAAGTATTCTTCCCCCTTGTTAATAACTTGTGTTCCTACTCGGTTATACACGTTCTACAGTTATTTCCAGTAACCTTGAACGACATGGACACGAACACAGACACATCGAGAACTTTCAAAATTCCAAAAGTTATCCCATCCGGAATCGAACCCGGGACTCCGTAAACCACAGACGCTCGTGCTGGCCACTAAACCGCACAGGGAAGTTATAAGGCCAGCGCGTTTTAGAAGTTCTACTGGAAATGCTCGAGATATGCACTTGTAATACATTGAGTAATTTATTCGAGAGAGGCAAAGCATTTTACATTGAATCCTTGTCCTGGTTTCGTTTTTGTGTTTATTCTTTGTATGTTTTGTATAGCGCTTGAAATAAGAAATACATTTTTCAGTTTCTGGTGTAAGCGCATGTGGTTCGTATTCCACGCTAATCAGTAGGTAAAGATCTCATATAGCCTCACTGCTGAAAGGAACGTTAAACTCTACATCAACTCAACGTCAGTTTTATACCATCAATAGAAGCAAGGGGTAGACGATATTATCCTGCTAAAACCATGCATTTATTTCTTTGGCACATATTACAAAGCATCGCACTATTTGCGACATTAGTTATAAAAGGTTTAAGGAATAGAAGCTGTATGAACATTAAGTCGCTTCAAGCATTCAAATCGCTTTATAAAAATCCAGATTCTGAATTACAAGAACTTTTTACATTGTAAGTAAAAATAAAAGCATATATTGTTTTTATCTTTCTCCCATAATCTCTATCTTTTTCCTTCTGTCACTCTCACACACAGTATCTCTCTTTCTATACATATACACTTGTATGTTGCAGTAGGTATCAGGGACATAAATAATTTTCATTTTGGACGTGTGGTTTAAGGTTGGTATTCAAATCAGAAATCTGTTCCCATTAAAATAATGTTAACGTTCCTCATTTTAGCGTCTTTATATATAAATGATGGACATTGTAAATAAATGTGACTGAGGTTTGAAATGTGACGAAACGAGTTGATTTTATTCTTTCAAGCACTTGAAAACACAACTTTATATTTAAGGAAATGTTTCCATATATTGAGAAAAAAAACCTACTCACACCACAGTGGTCGAGCGCCTTGACCACTGAACCACGATTACTACGCGTTAATAGATTTCCTTTTTAGTCTGTTTATGTGTATAATATAAGTGCAGTATTTGATTCAAAACAAAGGAGTATTGTATTTTTTTTAATCTGCAATGTTGATATTTTGTGAATACAATGATATAATGCCCTGCGAGTCCTCAATTACATATTCCTGTGTTTTGCCAATCTATTTGACTATAAACAAGCTACTGTTTTGAGCGATAAGAAAGGATTCCTTATTTAGGCGAGCCGGAGCAAGTAACGCTTTAGGTGAATGGTTAGTGTGGAGATATCCTAATTTTCCAGTCGGGGTTCGATTCGCGCCCCCTTCCCTTACACTTTTTCCTATGTTTCATTTACAAGGCTGAGCTCCAGTTGGATGGTGCTAAACGAAGATAATCTGCAGTGGAGAAAGTCGGTGATGATGTAATCCTGAAAATAAATGAAGAAACATGAATGGAAAAAACGAGTTACAGAGTTAGTTATGTTAATTGTTCTATATTTGACATTGTCCGTTAGTTTCGTGCATTTTTAAATTTTTGTTAATTGACACTATATTCTCCCCTTTTTTCCTTGTGTCTCAATGTGTAAATTTTCACAAATACTATACAAATCAGGAACCTTCAGTTATATTTGCAACCTAAGTGGACATATGCTTAGTACGGTTAAGTTCTAGAACTCGTTTGAGTGTTATCGAATTTTGCATTTTTAATATTTACAAATAAATTACTGCATACCAATATTTAACATTCTTAAAATTCATTTAACGAATAATGAAGTTCTTCTTTCGAGGTAGTATTACGTATCAATCAGTGGCGCCGGAACCAAGGAGCTCAGACCCTGTTAGTCCCCCAAAATTTTCATTGGAGGCTGGGCTCTTCCCCCGAATGATCATTCCATATTTTAATTGATTTTCAGGTAGGACTACTGTTAATAGTTTCAAAACTAAGCGCAAGGCTTTGTGTTTACTTTAAAAAATGTCCTACTACATATACCGCATAATCTATCCTTATATTATTTGATACGAATGTATGTATAGCCATTTGAAGTAAGTTAACTTGTTCATAATCCCTCATTTGAGCTAATTATAAGATTATTTAAGTCCCCTGACAGTTATCATCTCATCGGCGCGTCTGGTGACCGTATATTTTTCTGGTATTGTTCTATTTATTTTGGTACAAGTATCCAAAGACTGCCTTTTGACATTTCATCAGCCAGCGTTTCTCCTTAGTCTTACACAAAACACTCTTTAAGTTTTGTTCTTTTAATAGGTGGGGCATTCTTCATGCCGCTGTTCTACCTACTCTACCAGGCGTAATTAAGCTTGAAGGGAGAGTTTATTGGGTTGCTTAACTCACGGACTTTGTATACACGACTCCAAAATTGCATTACCACCTGCCATTCTCCTTTTTCTGCAATAGCAGGCAACCCAAAAAGCTCGGCGGTTGGGTTGGTTGCGAATTCGATCGGTGTTGGACTAAACCTCAATTTTGTCACAAATATATAAGTGTGGCAAACTGCAAATAAGAGAATAAAACAAATTGTTAAGAATCACAATTGTGTTATTGTGACCGAGTTGGATGACATCAAAAGTTACAAAATGACTTACTTAAGCAGTTCAAACAAGATGAATGCTAAGAAAGAGATATAAGAAGAAAGCATTTCTCTCTTTCTCCCTCCCCGCCCAAAAAAAGAAACTCATAAAAAGAAAGTTATATAATATAAAGGTTTCATATAAAAGCCTAACAGCACAAAAACAAATAGCTAAACGAAACGAAAAGAAGACAAACACAGAATAGGGGACACCAGTGGCGTAGCAGACTTGCGGCCCTCCCATACAAGATAAAGAACTGGAACCCTAGTTTTAAACCACATTGTTATAATAATAATAATAATAATAATAATAATAATAACTATTATTATTATTATTATTATTATTATTATTCAAAAATTTCCTTTCCAAAATCTGACTCTGCCTAAGAGCATGAATACATATAGCGATCATGTGTGGACGTTTTGTCAATGAGCGGTCCCAAAGGTCAAAAGGGCTGGAAATCTCTAAGAGAGAGAAATAAAAATCTTTCTTATGGTAAATTCTAGTTCAAAGTTCGAAGCACTTGTTTTTCCACGTGATTTTTTGTTTCTTTTTTCAGGGAAGAGAAAAGTTCTGGTGCCTAAGAAATTACATCATATAATATTGCAAGTTTGCAAGTGGATGTATTTACATTGCAATTTGTGGTAATAAAGATATTATGATTAGAAAACAATATTGTAAAAAGTAAGTTTATTCCTTCATCCATCGCAAGTCTTAGGTGTCCCCTATTCCTCGCCGCCCCCCGAATATCGAGATCGAAAATTTAGAATGAGATATTCATGTCCATATATTCGCGATATCGAATGTTGATATATGATAATATAGATATCGACGATAGCGATGTATCGACATATCACAGGCCCAGGGCCGAGAAGTGATGCTTGAAATATACTGGAATCAACAATCAAACTCTATATTAGTTCTCCATTTCCGTATTCAATGTTGAGGGGGAAGGGTGTGAACCCGAATAGAAATTTTAAGAAAAACAAATGTGATGATAAAAGTAGGTTTTCCGTCTCCCCTTGAATATAAAAATTAACAGAAAACTATTACTGTAATTTACCTTTTACTTCTGTTTCTGATTGTTATCACAAATCAACGACAGTACACATGCTTTACATAGTATACCAATACACTCTATAACTTTTCACAACCAAGGAAGCCGGAAGATGAATTTCCTGTGATATTAAAGTGGAATGTTCTACAAAATAGTAATAATTCACTGGCCATATTTCTATCAGTACTTTGGTACGGACTAAGAGCTACAAGATTAACAGAATTAGAAATTAGACATTTCATTCTTTTTTTTCTCTCTGACTAAAAGATTTTCCTAAGATCTTCATTTTCTTAATATAAGACCCTATTCTAGGCTAATTCTGGTTACCACGGTATCGAGGTAATCGGTAAACAAAAAAGTAAAGTTTGTCGATTCTCAACTCTCGACAGTTTGTGAGAGAATATTTCACAGTTCATGTTGTTATTTCTTCGTTACAAAAACACTTCTAGTTGACTCTATTCATGGTACATTACTGAACTTATAACCTTTTACAATTATTGAAAAATGAATAATTATTTTTAAACATAAAAAGTCCTTACAGTTCAGTAGAATGCAGTAGTAGGTGGAAGTGAATAAAAATATTGTTTATTTGTTGAGATGTGCAAACTGAATATGAATAAGTGTTTTTCATCCTCTTGTCCAGAGGGGGATCTACGATGGACTTCTGGGTGCTCGGTGGTTGATAATACTCCTACATAAAGCTACTTTTAAGAGCTCCAAACTCTGGAATGGGTTTTATTTATATATAAAATAAGAAAGATTCCCTTTCTGGGGGGCAATCGCCATGATGGCCCCCTGGCTACGCCCCTGCTCTTGTGTAGCAGACTTTGAAGACATTTAGTTCGTGTATGCTTCGGACGATGCTGATTAGGGATGGCCACATCTGGATAAGTTTTTATACTGATATCGGATAGAAACTTATCCGGGTTTGCAATATCCGGTTGACGGATAACAAAAGTGATGACGGATAACGGATAATATCCGGCTAATGGATAATATCCGGATAACGGACGACGGATGAGATTCGGATAAAGGATGATATCCCGATGTCGGATAATATCCAGATAATAAATTTATTCGGATAATTTATAAGATTTAGATAACGGATAATATCTGGATAATAGAACATTCGGATAACTGATTACATCCGGATGACGAATAAAGGATAATTAACGGATAACGTATATGGTTTTAAAAGGACAATAGGAGAGGAACGTATGTCTTTTATGCTCATGGAGTTATTAAAAGACGATCATCGGGCAGTGGTCTTTACCATTGAAAGATATTGCTTCTTAAAATGTTTCCTAGTAATTTCCTATTTTCTTGGTCTTCTTGTGGGGCGCGGTGGATCAATGGTAGAGCGCTTACTCTGGTGCGTGGGGTCCATATTGCTTCGATCCCCGGCAGGCAAGTTTGCGGTGGACATAATCGTATCCTTAGGTTCTCTCAAAGTACTCCCGCCTCTTGCAACTTCTCATTCCATTAATTTTTCTATTATCATTGACTTGCTGTAATCATTGGGCTAGATGATTCAGTGGCAGAGCGCTTCCTCTGGTGCGTGGAGTCCTTATACTTTCGATCTCCGTCCAACTAAGTCTGTGGTGGAAGGATCGTATCCGTGGGATTTTTCAGGGTACTCCCGCTCCTTCGCACTTTTCATTCCAACAATTTCTCTATTATCATTGACTTGCTTTAATCATTGTTTGCGGTAGCTCACTGGTAGAGCGCTTCCTCTGGTGCGTGGGGTCCTTATTTTTTCGAACCCCCAGCCAAGTAAGTTGTGTGGTGCACAGGATCGTTTCCTTGGTTTTTCTCAGAGTACTCCCGCTTTCTCCCACATTTCATTCCACCAGTTCCTCGATTATCATTGACTTCCTTTAATCATTGGGCGCGGCGGCACAGTGCTAGAGCGCTTCCTCTGGTGCGTGGGGTCCGTAATCTATCGATTTCCACTAAGTAAATTTCTACTGGACAAGATCGTATCCGTGGTTTTTCTCAGGGTACTTCCGCTTCTTCCCATTTTCATTCCACCAATTCGTCTATTATCATTGGGTTGGTTTAATCATTGGGTGTGGTGGCTCAGTAGTAAAGCCCTTCCTCTGGTGGACTAATTAAGTTTGTGGTTGACAAGATGGTATACGTGCGTTTGGTCTGGACACACTCGCTTTCTCCCACATTTCATTCCACCAATTCTTCTTGACTTACTTTAATCATTGAACGCGGTGGCTCAGTGGTAGATCGATTCCTCTAGTGGGCCAAGTAAGATTGTGAGTGACACGATCGTACCCGTGGGTATTGTCAGGGTACTCTCGCTTCCCCCCAGATTTCATTCCACCAATTCTATTGTCATTTACTTTAATCATTGAACGCGGTGGCTCAGTGGTAGAGCGCTTCGTCTGGTGTGTCAAGTAAGTTTGTAATCGACAAGATCGTATCCGTGGGTTTTCTCGGGGTACACCCGCTTGTTCCCACATTTTATTCCTCCAATTCCTCTATTATCATTGTCTTGCTTTAATTATTGGGCGTGGCGGCTCAGTCGTAGAGCTCTTCCTCTGGTACGTGGCGTCCTTATTCTTTCGATCCCCATCCAACTAAATTTGAACTGGACAAGATCGTATTCGTGGTTTTTCTCAGGGTAATCCCGCTTCCCACTTTTCATTCCACCAATTTCTCTAATATCATTGACTTGCTTTAATCATTGGGCGCGGTGGCTCAGTGGTAGAGCGCTTCCTCTGGTGCGCGGGGACTTTATTGTTTCCATCAACGTCCAAGTAAGTTTGTGGTGGACAGGATCGTATTCCTGGGTTCCCTCAGGGTATTCCCGCTTCTTCCCACTTTTCATTCCACCAATTCCTCTATTATCATTGACTTGGTTAATCATTGGGCGCGGTGGCTCAGTGGTAAAGCGCTACCTCTGGTGGACTAATTAAGTTTGTGGTTGACAAGATCGAATCCCTGGGTTTACTTAGGGTACCCCCGTTCCTTCCCACTTTTCATTCCAGCAAATCCTCTATTAGCATTGACTTGCTTCAATCATTGGGCGCGGTGGCTCAGTTGTAGAGAGCTTCTTCTAGTGGCTAAGTAAGATTTTGGGTGACACGATCCTATCCGTGGGTTTTGTCTGGGTACTTCCGCTTCCTCTCACATTTCATTCCACCAATTCTGTTATCGTTGACTTACTTTAATCATTGAACGCGGTGGCCCAGTGGTAGAGCGCTTCCTCTGTTGGGCCAAGTAAGTTTGTAGTTTACAGAATCGTGTCCGTGTGTTTTGTCAGGGTACTCCCTCTTCCTCCCATATTTCATTCCATCAATTCTTATATTATTATTGACTTGCTTCAATCATTGGGCGCAGTGGCTTAGGGATAGAGGGCTTCCTCTGGTGGGCCAAGAAAGTTTGAGATGGACATGATTGTATCAGTGGGTTTTCTGAGGGTACTCCCGCTTCTTACCAATTTTCATTCCACCATTTCCTCTATTATCACTGATTTACATTAATCACTTGTCGCGATGGCTCAGTGGTAGAGCGCTTCGTCTGGCGTGCGAAGTAAGTTTGTGGTAGACAAGATCGTATCCGTGTGTTTTGTCAGAGTACTCTCGCTTCCTCTCACTTTCCATTCCACCAATTCCTCTATTATCATTGACTTGCTTCAATCATTGGGACGGTTGCTCAGTAGTAGAACGCTTCATTTTGTGCGTGGGGTCCTTACTCTTTCGATTCCCGGGTTAGTATGTTCGTGGTGGACATGATCGAATCCGTGGGTTGCCACATTTCAGTCCACCAATTCTTCTATTATGATTGGCTTGGTTCAATCATTGGGCGGAGTGGCTCAGTGGTAGAGCGCTTCCTCTGGTGGGCAAAGTAAGTTTGTGCTGGGGATGATCGTATCCGTGGGTTTTCTCATATTTTTTCCGCTTTTTCCCACTTTCCATTCCACCAATTCCTCTATTATCATTGACTTGCTTCAATCATTGGGACGGTTGCTCAGTGGTAGAACGCTTCATTTTGTGCGTGGCGTCCTTACTGTTTCGATTCCCAGGTTAGTAAGTTCGTGGTGGACAGGTTCGAATCCGTGGCTTCCCACATTTCAGTCAACCAATTCTTCTATTATCATTGACTTACTTTAATCATTGGGCGCAATGGTTCAGTGGTAGGGCGCTTCGTCTGGTGAGCAAAGTATGCTTGTGGTGGACAAGATCGTATCCGTGGGTTTTGTCGGGGTGCTTCCGCTTTTTCCCACTTTTCATTCCACCAATTCCTCTATTATCATTGACTTACTTTAATCATTGGGCGCAATGGTTCAGTGGTAGGGCGCTTCGTCTGGTGAGCAAAGTAAGTTTGTGGTGGACAAGATCGTATCCGTGGGTTTTGTCGGGGTAGTCAATCTTCCTCCCACACTTCATTCCACCAATTCTTCTATTATCATTAACTTGGTTCAATCATTGAGCGCAGTGGCTCAGTGGTATTATGGTTTTTCTGGTTGGTCAAGTAAGTTTGTGGTGGTAAAGATTGTATCCGTGGGTTTTCTCATTGTACTCCCGCTTCTTCCCACTATTCATTCCATCAATTGTTCTATTATCATTCACTTGTAATCATTCGGCGCGGTGTCTCATTGGAAAAGCGCTCCGTCTCGTTCGTGGGGTCCTATTTGTTTCGATCTCCAGCCAATTAAATTTTGTGGTCGAGAGGGTCGTATCCGTGTGTTTTCTCAAGGTACTCCAGCTTCCTCTCACATTTCATTTCACCAATCCCTCTATTATCACTGACTTGCTTCAATCATTGAGACGGTTGCTCAATGGTAGAACGCTTGATTTGGTGCGTGGGGTCCTTACTCTTTCGATTCCCGGGCTAGTAAGTTTGTGGTGGAAAAGATCGAATCCGTGGGTTCCCACATTTCAGTCCTCCAATTCTTCTATTATCATTGACTTCATTCAATCATTGGGCGCAGTGGTTCAGTGGTAGAGCGCTTCCTCTGGTGGGCCAAGTAAGTTTGTGGTAGACAAGATCCTATCCGTGGGTTTTCTCAGGTTGCTTCCGCTTTTTACCACTTTTCATTCCACCAATTCCTCTATTAGCATTGTCTTACTTTAATCATTGGGCGCGATGGCTGAGTGGTAGAACGCTTCTTCTGGTGGACCAAGTAAGTTTGAAGTGGACAAGATCGTATCCGTGGGTTTTGTCAGGGTACTCCCGCTTTCTCCCACATTTCACTCTACCAATACCTGTATTATCATTGACTTACTTTAATCATTGGGCGCAATGGTTCAGTGGTAGAGCGCTTCCTCTGGTGGGGAAAGTAAGTTTGTGATGGACAAGATCGTATCCGCGGGTTTTGTCAGGGTACTCCCTCTTCCTCCGACACTTCATTCCACAAATTCCTCTATTATCATTGACTTGCTGCAATCATGGGGCGCAGTTGTTCAGTGGTATTGTTTTTTCTGGTTGGCCAAGTAAGTTTGTGGTCGTCAGGATTGTATCCGTTGGTTTTCTCATTGTATTCCCGCTTCTTCCCACTATTCATTCCATCAATTCTTCTATTATCATTCACTTGTTGTAATCATTGGGCGCGGTGTCTCATTGGTAGAGCACTCCGTCTCGTGTGTGGGGTCCTATTTTTTTGATCTCCAGCCAAGTAAGTTTTGTGGTCGACAGGATCGTATCTTTGTATTTTCTCAGGGTACTCCCGCTTCGTCTCACATTTCATCCAACCAATTCTTCTATCATCGTTGACTTGCTTTAATCATTGGAGAGGTCTTGGTCCCTTGAGCATTGCAGTGATGTGAGAAATCAGATTCAGCATTTAGGTTGTGATTTATAACTTTGCTGTTGTTCAATCTCAGTATTTTGTTACGCGAGATAAAACGATCCATACAGCTATAAATGTTGTATCTTGCGCAAGCAGGTATTGATATTGAGCCAATTCGGAACCTCATTTCTGGCGCTTTGTGGCCAAGAACTGATTTCGGACATTATGCTGTCCTCAAACGACTAGGACCTTTCCAATGTTACCATCCGCGTCCAACAACCCCATGTTTAAAAGGGGAATAGAAAGGACCCGCCTCTAAAACTTCCGAACCCAGTTTCTTGAGGTTCAAGGCTAGGGATCGATTTCTGACATCACAATTGTACTTAACGGATCAAAACCTTTCAAATGCCGCCAACGCCGTCCAACAACTTCATCTTTAATAGGTGAATAGAAGGGACCGGATCCCATAACGTCAGGACCCTATTCCTTGAGCTTGGTGGCCTGGGTCCGATTCTGACATTACTACTGCACTCAGGGGCAGTGGTAATGTCTGAAATCATTAACGTAGGTATGTGGGTTAATGGGTATCCTCCCCGCAGGTCTAGTGGCTAGCACGTGATCCTTTATTACCCTAGAGATTTTCAATGAATGCATTTTTACTAATTATACTAATTTTTCTTTTAGAAGGGTGCAATCAATACGTTTGTTTATTTAATACGTAGTCACTGTTGAACAAAGTTCTCATTTTTATATCTGCCAATAAGACCCCTCTTCTGTCTCTAGACTCAGTCATATTACACTTAATAAATGCCAAATTACGATTTTTATCAACGAAGAGAAGCTGGTAAATAATAATAATAATAATAATAATAATAGTATAGCGTCTGAATAATAAGGATATTTTTTCACTCTTCTTTAAAATTTCTATGGGTTTCTCTGAATCTGGATATGTTGTTTTATAGTGTTAACGCAAAAAGGCTTCAAACAGCAATCTGGCAAAAAGGATTTGAGTAAAATACACAAACGTGTAAACAGTAGTTCTACAAGGAAGTAAACAACTGACCTTGTTTCTGTTTGTCTTTAAACATAATGTTACGATTTACAAGGCACAGACAAAAGTAGACAGCAACCTGATATTTCGCCTAAGGGCAGGTTCGTTGCTAAACTGAAGACTAGCACTCTGTCAACATATTGCGTGACTATCAATAAGTCACATTCACAGATCCTTTCCAAACTTTTGTATAACAGATTAATCAAACTACGTTGTTGTAGGTAAGGGATGAGACTCTGAAAGACCGATAAGTGTTGGAGCTCAGAGCCATAGCTAGAAATTTCGTTGCCCGGGGCGCCCCCGACACTCACCTTACCAAGATTTGACTTTTCCTTTCTGTGCTTTTATTTTTAACATATAAGAGAAACACATTTTTGTTCTTATGCTACGCTGATTTTTTTTACCAAGCCGTTTGGACAGACCATCGCAACAGCCAAAAGTGATGTATTCTTTAACAAATAAGAGTCGCTCTCAAGAAGCTTATTTTAGACCTGCTACCTTGTATACAAATACTATTGGAGAATAAGTATGAAAAAGCATGGAGTCGATTTTTCTACATCAGGGGGACCATGTTACACACAGAGTTGGTGGACGCGACTGGTAGCGTTGGAAAGGTCCGGGTCCCCTGAGTGCAGTAGTAATGTCAGAGATCAGGCCCAGGCCACGAAGCTCAAGGAATGGGGTCCTGACGTTATGGGTTCGGGTCCCTTCTATTCACCTATTAAACATGAAGTTGCTGGACGGCGTTGGCGGCATTTGAAAGGTTTTGATCCGTTGAGCACAACTGTGAGGTCAGAAATCGATCTCTAGCCTTGAACCTCAAGTAACTGGGTCCCGAAGTTTTAGACGCGGGTCCTTTCTATTCCCCTTTTAAACACGTTGTTGGACGTGGATGGTAACATTGGAAAGGTCCTAGTCGTTTGAAGACAGCGTAATGTCCGAAATCAGTTTCTGGCCTCAAAGCGCCAGAAATGGGTCTCCGAATTGGCTCAATATCAATACCTGCTTGCGCAAGATACAACAACATTTATAGCTGTATGGATGGTTTTATCTCTCGTAATAAAATACTGAGATTGAACCACAGCAAAGGTTTACATCACAACCCAAATGCTTGGAAGCGAATCTGATTTCTGATATCACCGCAATGCTCTAGGGACCAAGCCCTCTTCAATGATTAAAATAAGTCAATGATGATAGAAGAATTGCTTGAATGAAATGTGGGAGGAAGCGGGAGAACCCTGAGAACACCCACGGATACGACCTTGTCCACCACAAAATTAAAAGGCCGACAATCGAAACAATACCATGCTCCAGAAAAAGGACTCCACCACTGAGCTACCGCGCCCAATGATTACAGCAAGTGAATAATAATAGAAGAATTGATGGAATGAAATGTGGGATGAAGCGAGAGTACCGTGAGAAAACCCACGGATACGATCTTGCCCACCACAAACTTACTTGACCAGGGATTGAAAGAATAACGATCCCACGCACCAAAGGAAGCGTTCTACCACTGAGCCACCGCTCCCAATGATTAAAGCAAGTAAATGATAATAGAGGAACTGGTGAAATGAAATCTGGGAGGAAGCGGGAGTACCCAGACAGAACCCACGGTACGATCTTGTCCACCACAAACTTACTTGGACAACCAGAGGAAGCGCTGTACAACTCAGCGACTGCGCTCAAGGATTGATGTAAGTCAATAATAATAGAAGAATCGGTGGAATTAAATGTGGGAGGAAGCGGCAGTGCCCTGACAAACCCCACGGATACGATCTTGTACACTACAAACTTACTTGGCCCACCAGAAGAAACGCTCTACCACTGAGCCACTGCGCCCAAGGATTGAAGCGAGTCAATAATAATAGAAGAATTAGTGGAGTGAAATGTGGCAGGAAGCGGGAGTACCCTGAGAAAACCCACAGATACGATCTCGTCCACCACAAACTTACTTGGTGTACCAGAGGAAGCGTTGTACCACTGAGCCAATGCGAATAATGATTGAAGCAAGTCAAAGATAATAGTAGAATTGGTGGAATGAAGTGTGGGAGGAAGCGGGAGTACCCTGACAAAACTCAAGGACACGATCTTGTCCACCTCAAACTTACTTGGCCCACCAGAGGAAAGGCTTTACCACTGAGCTACTGCGCCCAAGGATTGAAATAAGTCAATAATAATAGAAGAATTGGTGGAATGAAATGTGGGAGGAAGCGGGAGTACCCTTACAAAACCCACGGATACGATCTTGTACATCACAAACTTACTTGGCCCACAAGAAGAAACGCTCTACCACTGAGCCACTGCGCGCAATGATTGAAGAGAGTGAATGATAATAGTAGAATTGGGGGACTGAAATGTGCGAGGAAGCGGGAGTGTCCTGTCAAAACCCACGGATACGATCTCGTCCACCACAAGCTTACTTGGCCCACCAGAAGAAACGTTTTACCAGTGAGCCACCGCGCGCAATGATTAAGGTAAATCAATGATAATAGAGAAATTGTTGGAGTGAACAGTGGGAAAAGCGGGAGTACCCTGAGAAAGCCCATGGATACGACCTTGTCTACCAGAAACTTACTTCGCCGGAGATCGAAACAATAAGGACCCCTCGCACCAGAGGAAACGGTCTACCACTGAGCCACCGCGCCCAATGATTAAATCAAGTCAATGATAATAAAGAAATTAGTGGAGTGAAATGTGGCAGGAAGCGGGAGTACCCTGAGAAAACCCACGGATACGACCTTGTCTACCAGAAACTTACTTCGCCGGAGATCGAAACAATAAGGACCCCACGCACCAGAAGAAGCGCTCTGCCACTGAACCACCGCGCCCAATGATTACAGCAAGTCAACGATAATAGAAGAATTGATGGAATGAAAGTGGCAAGAAGTGGGAGAACCCTGAGAGAACCTACGAATACGATCTCGTCCACCGCAAATTTACTTGACCGGGGATCGAAACAATAAGGAGCCCACGCACCAGAGTAAGCGGTGTACCATTGAGCCACCGCGTTCCACAACAAGAACAAGAAAATTGGAAGTTACTAGGAAACATTTTAAGAAGCAATATCTTTCAATGGTATAGACCATGCCCGATGATCGTCCTTTAATAACTCCATGAGCATGAAAGACTAATACGTCCCTCTCCTATTATGTCTTTTTAAAACCATATACGTTATCCGGATATTACCCTTTATTCGTCATCTGGATGTAATCAGCTATCCGAATGTTCTATTATCCACATATTATCCGTTATCTTAATTTTATAAACTATCCGGATATTATCCGACCTCCAGTTATTATCCGTTATCCGTCATCCGGATATCATCCGTTATCCAGATCTTATCCGGATATTATCCGTCAGATATTATCCGTTATCCTGATATTATCCGTTATCTGTCATCCGTTTTGTTATCCGTCAACCGGATATTACAAATCTGGATAAGTTTCTATCGGTTTTCAGAATGTGAAATTATCCAGATGTGGCCATCCCTAATCAGCATCGTCCGAAGCATACACGAACTAAATGTCTTCAAAGTCTGCTATACAAGAGCAGGGGCAGATTCAGGGGGCGATCATGGCAATTGCCCCCCAGAAAGGGAATCTTTCTTATTTTATATATAAATAAAACCCATTTCAGAGTATGGAGCTCTTAAAAGTAACTCTAAGTAGGAGTATTATCAACCACCGAGCCCCCAGAAGTCCATCGTAGATCCACCTCTGGACAAGAGGATGAAAAACACTTATTCATATTCAGTTTGCACATTTCAACAAATAAACAATATTTTCATTCACTTCTCTACTACTGCATTCTACTGACTGTAAGGACTTTTTATGTTTAGAAATAATTATTCATTTTTCAATAGTTTTAAATGTTTATAAGTTCAGTAATTTACCATGAATAGAGTCGACTAGAAGTGTTTTTGTAACGAAGAAATAACAACATGAACTGTGAAATATCTTCTCACAGACTTTCGAGAGTTGAGAGTCGACAAACTTTACTCTTTCGTTTACCGATTTCCTTGAAACCGCGGTAGCCAGAATTAGCCCAGGATAGGGGACTTATATTAAGAAAATGAAAATCTCAGGAAAATGCAGAAGTCTTTTAGTCTGAGAGAAAAAAAAGAATGAAATGTCTAATTTCTAATTCTGTTAATCTTGTAGCTCTTAGTCCGTACCAAAGTACTGATAGAAATATGGCCAATGAATTATTACTATTTTGTAGAACATTCCACTTTAATATCACAGGAAATTCATCTTCCGGCTTCCTTGGTTGTGGAGAGTTATAGAGTGTATTGGTATACTATGTAAAGGGTGTGTACTGTCGCGAATTTTTGATAACAATCAGAAACAGAAGTAAAAGGTAAATTACAGTAATAGTTTTCTGTTAATTTTTGTATTCAAGGGGAGACGGAAAACCTAGTTTTGTCTTAACATTTGTTTTTCTTAAAACTTCTATTCGGGTTCACACCCTTCCCCCTTAACATTGAACACGGAAATGGAGAACTTATTTAGAATTTTATTTTTGATTCCAGTATATTTCAAGCATCACTTCTCGGACCTGGGCCTGTGATATGTAGATACATCGCTGTCGTCGATATCTATATTATCATATATCAATATTCGATATCGCGAATATATGGATATGAATATATCATTCTAAATTTTCGATCTCGATATTCGGGGAGCGGGGAGGTATAGGGGACACCTAAGATTTGCGATGGATGAAGGATTTAAATTTACTTTTTACAATGTTGTTTTCTAATAATATTTTTTGTTGCCATAATATCTTTATTACCACAAATTGCAATGTAAATACATCCACTTGCAAATTCGCAATATTATATGGCATAATTTCTTAGGCACCAGAACTTTTCTGTTCCCTGAAAAAAGAAACAAAAAATCACGTGCAAAAGCAAGTGCTTCGAACTTTGAACTAGAATTTACCATAAGAAAGATTTTTATTTCTCTCTCTTAGAGATTTCCACTCCTTTTGGCCTTTGGGACCACTCATTGACAAAACGTGCATACATGATCGCTATATGTATTCATGCTCTTAGGCAGAGTCAGAGATTTTGGAAAGGAAACGACTTTAATAATAATAATAATAATAATAATAATAATAATAATAATAATAATAATAATAATAATAATAATAATAACAATGGGAATAATCATAACAACAACAATGGGGTTTACAATTAGAGTCCCATTTCTTTATCTTGCATGGGAGGGCCGCAAGTTTGATACGCCACTGGTGTCCCCTATTCTGTGTTTGTCTCTTTTTCGTTTCGTTTAGCTATTTGTTTTTGTGCTGTTAAGCTTTTATATGAAACCTTTATATAATGTAACTCTTTCTTTTTATGAGTTTCTTTTTTTGGGTGGGGAGGGGGGAAAGAGAGAAATACTTTCTTCTTATATCTGTTTCTTACCATTCATCTTGTTTGAACTGCTGAAATAAGTCATTTTGTAACTTTTGATGTCATCCAACTCCGTCACAATAATAAAATATGGCAGAAGTCCTAAATGGCACAAGTCCTAAAAATCTTATCGCGGCAGAAGTCCTAAACGGCAGAAGTTCTAAAAATCATACCGAGGCAGAAGTCCTAAAGTGCAGAAGTGCTAAAATTTAGGTCTAGTGCCCACATTTTTAGGACTTCTGCCTTTTAGGACTTCTGCACTTTAGGACTTCTGGATGTCACCCAATTGTCATTCTTAACAATTTGTTTTATTCTCTTATTTGCAGTTTGCCACACTGATATATTTGTGACAAAATTGAGGTTTAGTCCAACGCCTGCATTATAAACCGCCGAGCTTTTTGGGTTGCCTGCTGTTGCAGGAAAAGGAGAATTGCAGGTGGTAATGCACTTTTGGAGTCGTGTATACATCAAGAATTTATGTGGTCCACTGTACATAAGTAACAAACTTGTACTGTAAATATACGATCCTTTAAGTGTGCATAAGTTCTTTTTAACAGTCGACTTGAACCTGTTTTTGAACATACTGAATATATTTATTACATGAAATTTAATCATTTCGTTATAAGCATCTCGGACAAAATGTTACGAAGTGCGTTATTTATTGGTCAATTAGCCGTTACATTATCCAGGGGGTTTTCAGCGTTGACTTTCCGTGACGTGGTGTCAATGTGGAAGAGGATGATGTTCAAATCCAATTTCGCTCATTCCTTGAACAACTGGTCCTGCAGTGCGCCAACGTAGGGGGATGTTCATGTCTTCTCCTCACGATCTGTTCCAACATGTACCAAATTTTCTCGACGTTGAGAACAGGTGAAATAGGGGGCCAGGTGAGAGGTGAGTTGTCTACCTCATGTCCAGCTAGCCATTTCTGGAACGCTGAACTGTGCAGTTTGTCTTGATACTGGGATTCTGGGATGTGACCATCTTGCAGAAACTGGAAACTGAAACCTCATTATCCAGAATGGAAAAGTAATCTACAGCCGTTATGTGGTTGGCTCCTCTATCAAGACCTACACCATGTACAGCCCTTTGCACACACTTAGCTTTGTAGGCTTTTCCGGCTTACCTCATTACCCTGGGGTGGCTAACGTTAGAATAGAGACAGAACCTGGATTCGTGTGACCAAAAGATACTTCGAAATTATCTCTAGGCCAGTGGCGGTGATAACTCGCTCACGACAGGCGATTTTTCTTTTGTTTGGCATTCAGCATGAAGCGTACCTTGAAACGTGACTGAATATATGTACACATGCATTTCTCGTCACAGGGATCGTTCAAAGACTTGTCGAATGGGTCCTGCATTATAATCCTGCAGCACTTCATGCAGTGTTTGGAACCGTTTAGAGGTCGCATATTTCCCAGACATTACAGTCGCACTCGGACATGATGGGTTTCCTGTCGCTGTTGCTTCGTAGTCCAGGAACTTTAGCATTTTTCTTCGGAAAAATTAGAAGCCAAGGTTTCTCTTCACAAAAACGTTCATTAGGTCATTCTAAAGGACATATCGAAAGTCCCCGACTTTCTGCTGTACGCTTCCCCTTTTTTCGGGGGTGGAAGTGGGGGAGGAAAACGCAATTTAATATACAATCAAATTCAGCTTATTTGCATGTTAACCTTAATATTCCGAATAAAAAAAACAAAATATACCGGGAACGCTTAGCATATTCGCTCGTAAATGTTTCACAGGAAGTCCCAAAAAATAACGGGTCGAGTTTCGGAAATATGACGTCATCAAAATGGCCGACACCAGAATTTGTAGTGTTTTGTGGGAATGGTTATAACTTCCCGCAAAATAGTGGTAAAACCGTCGTTTTTGTTTCAGATTGAAGATAATTAACTACCAAATGTACGGAATGAAATGTGCCGTCTGTATCGTTAATTTCTTTGGAGATACAAAAACAAAAAAAAACTAGTTTGTGAGTATCTGGTTTTAAGTGTAAATGCAAATCATAAAATATTTCAAAATATATCTTCAAATAAAGATTGTAGAACATTATAAAGCCTTTCGAACGGTACCTGTACCTGCATTTTTTAGGGGGTATTTTGAAATGTAAGGAAGGTATGTTGTTTCATTTAATAGACCGACTCTTGTAAAGACAATATAAGCCTTTTTTTATTTTTATTTTTGCAAAAATTGGATATAAGATTCAATATCGCATTGGAATCCGTAAGTCACACACACCCCAGACACAGATATAAAAATGAGGATTTAGAACGTTCGGCTATAGATTCTGTAGAATGAGAAATGTAAAATTCAGAGTAATAATGAATAAGAAATGTAAACTATTCAAATTACCTGAAATGGTTTACTTGTTTAGTTCCTTTGCTGATTGACAAATAAAAATTGTAATTATAGCAGGTCCACCTCGTTTGTCACTTCTTCCTTCGGCGTCCATGAATATTTCACGTTCAGAGATTCCTTCCGTTGGAGTGACATTCAAACAGGATTGTCCGTGACAATTTGCACAAGCAAGAGAGCAGAACAGATTCAGCTTTCGACATCCACACACATTGCCGCATCCTTTAGAACATGAACAGAAAATCATTTTTAAAAGGGACGGTGGAGCAGGTGGCTGCGTTGATCGAATTGGTACTAACAAATTGTCTTTCATAACCCAACCCAACTCCTCAGGATTAAGTTGGTTTCCAAGCCATGTTTGTACGTGGTAATAAACCCGAAACAAATGTTGTGTTGCAGCTGAAGTCGGTGGTAGGGCTTTTAAATCGACAGACTTAATTCTCTTCACTGATTTGGTGAAATAATGATAACGGTAATCATTTATTGAAATGTCATTTGCAGATGCACCGTATACCCCCCTCCCTGAAAAAACTGTATGCCATTTTCAGTTATTTCTGCATGGGAAACATTGTTATGATTAAAAATTTCTACGACATGTTTTAAATCTTGACGTTTTTGCAATAATTTCAAACAAGCTAATTTCCCCTTCTGAAAAATGGCAGATTTTCCATGACAGCCTGAAACAGCATGTAGAAATAAAATGTGATTTTTGCATACACCTTCTAAACTCCTTGATGAGCAAATCTTCCGCTCTGTCTTTCCTTTTCCTGGCTTCAAGAAAAAAATCTAAATTCGGCGGAGTTCGAGCTGTCATGATTACTAACAAATGAATATCCTCACCAACAATAAGTGTAGAATTAGAATTAATTTTTGATATCGTGAATGCTGTTTCTACAATGAGGACATCAGCATCATTCTCTGCTTGTTTGACATCAATATTGGCAACCTTGAATTTATCAGTAAGCAAACAAATCAACCTACTTTTGTTGTTTGCATTGGCGAGGAAGTTTTTTTTGGCTCGTAATCGCAACCATGTTTCCATCAAATATAATTGTTGTTGATGCTGCTTTCGAGCACCGTCGAAGTTGCTCCATGCCTTTTACATTTTTCTGAGGATTACCATACCCATCAAATACAATGACAGTGTTTTGACCGAAGTTTTTTTCCACATATGCCACATATTTATCACAAATATCCATGAAGTTTTGACGCCACATCACTCGATGAAGAAGGAATCCTCCATCAACGACGTAGTTTGCGATCCGAGATCAGGATGAACATCGATCGGGTTGAAGATGTTGAATAAGGATGATTTCTTCGTTTTTCTCATTCGAGTTGCATCAAAAAGAGACATTGGGTAAGGAATGAGTTCGAAATTTAAACATGCTCGAAGGTCATCATCTGATCTTTTGATTACGCTGAATCATTGAAACAACGGCAGTGGATCGACAGGCAGAGTAGCATTATGTAGCGTAAGGTGATTGTTCACTGAAGAGAAAGAACCCTATCAATATCAGAATATTTTATGTCATAAAAATTGTCACCAAGTTTTCTTTCCATCATGGTTGCTCCAATGTTCAGTGCATCGTACCGGTTTATCTTCTCCACATTACCTATAACCCCTGTTGCTATAGACATAATCACTTGTACATTTGAGAAAAGGTTGTGGTCACTGAACCACTCTGATACTTTCCTAACATATTCTTGGTCCCGCTTGATTCGAGATTCTCGTGCATCTACATGCTCTTCTTCACTTGCAAACGAAATCCCACAAAAGTTTTCTAGTCCTTCAGAAATGTTGCTCGCACTTAACAAACCAACAACAAACTTAGTTAAAACACTCTCTTTTGTAGTTCTTCGATGTACAAAGCCTCCTCGCATCTTTGAAGACTTCATGAGTGACTGTTCTATTACCATATGTTTTGGAGTTCCACTAAAATATTTGTCTGATCGCTTAACAGTGAAAAAGTGTGCAGTAAATTTTCTATAGGTGTCTCCATCCATTATGTTCTCCAACTTTACCATGTCTTGTACAAACAAGTTGGCACTTTTAGATTACAAAAAATGTCCTGCGGCGTGGAAATACGGAATCATCCTCTTCACGGCAGACAAATATGCCTTCCAATCACCCATCCTCTCTACCCTAATAAATTCTTTGAGGATTAACATCATATATAAATACTGGACCCATAATTGTGCAGTTGGACCTCTCTCTTTTAGTTGGGAATACCTATCTTGATACTTACTTTTAATATCACTAAGGAATCGTAGCTCTTCTACTGTTGAAAATGAAGGTGTTGTTTCATTTGTTTCACATAGGTCTTGTAGGTTGGCTTCCATAAATTGTTGTTCTTCACTGGACAACGTCAGTTCATTGAAAATTATTTTAGACAGATATATTAGCAGAATTCTATGACCTCTGACAGCTCAAGAGTAAGCATGACCCATCAACATTTTGTCAACAGAATGAGAAGCGTAAATAGTACTCAACACTCGTTTGAGTCCACTGCCAGCCATGATGAAACCAATTGATCCAAGAAAGGACATGCACATATGAAAACCTCCTAGTCTGACCCCAGGATATCCCAGACATTACTACACATCAGAAAACATTACTAGAAAATATGCACATCTTGATTGAGAGGCTTGAGGGAAGCAAGTGATGAGCGCCACCGTCATCAACATAAGTTAATAGTGGGATCTACCACAGAATAATAAAGCAAGGAAATTAAACCATAGAGTGTAGGAGGTGCTTCCGTAGTGTGTGAGACCTATGGATTTTAATGCGATATTGAATCTTATATCCATTTTTTTAATTAAAAAAAGGCTTATATTGTCTTCACAAGAGTCAGTCTATTAAATGAAACAACATACCTTCCTTAATTTCAAAATACCCCCCAAAAAAATGCAGGTACAGGTACTGTTCGAAAGGCTTTATAATGTTCTACAATCTTTATTTGAAGATATATTTTGAAATATTTTATGATTTGCATTTACACTTAAAACCAGGTACTCACAAACTAGTTTTTTTTGTTTTTGTATCTCCAAAGAAATTAACGATACAGACGGCACATTTCATTCCGTACATTTGGTAGTTAATTATCTTCAATCTGAAACAAAAACAACGGTTTTACCACTATTTTGCGGGAAGTTATAACCATTCCCACAAAACACTACAAATTCTGGTGTCGGCCATTTTGATGACGTCATATTTCCGAAACCCGACCCGTTATTCTTTGGAACTTCCTGTGAAACATTTACGAGCGAATATGCTAAGCGTTCCCGGTATATTTTGTTTTCTTATTCGGAATATTAAAGTTAACATGCAAATAAGCTGAATTTGATTGTATATTAAATTGCGTTTTCCTCCCCCACTTCCAGCCTCTGTAAAAAGGGGAAGCGTACAGCAGAAAGTCGGGGACTTTATGTCCTTTAGAATGACCTAATGAACGTTTTTGTGAAAAGAAACCTTGGCTTCTAATTTTTCCGAAGAAACACCCATTTTTTGACTAAAATTCCTGGACTATCGAGAGAATTGATTTCTGCCAGACGTCTTCCACTCTGCATGGACAGTATTGACTGTTGATTCGGTCACGCCAGCGCACTGTGCTACCTTGCGCAGGGTACACCCATGTTCACGCTCAAAGATAAAGGTTGCCTTTATGCACTTGATCACATCCCTTGTTCACCACATGGATCAATCTGTAATGAAATGACACCGCATCATGATGAACGTCCCATCAGTTGCATACTGTCACAAAGAGTCGTTCTTTCAGAAAAAAAATGTTCCGGGAGTTGCACTTAGTATTCCGGAGGCACTGCTGGTACTATTATATTTATTATTATATCATAGACGTATTGTTTGGTCTCCTCCGGGGGGGCACTCAAATCTCCGGGGAGGCAGTGCCCTCCAGACAACATGTCTGAAAAAAAAACAATGGTCACAAATAACATAAAATACTCACATTCGCATATGCCAGGGGGCTAATAGTGTTGGATAAACGGTATAAATTATGTAGTTTCTCGTTATGAAGTTTCCACCATTACCCATTCCCGTTCTTCTTGGATCCGAATATTCGTCTTGTTCTCAATTCAGTCCATGTTGTTTCCTCAGAGTAAGCGATCATCTTTCGTAGCCATACAGAACAACAGGCATGATTATCTTTTTATATATTTTAAGCTTCAAATTCCTCGCAGGAATTCGAGACCAAATGTTTTGAACTGAATGATAACACGAATTCCCTGTGATTTTTTCGTATTTCATAAATAAATATTTCATTAAGAACACGTCAATATAGCATAACTCGCCTGCCGTTTAAGAATCCACAAGGCGTAGTTTATTTTGGGGGATGAATTTTCCAAGACGATTTTCTAAGGTGCTTTTGCTCATATTTCATACATTCTCCAATATTATTAGAGTTTAATGAAAACTAAATATTCAAAGACGAGAGATATATCAATTGTTATATTTTATTGAACTGAACAAAATAATATGCATGAGTGGAAAGCTCTTTGTAGTTTTCGAGAAAATGAAGAAAAAATAATTATCTAAAAATTGATGCTGTACGAAAACCATTCCACCTATTGAAGTGAAACTGAATGTTCAGTAAGATGGCCCTGTATCTTTCGGTTGTCAAGTACTCACAATACTATTCCAATACAGGTACATCCATGGTCTCCACAAGGGAGGGTATGGCCTCTTCCTAAGAACTAAATGAATAGTTTGTCAGTTTACGGGCATAAGCAAATATTTTCTGAATTTAATACTTCAGTAGTTTCTTTATTATTATTATTATTATTATTATTATTATTATTATTATTATTATTATTATTATTATTATTATTATTATTATTATTATTATTATAGGGATCTCCTTTAGGACCACTTCTTTTTTCATTATTTATTAATGACCTGACGGAAAAGGTTAAATTCTCAAATATATTATTATATGCTGATGATTTGAAGTTATTTAGAATAGTGAATAGCGAATACGATAACTACTTACTCCAAAAAGACTTGGATAGTATTAGTATATGGTGTTAAAATAATCTACTGAAAATAAACTGTAATAAAACTAAGTTTATTTCATATACCAATAAGACGCAATACTATGTTAGCAAATATGTCATAGAGGGAATATCTTTGCAGAAAGCTGAAAAGATTAAAGATTTAGCCATAACATTTGACATGAATATAAAATTCAAATATCATATTAATGACATAGTACATAGAACACGAAAGACTATAGGGTTTGTATTCAGACAGTGGCCTGAGTTTAAAAATGCAAACACATATGTCTATCTATTTAAGGTACTTGTAAGACCCAGATTAGAATTTGGTGCAATTATATGGAATAATATATCCACAACATTATGTAGCAAGATTCAATCGGTTCAAAAATGTTTCATTAGGCTATTGTGTAGAAATAAGAAAAAAGATTACTACTCTCATAGTTATGATTACTGGAACGAATACTGGGGGTTGCAAGAATTACATGTAAGAAGAAATATGAAAGAGAAAAACTTTATTCAGAAAATTTTAGATAATAGATATAGTAGTGAATACTGCCTACATAATATAGGTATAAGGGTACCATCATATAATCTTAGAAAAGCATCGGAAGTGGTTCCCTGAATAAAAATTCTATAATCTTAAGAAAACTGACAAGTTCTTTTAATATATTATCGGGATAATTGTATTTATTGAACAGACGTATAGATTTTAATAGGTATGTATATTTTTATAGTATATTTGTATGTTTGATGGTATCCTTGTTTTAAGGACAATTTTAAGAAAATTGACTAACTATTTTAATGAATAATGAAGTAATTATGTTTATCCAGACAAGATACAAGTCATAAAATTATGTATATATTATAAGATAGACAATGACCTCCTATCGTCGAAACAAATGTATTGTTAATATTAAGAGGAATATAAGATGTGTGTTATAACCCTTAGTTCTATGACTAAGTGCTGTATTTTTGCTATCTGGCTGTTCATGGCACTAACAATAAATATATTATTATTATTATTATTATTATTATGTTATTATTAACCGTTACAACTTCTGTTGTAAAAATAGATATTATGTTTAGGGAGTATTTTGCACACACTCCTAACAGTACCCCAAATTGCCTTACACACACACCCCTGGGTGTAAAAGTATTGCTTTCTTTGAGTTTGTATAAAAACATATATCATTATTCTGGATGCACCAAAGAGTCAAGTCAGGAAAACCGAAAGTATACTAGTGCGTACTGAATAGAAGTTTCCTTATGAACGTTTGTCTTCTAACTCGAATAATCCAATGGAAAATATGTCATCCATATTCTGTCAGTTCTTTAAGGCTTGTGATCGTATCATCACCATTTCATTTTGTCTGCAGTCGATAACGATTTCAAGCTGATTATACCTTACTTAAGTAGCTACCTACGATGTTCTCACCAGCGTACATCAGGTTTCCCTGACTTGAATTCTTTTTAAAAATATACAGCTTTAAGAAATCTTTCAACCAACGAATTCATATCAATGTGCATTTCATTGTCTTACAAATATAAACTTATGAAAATGTAGACTTTACCATTGTATTTCTCGTAAAATTGTAGCCTAATTTGATGTATTACGTGATACCCTTCCTATTTAAAAAAAAAGTCGAGAAAGATACAAGATGGCCGACTTCAAGATAGCCGCCATGATAGGCATACCCTCAAACAGTGTCGCTTAATGTGTTTTTGTTTTTCACCCCTTTACCCGTCTGACAAAAAAAAAAAAAAAAAAAAAAAAAAAAAAAAAAAAGAGAGAGAGAAATGTTTAAACTTGAAACATATTTTTATGGCTTATTGTCATCAATCAGGTTTTTGGCCATTGCGGCCGTCTTTATGGATGGAAGCACTTTAAATTTTGCTTACGGTCGTTTCTTGATATTCCACATTTCCCTACCAAGTTTGGTCAAGAAACTAGATTTCGACATCGATAGGTTTACTTGTAAGAGAAGAAAACCATAAAATACTGGTACAGAACCTTCTTGAAAAATTGCGAGGCACAAGAGTGAAGCACGTATTTTAAAATTCATTCATGTCTGCACATCTATTTGAGTTATTTCACTGAAAAATTAGCTGCTATAAGCAATGAACAGGGTCAGTGTTTTCACCAGAACATTTTGCGGATGGAAAAACGTTAAAGGAAAATGGGACCTGTCCATGATGAGGGATTACTGTTGGTTCCTCCTGAAAGTGGACGCCACAACATAGAAACAGGAAAAAGTTTCGAAACTGTCTTTGCCGTTACTCATTTTTCTGAATCAAGCTTATAAGTAAACATGCAAGGTGTTCCGGGGATGAACTGATAAACTTATCATATGTGTTCAGGATCTCAGTACAAGAAAACTGTTTTTTCTGCGACTTTGGTCGGAAACTCTTAGTTACGGAGAGAGAGCTAATTAACAGTAATTACTGAAATTGGTCATTCCTCTTACTCTTTTATTATCTTTATCTCCACAATTAAACGTTTTGGATCAAAGTTGCAGATTTTTTTCTTGTATTGAGATTCTGAACACATGCGTAGTTTGTCGGCGCTTCCCGGAACACCCTGTTATGAATACTTGCACACGATATACACCATATATACGAAGTTTGTAAATGATGTGTTTGTAATGTTTAGTATCACATACATGTATTTCTTTCATTAAAACTTAGAATTTATCTTTATAGATACCTTTTACTTTATAGCTATCTGAAATTACATTTACTCCTGTCAGCAATTAATCATCATCATTATCATAGCAGAAAATCTGAGGATGATACAAAAAAATGACTGCATTTTCGTTTTCAGGACTTTTGATTTAGTAAGGATTGCATTGTTTTATCTCTGCACATTTTTTAAAGTTGAAAGTTGCAGATATATGCTACCAGTGCTACAAAGTTTATCACTGAAAATAAGAAAATAAGTGTGTGTATATATATAATCCTGGCTGTATTACTTATGTTAATATTGAAGTGCAACCGTCGCCACCTGTCGCGGCGACAGATGTACGTTAGTTTCATAGAATAAAAGAGGGTGTGACTCGTATGCATTTTTTGTGCTGTGAACGCAGTTGATATGGATTTACGATTATTATGTCGCTGAAATACAATTCAGGCAAGTTTTAGTATACAAACAATGTATCTCAAACATGAAATCACTAATTTTTGAAAGAATAACATAAAGAATAGTAGGAAATGTCAATAAAACATCAGCTAAAAGATTATCGTATATCATTGAGTGTGACTGAAACAATGAAGATGAATTCATTTTCTCATTCATTCATTCATTTTGAATTATGTCTTTGGTAGCGGGCGACTTTTCATAAGAAATTATACGCAAGTGTTATGTTTTAATGAGTCATATTAACACAGTCCAAGTAGGGCCCATTATTTTACCCTTAAACTCCAGAATAACTTTCGAAAGTCAAAAGGCCAAATTAACAAAGAAACTATGGTGTTTGTAGTTATTATACATATATATACATACATGTTCCCAATGTTCCCAATCGGGCCCCGATGTTCCCAATGTTCCCAATCGGGCCCCGCACCACCTAAGGCCGGCCCTGCATAAGATGTATGGAGTGTTTCTCTTATGGAGACAAATATGAAGGTATACTACTAATTGCAGATTTCTCGGTGTATAAGTGGGTTCCTTATAGACATTATTCTTTCTATTTACACTAACATTTCCAACTTTAATCCACCTCGTTTTCAATCTGCACCATTATAAATATTTTTAAGTATTAAATCATCAGAGCATGTTTTCCTTATGTTGAATGTAGCTCAAAAACTGAGAGTGAGTGAGTGCGCTCCTCCTAAAAAGCTTGAGTTCGAGCATGAGTTAACTAACTTTTTACACTCTGAATTTGAGATGAGCTAACCCCGTTTCCAAAGTGAGCGTTTGCAACTGTGCAATTATTTTGACTGGTAGGTGTACTGCGTTCAAAAATTGGGAAGTCAGTATGCCCATATAACATTATGCTTACGCACCAAAGAACACCAGACCACCAAAATGATCAAATGATCATGTTCGATAATGTTCCTGGGTTCGGGTTCATTATGTGTTCTACATGTCGCCAGTGATTCTGTACGTCCAGAATCACTTCTCAGACTGAATCTACTCTCATCAAAGAAGAGAATACGATCAGATGTCTCTTCCGTCCAGTACTGATGTTCTTAGTATCTCAGTAAACGGTGCCGCCGGTGTGCATGTGTAAATGGAACACAACTCAATGATCGTCGGAAAAAGAGGCCACTCCCATGCAGTCGAAGTGTCACTATAAAATGTGAGATTGGGAGCCTTGCAGTTCTGTTACACGTGTTTTCAATTGCACCCGCTGTTTGATATCGATCTCTTTTTACCTGTTTCACAATATAGCGATCATCCTCTGCTGTAGCCTATAGTTAAACGTGGTCGACCACCGCTTCTCCTTCCACAGAGTTGCCCTTGGTTCCGAATGCTTCTTATGAATATGTAACAATGCTGTAGGTAATACTAACCTCCTGGGCCACATTTGTTATATTTTGTCCTTCTTACAGTTTCCCGACAACTTACTCGTGTAAATTCGCTCAAATCTTGTTTCCGGGTCTTGGGCTGTGAGCAATGATGAAAATTTTCCGGAAAATTTTCAAACGGAAAATTTTCCGATTCATAAAAACATACTCCACTTACTCCTACATCGTTGTTTAGAAACGATGTGAGGTGGAAAATTTTCTTCTATATTTTTCCGGAAAACTTTCCGTCCTAAACAAATTGGTAAAAAGTGAAAGATCGTTTAAAGAATCTGAAAATTTTCATGGCTCAGACAATTTTCAGTACTATGTAGGAACAAGTGAAACAATTTTTCATTAATTCAAATATTTTCTGTCTTCTATGGAAAAATTGAAAAACTTTTTATGAGTCGAAAAACTTTCATCATTTTGAAGCAAAAAGTAAAACAACTTTTTGTGAATCGCAAAGTTTTATTGCTTTGTAAAAACAAGTGAAAGGAATTTTCATAAATTGGAAAATTTTCATTACATGAGTTCCCGCCGGGAATCGAAGCAGGTCTCCCATGTCAAAGGCGCATATGCTAACCGCTTAGCAACGAAGGAGCTCGCAACGGGAGAGAGAGAGAGAGAGAGAGAGAGAGAGAGAGAGAGAGAGAGAGAGAAACACTATGTTAATTTTTACTTCCCAACTTGAAATAGAAAATTTTCTGGCCATGAAAATTTTCAGATTCTTTAAACGATCTTTCACTTTTTAACATTTCTATATATGAATTCAATCAATTTTATGATTACTGAAGAATTGTTACTTGATTACTAATATTTTTTTGGAACGGAAAATTTTCCGAAAAAATATAGCGGAACATTTTCCACCTCATATGACTAGCTGTGAGTAACACAATCGCAATGGACATTAACAACTCTGACTGACAAACACTGTGTCGTCATTAGATTGAACTACTTCGTGTTGAAGAACCATTCAGCGCTACGGTCATGCTGATGCCACGCTATGCAACGTCTTGCTCCTTGTGCATGTGTGGGAGACCTCTGGCAACAACTCATTTTCACCGACTACGGAATATTTTATGTTACTTTACCTCGACCTGAAGTTTTGTACACCAGTGTACAATGAGAAAGCGAGAGTTAAACGATGAACTCCGAAAAACTCCATTTATCCACCATAAATTAACACGGTCTGAGATCGAACTTAAGATATTCCCTCACTTTCTGTATTGTGCCAGACTTTTACAATATATACCACTCTTAGGTAGCAGTTTCTCATTACAAAGATGCAATAAAACAACACAAGAAAATATAAAATTAAATTTAGCACCATGAAAAGCCATTTCATTTTAAATACGTGAACAGAAAGAAAATTCTTATTCAATATATTGGACGAAGAAAGAATGTTTGCAACCTCGCAATAGCACGTAGTATGAGGTTATTTTTGATTGTAGATTAATTAGACATAAACATTACGTTTACGCACGATGTCACTTCAGATTAAATTTAAACTCTTATTACGTCTTGGGCTCAGGTGCTCGAATCCGTTTATAAAATGTCGTGTCATAACTACGTAGTAAAAAATATTACGTTAAAAATAGGAAACAGACTGATCAAAGAAACATAGTGATAAATTAAGACTGTACACATCTACTTACCAACAATTGTTAGCCCTACAAATGTAATTTTTCAATGTTTCCAAAGAGAGAAATCTTGCTGAGTGGGAGATCGAAAACCAAGATTCCACAATTACTAGAAGAATACGAGTACACAATGAAAGCTAAAGGGCACGTAAACTGTTCATTAAATGGATTAAGCCAACGAGCGTGGAAAAATACCAGCTGCTCTTTTCAGACGCTCCCTGATTGACTAACACCAATGAAGGGAAACGCAACGTGAATTCGTTCTCCCTCAAGGCCCATTCATCATCTAACCCTAGTATGTATATGAGAGCAAACTTTCTTCGAAATTTCTGACAATAATATTGACAGTGCACTTAACTACAATCAAGAACGTATCACACAGAACACTGTGCAAATAGGCTGTCGTATAGATAAATAACCTAGCAAGAATGTCTCGGACATGAATAACGTACTATATAACTTCCTATCTTGTACCCACATTATATGTTCACACTGAAATTAGAGAACTTTATAGCTTTACATCTGCGTATATCAAATTCCAAAAGGATTATGTCTGGCATCAGGCCAAATCTAACGATACCTATTAGATTTTTTGTAGGACTAAATTCCTGTATCTAAAAGCTGCCTGACGCCGTTACCCACGAAGTTCTTTGGCTATAGACAAAGCTTTAGGGTACCATGTAGTCAAACAACCGGTTTGTATTGCTTTTATTTTGGGCTTTTCCAACTAGACTTTTTTTCCTCTTCATCCCAACAGATCAAGTTGCTAAAGAATTTGGATAAAATTTTAAAAATATGTTTTCCACAATAATCGAATCCGGCACCATGTACGGCAAAGGCAAAACCGAGGGTCCTTTTTCACACGGAAACAAGCGATTCTGAAAATGAAATGAAATGAAATCTTTAGTTTTACGTCCCACGGTTATGCCGGTTAGGCTAAAGGAGACGGTGATGATGAGAAATGAATGAAATGGTGGAATGAAGAAAGTGGGAGGAAACGGGAGAACCCCGAGAAAACCCACGAGCGCGGTGTTTGTCCACAACAAAGTCCACACGGCGCGAGCTGGGATCGAACCAGGGAACCCAAGCGCCGGAGGTGAACGCTCTACCACTGAGCCACAAGCGATTCTGCATTGACACTTTAAAATAACTTGGTGTTATATTTAGCAGTATATTCATTTAGTTTAGGGGCAAGAAGAAGGTAGGTAAAACAGAGCCTGTAGTGTAATTTTCCGTTTTTGTCCTTCATTTGCCGGTTTGTTCTTTCTTCAATATAATCTAGCACAGGAACACTATATAATACATCGCACAAGTTGAACCGAATCCACCAGGCACGTAGCCAGGATTTCGTAATGCGGTCTGTGACATGAAATACTGTTATAATCACATCAGTGGTGCGATCATACCAAACTATTTTACTGGAACATATATTGGTTCATTTAGCCAGGATTTCGTAACGCGGGGGGAGGGGTCGTGACATTAAATACTGAAGGCACAGGAGCTCGATCAATTTAAGCTACTTCACTATGACAATAAAATGAGGATATGCTAGTAACTATTTTAATAACAAACTATGAAGAAATCCCGAGTAAAAGAAAAAAAAGTATTGAAACAGATTTTACAATACTTAGGTTACTTTCTCTGTTCATTCAAATATAACAATTTTCCTTTCATTATGATCTCAACTATTATAAAAAGTACATATCCAGATCCACCATTATAAAAAGTACATACTCAATAATGTCTTGTGAAATATTTTACAGTATCTGCGTTTTTTTCTGTGCTGAACAAAATGTTAATAGAACTTTCTTTCCACAAACCGTAACTTTTCGTTTTCATTGTTCCATCAACTACTGTCTGTTGCAAATGACAGGTTAAAGGAGCAGTAGAAAACTGTTTCTGAAATAACATGTTTGATACTGCAGAGAAGCGATGACGAAAAATTATGATAAAAAAAAAATGTCTAAGCTGTTACACAACGGCATTATACTTCCGAAAGCATGAAATTTCCCTGACTTGTAACAAAAATTCTGAGAATTCCGTAACTTTTCTAAAAGATTCAAATTATCTGACTTTTCCAGGATATCCCGCTCATTCGCCACCATGTATTGCAATTAATACAAATCTCCCTGTAAGAAAGAGTAACCAAAAGCTTGTTGTATCTTTTAACGTTTCTTCTTTTCCTTGTTTCATTTTGATTCATCTTTCCTTAATTTTTTCGTTTCTGGTTTCGAAGGGGATTGTTCCGGATCCCCCGGACCCCCTCCTTGGCTACGTGCTTAAATCCACCTAACCTGGAAAAAAATTGACATGGTGATAGATCTTGAAGAATGAAGTAGACATGAAACATTATGGTGTGTACTGTAGTCCTTTTTTATGGGTCATTTAATTTCGATATTTGAACTTTTAGAACAAAAATATCGGGAACAAACCTGCTGTTAAATGTTAATTTGAGCATAAGATGGTAAATGATAAGACGGTTGATTAGCAGTGTTGTAAAGACCTCTGTAAAGACTTGCTTTGAAAAATCAATTTTAAAAAATTGTTTTTCCACAATAGGGAAACTTACTGGTTCGGAGTAAGTTGCGTAACGAACATGTGGAGGGATGAAAAGAGAGAAAGACTGCTTCCAAATATATCTATAAGTTTCCTGTTTTTCTTCAGTCTACTCATGAAATAGTTTTATTATAGGAACAATTAGTAGAAGCAGAATCGTTAATTGAAAATATATTCTATTTGAACTACATTGTAAATACAGACAAAACGATATTATTGAGAAGATATGAAGGAAAGTTTTACGCTTATTAAGAATATTTTCGATGAAAGTTTCGGCGACTAAAAATATACTTTAGAAAGTGGATCAAACTTTTATTAATTTTGTGATGTATACGTCAGTGACTTTATCATCTTCAGTTTCTTTTTTTCCATGTTGCTCTTTTCGTTCATATGCACAAAAGCGGAACAAATTGACCTACGGAAAGGACGCATAGTTGTCGTCCACGCCAATCATCTAGTAGGTGTTATGCGTTGAACAAGAATGGATTTCGGATACCGAGCTGGACTATTATACGCTGAGGTATAGTCGTTGTATTCGCCTAGAAAAGAAAATTCCTGGAAAATCTTCAGACAGCTTTCATCTTACGGACCGATCGTTCTTGAATGGGTATTAAAATGGATCTTGCTCCGATATTACGTATTACTTATGCTGCGCTAGGATGCTAAGAGAAAAAGGCGCAAATATAACAATTTACCCTATATTTACCCACTTCAATGATTAATGGCTGCTTTCAATGCAAAATATAATATTGAATCTTTCCCGTAAGATCTTTGCTGCTCAATCACAAAGGTGTAAGTGAGTCATAGGTTTTACAATATCTCCACAACTGAGAAACAAGACACGTGTGTACTCCGTGACCGACCGTAGAAGTAGAATGACAAGCAGACTACAAAAGGTCCTTTCACATCCATGGTAACGAAGTTTGAACTCACCTCGCTTTAAGAAAAAACTGTGACGCCACCAGTGGTTGTGTTCCACGTGATACCCCTGTCTTGCAGCAATTATCCTGAGTTTCTATTGCAGGAGAGTGCGTTGAAGAACACTTTGGTCCAAACGATCCCATTCCTCCTGACAAGCTTTCCAAAAACCTTCAATTGTGCGGGGACATTTGCTTCCCAATGCCCGGTTCCACAATACAAACCCACAAAAATCCATGGGAGAGGCACTGGGCATTTTAAAGAGACGTCTGTAAAGGGTATTGTATGAATATCCGTTTCACATGCCATTCCGATCCATGTATGCCTGCGGGGACTTCGCCATAGGACCGGATGCCTTGTCTTGGTGGGTGACAACACGAGATGTGTCGCTGCCATAGAGGGAAGGAAAATCATGTCTGTAGAGTGGATCCAAAATGTTCTCCTGGTAATACACAGCATTGACTTTAGCCTTCTTGTCCACTCTGCGCAATGGAAATTTGCCATTATACAGAAACCACCGATAACCATGAATGCACGTGGGAAACTTTTCTGCACACTCACGTACCCAGTCAGATCGACCTCTGGAATCATGTAGACGATAGTAGATGGCCTTTTTTGTCAAATTCCGACAGATACACCCATGCTTCATCCAGTAACACTACACATTTCCAGCGATCACCAGCCAGATGGCGTTCGTAGAGCTTTCGTCTGTTGATCTTCCTCTCTAGAGCATGAGAAGCACGCAGCTTATGAACTTGAGCCTTGTGCTTCCGCACGAGTTGTAAGTCTTGGCCTGTGCAATCGCTCTTTGTTTTACCGGGTTTTCACACCATACCACGGAGCTCACTTTTCGCACAACAGCGGGGACACGTATAGGCTTCCGATATGTTCGAGGTCCACTTTGGTTGGTTCCAGCAACAGGCATGGTGCACGTTTTTCGGCGAATCAACCTGTTTAATTATCTGGCTATAACTATAACCAATGTCGGAAAGATACAGATGTGCCCCTTCAGTGCCAAGTAACCACTCACGCACACACACGATCCGTCGTCTTTGCAAGACGACATGCAGTACTTTCGCACTACCAGTTCTGTTTGCTCTCTGGTTTGAACTCGTGCTGCTTCCTGGTGTTCGAAATCGTTACCATGAACGTGAAACGATCTTGTGTATTTAACACGGAGAGCACCATTCCGGCAATATCTTCTGTCAGTTTTCAGTGGTAGTGATGCTGAGTGCTCAACAAAATCTGATACGAGAACTGTTACTATAGGAGTTCGAACTAAGATATAACTATGGAACAGCAACTCAATGCATTTCCTCTTAGAAAGGGGAAGGTGCAGTGAACCAGAGCACAGCAACTTGTTAGTTTCAGAAACATCTAAGATCAGCCAAGATCTAGCTGCCCAAGGGTAGCAGATTCAGAGGTCATACGGCATGCAATTGAAGACAAACCATCCAACAGGACACGGCGATTGTCAAACTAATTCGGCATGTCCCAGTCCACTGTAGTACGTCACCTTCACGAGCTCGGAAAACCATCAGGAGTTGTGCACTGTGCCACATGAGTTGATTCCAGCTCAGGCCCAGAGAAGAGTGGATATGTGTCGACAACTGCTGCAAAATCCGCGTGATGTGCATTTCTTCAATCGGATTGTCTTTCTTAACTTCAAATGTGCAAAACCAGTGGTTGAGCAAGAGTCAATTACCAAGACAAGTTATTAAAGAGGGCCGTTTCGAGCATAAAGTACTCTGTGTGTGGTGGAACTATGAGAAGGTAATTTACTTTGAATTCCTTCCTAATGATAGGATTATCAATACAGACCTTTATTCCAAACAGGTGGAGCGGATGTACGCCGTTCTACGCCAAAAATATCGTGTACTAGCGAGCCGAAAGCATGTTCTGCTGCAACAGGATAACGCAAAACAAAACACAACGCAAAATTTAGGAACTGAATGGCATCCAACTGATGCCACATCCAGCATATAATCCTGTCCTTGCCCCTTCGGATTACTACGTGTTTTCGGTCAGTGGCGCACTTCCTAAAATCACGGTGCTTCACTAACCAACAGGAGATGGAAAACAGAAGTGACTGACCTCTTTGCATCTAAGGACAAGATGTGGTATTCAGGTGGAATCGAAGAATTGGCTGGAAGATGACAGCAGCGTACCACAATATTTCAAGACTTATGACTGATCCTTGTACTCTATAGCCTAATAGTTGCGTTAAATTTAATTTGTTTGGTGATTGAAGTATAACGTTCTTTTGCAATACCTATATGAGACGTGGACCCACAGCTTAAGACGGAATACGTATTACCGTAATGCATTCATTTTTATTCTCTCGTCCCGAGAAGAGAATTGACCTAATATACCAAAGATACATGCGCTAACCATTAGACCAGACGGGAGGGGCTGGATCAATTTAGTGTTTTCTTAATGGACTATATAGAAATGTTTATATACAGAGTTTTCAACCCTGCCCAATATTCTACTGGTGACACAGGACTATCAAATGGCTCACATTCAAATTGTATGTTACAGGTGAAGTACAACGAGTACCGTAGGACGGGACTATTTTGCACTTCAGGGATAAGTTTACACAGAATATGGAAAGTGTTGCACAATCCTCTGTCGGTAAAACCATAAACTGTAATGAGAAAGTTTCAACTGCCACCATAAGATAGAACATGTAACGGTATTTTGGCTATAATGTTGACGGTAACAAAAGTTCTAATTACCCGGAGGGTTTGTTATGTAAAGGTATGGAAAGCAGTCATTATAAAGGCCTACAAAATTTGAAAGATATCACCTACAAGAATTTTGGTCAAAGTTAAGTCAGATTCGTAGAATATTACTGTGTATAATGGGACTTTGAAGCAATAGTTGAAATTGAAGTGTGAAACGTTTTAAAGTTATAAAACAATTAAAACTGAAAAAAGGCGGTTTCAGCCTCCAATCGGGGTGACTTTCCACCTGTCCAAAGGAAATATAGGAAATAGGAAATTATTACTGCTGATACCATCTGCCTTCTAATTTTAGGTAAATTTCCTATTTAGGTAGATGCCGGAATGAAGCTCTTGTTGCAAAATAAATTACGAACAGTGGCGGATCCAGAAAAATATTTTAGAGGGGCTTCACTCAAAAAAGCTTCGTCTTTTAGAGATCGCTAAACCTTAAGGGGGGGGAGGCTTGAAATTTATACGCATAGGAATCACTAGTACAGTGAAACCTCTCAATAGCGGACACCAATGAGACATGGAGTTTTGTCCGTTACTGAGAGGTGTCTGTTATAGAGAGGTTACAGAAATTTAATTTCTCATAAGGGTAATTGTATGCAGTAATATACAGTAAATACATTATGTATGGGCGTAAATACGTAAAATTCAATATGAAAATAGTCTTATTTAGTACACATTTGAATTACTGGGAGGGATGAAGGAGAAATTCATTTCTATTAAATTATAGCCTATTATTGCTGGGCAATAATTAACGAAAAAGGCATGCTTTTTCCTCTACAACAGTAATAAAACTCATTAGCAAGTGTCCTCTAAAAATTTTCAGTACGATTGTAGAAGAAACGTTGTGTGTGTTTGTGTACTGGCGCGGCATCTTCGTTGACAGAATGGATGAAAAGGCAAGCTATTGGGGGTGCATATATTTATTGACCCAGGCCAATCATAAAGAATATCCTTTTAGAGAAAATGAAAAAGGAAGCCGGGAAAACTCCAACCCAGACTTGTTCCAGTATCATGTGTTAGGAACAGAATTAAACTACCCGTTTAATCTTCCTCAAAAACCTGTTGCATTTTTTTACCTCCTTTATTCTCTGCTAAAACCACAGACTACTACACAGACAAGTTTTTCACCTCTTGCTACAAACTTAACATCC